>NW_027493654.1:30000-354606 GCF_021521415.1 Bidens hawaiensis
TAGAAGACCTAGTATATTGCGGTGTGTGATTTGATCGAAATTCTGATTTTACAGATTCGAAATGAGAAACTGTCATCCCATTTAATCCAATCGGGATGCCCTTACCTGACATGTTTCTTGGTAGGAGTAACATGAAGCTCAGAATTAGGGATGTATTCAAGACACTCCCAAAAAAGGGAATTGATCTATGGTCGATTTCATAAGAATTTATAGTTATACCCCATAAAAAAACTTTTTCTTTTGTGGAATTAAAAAGTTCCTTTTTTAGAAAGAAATTCTGTTCAAGTAAGCAAATAGAAAAGGTGTCATGGTTACAAGAGTCTATCTATCGCATATAGACTTTAAGGGCATTGTGGCCTAACCGTCGAGGTGAAGTCGGGACCTAAAAGATCGAATGAAACAATACATAGACAAGTAAATTCCTTATGAATTTCAAGGTACTCTCTTTAATTAAGAATTACGGGATTCATCATTCGAGAGGAAGTAGACTACTCAAGAATTTCACATTTCATTTATGTCATAATTGAATAAATAATTCATAAAACCTAAATAAAAATAATAAAGAAGACAGAAACAATAAAGTTTTACTTGATCTTCACTGGAAACTTGAGTAAGGAGTAGATCTTTTTGGAGTTTTCTAGAATCTGAAAGCGAGAACTCCTTTCTTTTTCTTTTTTTCTTTATTTGACCTACTTTAGCCGGATGAAAGGAAACTTTCACGTCCGATTTTGAGGGGGGGATCCTATCCCAATTTTTATTTTGCTAGGCCCATAGATAAAAAACCTACTTTTTTACGATTACGGGGTTTATTGGAATATGAAATTCAACCCTGGAAATACAGGATCCCGATTTTTTTTACTACCCGTAGCTTCGATACATTTCGAAATCGAGAGATGTCTACCGGGGGGTTCTATCAGACAACAATTAGCAAATCTAGATTTACGAATGATTATAGATTATTCATTGGTAGAATGGAAAGAATTGGAGGAAGAGGAACCCACAGGGAATGAATGGGAAGATAGAAAAGTGGGAAGAAGAAAAGATTTTTTGCTTAGACGCATGGAATTGGCTAAGCATTTTATTTGAACAAATATAGAACCAAAATGGATGGTTTTGTGTCTATTAACAGTTTTTCCTCCTGAATTGAGACCAATCTATCATATAGATGAGGATAAACTAGTGACCTCGGATATTAATGAAATCTATAGAAGAATTATCTATCGGAATAATACTCTTACAGATCTATTAACAACAAGTATAGCTACGCCAGAAGAATTAATAATATCTCAGGAAAAATTGCTACAAGAAGCCGTGGATGCACTTCTTGATAATGGAATCTGCGGACAGCCAATGAGGGATGATCATAATAGAATTTACAAGTCGCTTTCAGATGTAATTGAAGGCAAAGAAGGAAGAGTTCGCGAGACTATGCTTGGTAAACGGGTCGATTATTCAGGGCGGTCAGTGATTGTCGTAGGCCCTTCACTTTCATTACATCGATGTGGATTACATCGCGAAATTGCAATAGAACTTTTCCAGGCATTTGTAATTCGTGACCTAATTAGAAAACATCTTGCTTCGAACATAGGAGTTGCTAAGAGTCAAATTCGGAAAAAAAAACCTATTGTATGGGAAATACTTCAGGAAATTCTGGATGACCATCCTGTATTACTGAATAGAGCACCTACTCTGCATAGATTAGGCATACAGGCATTCCTCCCCATTTTAGTGGAAGGGCGTGCTATTTGTTTACATCCATTAGTTTGTAAGGGCTTCAATGCGGACTTTGACGGGGATCAAATGGATGTTCATGTGCCTTTATCTTTAGAGGCTCAAGCAGAGGCACGTTTACTTATGTTTTCTCATATGAATCTTTTGTCTCCAACTATTGGAGATCCCATTTCTGCACCAACTCAAGATATCCTTAGTGGACTCTATGTCTTAACGAGTGGAAATCGTCGGGGTATTTGTGTAAATAGGTATAATCCATGTAATAGTAGAAACTATCAAAATGAAGATAATAACTATAAGTATACAAAAAAAAGAACCCTTTTTTTGTAATGCCTATGATGCAATTGGAGCTTATCGGCAAAAACGAATCAATTTAGGTAGTCCTTTGTGGTTGCGATGGCGACTAGATCAACGTGTTATTGCTGCAAGAGAAGTTCCTATTGAAATTCACTATGAATCTTTGGGGACCTATAATGAGATTTATGGACACTATCTAATAGTAAGAAGTATAAAAAAAGAAATTCTATATATATATTCGAACCACTCTTGGTCATATTTCTCTTTATCGAGAAATAGAAGAAGCCATACAGAGGTTTTGGCAGGGCTGTTGTAATTCTATGCTGCCAGGGGGAATTCGAATCTCGCCGGGTTAACTAGGACTAGAATTGCGGAATTTCTATGTAAATCAAGATCTAGAAAAGGAAGTTTTCCAATCACTGACTCAAACCCATTGTCAAATTCTACTCAGCACAACGCAATATGGAGGTACTGATGGCAGAACGGCCCACTCAGGTCTTTCACAATAAAGTGATAGACGGAACTGCCATGAAACGACTTATTAGTCGATTTATTGATCACTATGGAATAGTATATACATCACATATCCTGGATCAAGTAAAGACTCTGGGTTTTCGACAAGCTACCGCCGCATCCATTTCATTAGGAATTGATGATCTTTTAACAATACCTTCTAAAAGATGGCTAGTTCAAGACGCTGAACAACAAAGTTTTATTTTGGAAAAACACCATCATTCAGGGAATGTACACGCGGTAGAAAAATTACGTCAATCGATCGAGATATGGTATGCCACAAGTGAATATTTGCGACAAGAAATGAATCCTAATTTTCGGATGACAGATCATTTTTGAAAAGGATCGTTCACGGATAATATTACTAATTTCGTCGGCTTGAATGGTTACCATGAGTATTTCTTAATTCTTTTTTGAAAAAAAAAATCAATAAAAAAAAAATCAAAAATAATGCCTAAACTAAAGTAGAAGGACTAATCCGTTATTTGTTTCATCGCCGCCAATATGCCAATATTGGCACTGATAGTACGTAAATGTAACTCGTTGTTTAAACAACTATTCAGAGTTCCTAGAGCTCCCTGTAAGGCTTGTTGGAAAACCCGTTGTCGGACTTGATTACTGGCCTTTTGTTGTTCAAAATTTATAGTTTCATTTTTGTAATTTTCTAGTTGTTCCAAAGTCTTATAAGTTGAATCAATCAAATTCAATTTTTCTCGCTCTATTTCAGAGTATCCATTCACGCGAAACTCATCTGCTTCTATTTCTACTTTCCGCAAGCGAGCCCGGGCTTTTTCCAGCTGTACTATGGCCCCTTCGCGCAATTCTTCTGAATTTCTAATAGTATTCAAGATTCTCTTTTTTCGATTATCTAATAAATCACTTAATGAAAGTAGATTATCTTTCCATTCATTTCAAAAATTCCATGATCCCTTCCCGAACCAAACATGAATCTTTCGATTCGTTTGGCTCTCATGCTCAATATAAATTCCCTTATTTTGATTGTTAATGTACTGAGCCTATCCTCTATTCTTTTGTCATATTCCAAAATGAAATCAAAATATCAAAATCAAAAGGAATCAATAATCCAAGATCAAAATATTCGGAGGACTCTTCTGACCAAACAAAAAATATGTAATTGTCAGCAAAGTTGTTTACTTTTTTTAATCCAAGAAGTTTTTCTTACTTTATACACAATAAATAGGTCATCGATTCAGCATTGGCTAAAAAACCCCAATAAGTAGTTCAAATCATTTTATCGATATGAGTGTTTTATATTGATAAAATATTTATTTTGAAACCATCTCTATCTTAACATAGTGGTAGAAAGAATACCATGCTGCGTCTGGACTTCAAACAGTTTAGCTTTAACCATGTTCATGGTCCCACATTATTGGTTGATAGAGAATCAAAGTGGATTTTCCAATAAATTACGAAATGCTATAGTTCTTACATATGATTTCTGAATTGATTCAGAAGTAATTCGCGAGATCATGCACTCTTCTTTCTTAGATATCACTTTCCCAGTTATAACAGAAAAAGTACATCCGGTTGGATCCAGCCTATTCTTGAAATAAACAACTCGCACACACTCCCTTTCCAAAAAAGATCAAGACTCCAAGCACTACACTTAGATTTATTAGATTTGTTGCTAAAATATCGATATTAAACCCGAAACTCCCGGCGGATGGCCAGTGGCCCAAAGAAACGAAAGAATCGGTTACATTTTTCATATGATCTCCTCGTATAGATAGACTAAAAAATAGAACAGAGTTCTTTTTGTATTACTTTGTCCTATTTATATATATATAGTTATAGTTTCCTACTTTCCAAATCGAATCAAAAATCTATTCGATTTAGAAATCATTAATTACCTCCTTGGTCCCACCCCCTCTTAAAAACTAAAAAATGGCCTATGAACACAAACGGGAAGAATGAAAGCGAGTTGGTATGCTAATTCCTCATCTGCAAATCAGCCCTTCCCGTGGGTTATTTTCTCAATGAATAAGTAATTCTAGGAATGAAATCTTTATATAATTCGAAAAAACAAAGCACAAGTCATGGGCAATAAAATATGAAAAAGAAAAATTTTTCATATTTATAATATTAAACAAAAGGATTAGCAAATAAAAGTGCTAATGCTACAACCAGGCCATAAATTGTTAAAGCTTCCATAAAAGCTAGACTAAGCAATAAAGTACCTCGTATTTTTCCTTCCGCCTCGGGCTGTCTCGCGATACCTTCTACAGCTTGACTCGCAGCAGTACCTTGACCAACTCCAGGTCCAATAGAAGCAAGCCCTACAGCCAATCCAGCAGCAATAACGGAAGCGCAGAAATCAGTGGATTCATGATAAGTTCCTCGTACCAAAAAAAATGGTTAATGATACATTCAACCAATGAACTATGACTTAATTATTCCATTGCTACGATTCATCCAGTCGAAGTAACTACGAACTTCAAATTCAAGTAATAACATTATTGAATTAATAACATTATTGAATCATCAAAATGACTTTGATATCTCTTTTTTAGTTTCTCTCGATAAATTATTTGTGAATCCATACAACTTTAGTTTTTCCGTTTTTTTGTCCCGAATCGCTCTTTGAATTCTTCGATTTTTTGATTGACTTAATCCGTTTATTCATTCAACTCACAGTCACAGATGAGACAGAAGGACTTCTATAGAATCCCCATCTACATTCACATTCGATTAGTAGGGAAAATTAGATATATCTTTAGCTCGTATATAACTAGTCAATATCTAATATCACATATACATGTCTTTTTTCCACAATGTAAACCAACTCTTTCAATTCAATTTGATAAGGATGCGTCTAACCCTTGACAAGGGTTAACTTATAGCCATTCAATTCCATATACTTAGTTCGACCTACCCTCTACGAACCTTTTATGAACCCCGCTTTTTATCAATTATCCTTTCCCTTCCCCCTTCATTTATCATTTTTATCATTATCCTGCAACCTAAATTGATAAGATAATCAATGGATAAATTTATTGGGCCGAATCGTTGCATAGAAATTGATTTGATTGATCTAAGTTCATACAATTTATTATTTATTAATATTTTCGTTTGGTCAATCGGTGAATAAAATGAATTGAAAAGGGGAATCATTCTATAGAACATCCTTTTTTTAATAACATTAAATAATACGTGGTAATACCACAAGACTTCTTCGTCAAATTACGACTCCGAATAGTGAATATTCGGATTCAATGACCAATCTAAACCGAATATTCATTGAGGGGAAGGTATGATTATGATATAAATGGACCAAACAGGAATTTTAGGAAAAAGATCTTTGAGATCTCTTTCCCCCCTTTTTTCAATTCTCTACTCTAATATCAATATCAATGTTGTAATCTTTGTTGTAATCTTTTTTTTCTATTACTCTGATCGTATATAGTGGAGTTGTATCTTTTCATTCCCTAAGTCAATTTTTTTTAGCCACGCACACATTGCCTTAGGTAAAAAAAAGACTTTCTAGTCAATGGTGGCCCTCCATGGATTCACCTATATAAGCCGCGGCTAAAGTTGCAAAAATAAGAGCTTGAATACCACTTGTAAATAATCCAAGGAACATGACGGGGATAGGAACCACTGAAGGTACTAAAGAAACAAGAACAACCACTACTAATTCATCGGCTAATATATTTCCGAAAAGTCGAAAACTAAGTGATAGGGGCTTTGTGAAATCTTCTAAAATGTTAATAGGTAAAAGAATTGGTGTTGGTTGAATATATTTCCCGAAATAACCTAATCCTTTTTTGGTAAGACCCGCATAGAAATATGCCACTGACGTGAGTAAAGCCAAAGCAACAGTAGTATTTATATCATTCGTGGGTGCGGCTAACTCCCCATGAGGTAATTGTATGAGTTTCCAAGGTAAAAGGGCGCCGAACCAATTAGAAACAAAAATAAATAGAAACATAGTTCCAATAAAAGGAACCCAAGGACCATATTCTTCTCCAATTTGAGTTTTACTCACATCTCGAATAAATTCAAGGACATATTCGAAGTAATAAGATAGCAATTACAACCCAAGAAGTAATAAGTACTTGGCCGTGGACTTGGAAACCCCCGATTTTCCCATAAAATTGTTGGCCTACTTTCACACCGGATAGATCGTATAACCCATTTAGTGTGTTGATGGAACATGATAGAACATTCATCTTGCCCTCTAAAAAAAATATAACTTTAAACAAAATTATTTTGATTCAACCATTTCTTTCTCGACTTGACTACTTGAATCATATATTTTGAATACCAACTAATCAAATTCTATTCCTTGTTATTTTTATCTCTTTTTTGAGATTCAGAAATAGTAACCGATTCAATAAATCTATGAAGGTTCCGAAATGAAATAAGTTATTTATCTTATTATTAATCACGGATTTCTTATATAGCCAGAACGGCCTTCACAAATTGCAAATACTAATTTGTTAAGAATTAATCGGATTGAAGATATAGCGTCATCATTCGCTGGAATCGAAATATCTGCGAGATCGGGGTCACAATTTGTATCGATTAAACAAATTGTTGGAATTCCCAATGTGATACATTCTTGAAGGGCCGTATATTCTTCGTGCTGATCAACGATGATTACAATATCGGGTAACCCTGTCATATATTTAATCCCGCCCAGATATGTTTGCAAATGAGATAATTGTCTTTTCAACATAGCCGCATCTCTTTTCGGAAGACGGTTGAGTCCCCCTGTTTTTTGTTCGGTTCTCAAGTCTCTAAACTTATGAAGTCTCGTTTCTGTAGTGGACCAATTTGTTAACATACCACCGAGCCATTTTTTATTAACATAATGACACCGAGCCCTTATTGCAGCCCATGCTACTGAATCAGCTTCTTTATTTTTAGTGCCAACAATTAAGAATTGTTTTCCCCAGCTTGCTGCATCAAAAACCAAATCACAAGCTTCTGATAAAAAACGAGCAGTTCTAGTAAGATTTGTAATATGAATACCTTTACGTTTTGCAGAGATATAAGGTGCCAATTTAGGATTCCATTTCCTAGTACCATGGCCAAAATGAACGCCTGCTTCCATCATCTCTTCTAAATTGATGTTCCAATATCTTCTTGTCATTTCTCCCCACACGGCCTCTCCCTTTTGAAAAAAAGCGAAGAGATACACTGAAATAAAAAATTGTTCCGATGGAACCTTCTCTTCTACCGCAGATTGGCGTCGATACACAGCCCAAGCCATTATTCTTTTCTATTTGTTATTTTTTTTTATTACTATTACCAAATCAAATGACTGCACCTAAAAACCAACAGATCCTTTTAAAAGATAAAAGAAAGGGGTGAATCTGCTCTTAGGTATCATTAAACCCTAAAAATAATAAAAAAATGATTTTTCTTGTGTATCATGGAAATTCTTTGAAGAAAGGCAAGAATCAAATAATTTTCTATGGTAGAACAAAATATCTTTCATTTCCCCCTCTACTAGATTCTTTTTTTTGAGTTTAAAAGCAATGTTGTTAGGAATGTTGTTAGGTTCGCTTGAAGGTGTTTTGAAGCCGCTACCAACAGGTATCATCCCCCAAGAACAACGTTTTCTTTCAGGCCTTTCAGCCAATCGATACGCCCCAGTAGAGCTGCTTTTGCTAAAACCCACGCGGTTTCTTGAAAACTCGCTTCGGATAAAAAGATCGGTCATCCAAAAATTAGGATTCATTGCAGCCCATGCTAAAGTTCTAGCATTAGGATTCATTACGAGCTAAAGTTCTAGCACAAAAAAGCACGTACACCAACCCTGGACGCACCTCCAAGTATAGAAGGTCATCAGGCGGTCGACTCAAGGCTCGATACCCAAAATACGGCATACCCATTCGAAATGGCGAACTTTAGCAATTGTCATTGGGTGCACCTCTATTAGATGAACGAAGTGTTTCTCCAAAACATGGTATACGAACTTCGTTAATGGGAATCTTAGATTCCCATAGAGGAAGAACGAAGCGTAAACCCCTATCATGCCCTTAGGGGCGTCGTATACCGTCTGATTGGCCTCCGGCAACTCCGGCTCATAGGACTCCAGCATGAATTTCTTGACGATGTAATTGTATACATCGACAGAATGAGTATTATCGTCCTTATCGGACGTTAACGTCGGGTTCTCGGGGTAAACGTCGGACTCCTCGACGTTAACCTCTCGGTCATGAGAAGAAGACATTTTTTAATGTTGAGGAAAGAAAGCGGTTTCAGGAGAATGCTCGTCGGAAAAGATGAGTATTCGCCGGAAATCGTTTAAAAGGAGAAGAAGAGTGAAGTGAAGATAATGGACGAAATACACCCTCTCCACCTTATATACTCATCGCAATGAATGCGATGAATTTAATGCGGATGAGAGAAGGCGCAGGAGCAATGACACGGCGACACGTGTGGATAAAGCAAGCTGGCAACAGGTGTCAAAAGGGCGCGTGCAATAAAACTCGCGCCCACGCGCCTGAAAAAGCGTTCAGATTGACCACATGCTGTCACGTCGTCTTAACTTCCTGCACATCCTGAAACCGTCAGAAGACGCCAACGTCCCTTCAACCGTTTGGACTGTCCTTATCCTTTCACCAACCCTCCGAATTTCAAAAAGATTCAGAAATAAGAGGGAATATACCCCCTTACCTTGGAAAGCAAGAAACCATAAGACAAGTCGGGTACAGTGTCAAGGCGAAACCCTTCACATACTTAGCACTTGCAGGAAATTGAAACCAAGAAGATCAATCTTATGGGTCATGCTTGCGGATAGAGAAATAACACCCCCGCATGGCGGGAACGTTGAGAACTAGATTGTTTGAAGCTTCAAGGTGGAATTGGTTGTTTAACATAACTGATCACTTTGTCTAAAACTACCAAAACCTCGTGGAGAATCTACACAAGTGAAACTCAACGCTCCCGACTTGCGAAGAGGTTACACACCTATCCGCATCATACCTAAAGATCAGGCAGAAAAGTCGGGAATTTTCTGCAAGTGACATTAGGAAAACTGCGGGAAGAATCCCCACGGAGAACCTTAAAAAAATGAAAACCCCCTTTTTAAAACCCCTTGCTTAAAGTCTAAAAGTTCCCCTCACTTATTAACAATTCATGAGAAGAACAATGGACTGGAGGGACTTGAAGAGGTAGGTTCCCGCAAATCCCAGTTGGACCCACAAGACTCACCTTGAAGTGCTACGTCTACGCAAAGACCAACTGGATCCGCAGGACCCACCATGCTCAGAGAGATGAAGACCTTACACGCAGTAAGCCAGCTGTCCCCGCAGGAAAGCATCCTTTGGTACAGTACCCTGTCTGTCCCCGCAGCTGTGGGTACAAGCCAAGAAGGAAGGCTACCCGCACTAACAGCAAGGCTACACGCATAAGGCACTAACTCTTATACTTCAGCAATGTCACCTGAAGAAGGAATGAGCAGGGCGGGAATATTCCCGCCCAAAAGAGCCAGTCCGTACGCTTCTAGAAGATCTTTTGTACTATACCTACCAAGGTATGGACAAATAGACAAGATCTGACAAAAGCAACCCATGAACCAATCACAGGGTGACAGCTCACTGACAATAGTACGAGGAGAAGCACGCTCCAGTACAAAATGTCACTATCAGCCGCTGCCTACCCACCAACACCCATCGTGGCACGAACGTAGCCCATAGTTGGTGGAAAAGGAATATTATATACAGCTGGCCGTACCTGCTTGGAAACCTACCTTCGGCTATAAATACTCCAACACCTTGGAACGATATCATGATCTTCTCTCTAGCTATTTCTCTCTATATAGAATTATATTCAGAGCAACCTAGTCTGATTCTCACGCCGGAGGGTGGTCATAAGAAGGAACCCCCTCCCTTCTTAGTGGCGAGCTTACGGTGTCTGTTTTACAGGTTGAGAAGAATAACCATCTTTGCCGGACCTAACCCTCATGGGAAACATCTACTTAACCCTAAGATTATCCTTAATCTGTCGGGGTAACTTAGTGTTTCTTCAGTTTCTTTCTTATATATATATATATATATAGATGCTATTTGTGAAAACAAATATATTAACATATGATCCGGTATTTGTAACCTATATATTAGAATTCAGACTTTACTTTTATACAAGCGAACCATTTTAGCTTATGATTGTGTTTAGGTGATGATACATACATTTTAATATAGTAAAGGTTTGTGGCTATGGGTTATGTTAATCAGATGGTTATGTTATGGGTTATGGAGTTCTTAAAGTTTCAACGATTTGAGCCGAGATTATATTTGTCAAATGTCTTGACTTGGCCATATTGATTTGGAGTGTATGGTGTTTCTTTCAACTTGAAATACAATTCTATATTTTTTAGTTGACAGATGGTGTTATAATATGCAAGTCCATTTTGACTTTTTGGATAATTTGACTAGAAAAAAAAGTCAACTGGTTTGACTGGTGGTTCGAACTCCAATTTGTGCAGTTGTTATGTTCAGTTGGGTGATTCATGATTGGTGTTTGGGCCTATAAAGTCGGTCTGTCTCTTGGATTGTGTTTTGGTTTGTTCGGTTTTTGGGGTTAATTGAGGTGGGTGTGAACCTTGTGTCTTGTAGTGTTTAAAGCATAATTTGTGAAAAGAAGTTGAACAATTCATTTTTTACATTATGAGCAGTTTTCACTTTCTTTCGGTCAAAGATGGTTTAAGATGAGTTTTATGATCAAAATGTACCAGAGCCACATTGACACAAGGTTTTCAGGAACAATCGGTGTTCATTGTTTTGTTATGGTTGCGGCATAATCATTGTAGGTTTCCCGCCGCAACGTGCGGGCTCTCTTACTAGTGTATATATATATATATAGGATCAGGATCATGAGAGAACCTTTTTAAAATTGAGAAATATGAGAACCATTTTGGATAAAAAAAAAACCCAAAAATAAAAAAAAAAAATCATAAAATAAAAAAACACAAAAATCAAAAAAATAAAAAAACAAAAAATCTTATTTTATGATCCCGGTCTCAAAAAAAACTCGGTTTAGCTAAATTATATACACATATGTATAATATATACATGTATGTACATTTACATGTTTTTTTGTACACATGTGTATAATTTAAGATAAATGATATTGTACATATGTGTATATTACGTAACTAAATATTAAATAAAGACAAAATGACAAAACACGTCCTTTATGTTTGCACGATTTTTCAATGAACGTCCTTTGGCAAACTTAATGACAGAAAACATCCTTAATGTTCAAAAAACGTTGCACGGTACGTCCTTTTCACAAACGAGGGTTAGTTTTTCTCGTTAAATCCAGTCATGTGCACCTCATGTGAGGGCAATTTAGTCGATCGATTGATTTGCCAGAGATGAAATCAGGAGGTGTTAGTCGATCGATTGAGCCGCCAGAGACGAAATCGGAGAGTATTATTCAGATTGTGGCTGTGTGTGAGAGAGAGGGAGAGAGAGGGAGAGAGAGGTGAGAGAAAAGAAGAGAAAGAAAGAGACGGGGGAGAGAGAGTAAATGTTATATATATATATATTTTTTTTGTTATTAAGTTACAAAAATTCCCTCATGTGCAAGGAACATGGCCAGATTTAACGTGAAAACTTAACTGCGTTAGGGTTAAAGGACAAAACATGATAGAGTTTTTAAATATAAATGATGTTTTCTGTTATTAAGTTTACTAAATGACGTACATTGAAAAATCGTACAAACATAAAGGACCTGTTTTGCCATTTTGTCTTAAATAAAAATATACATATGTGTATAACACGACGTTTTTTTATTTATTTTTATTTATTTTTATTTTTTAAATGAAACTGGAATGAAATATAAGAATTTTGGTTTTTTTTACTTTTTTAAAATTTTTATTATTTTTTGTTTTATGATTTTTTTAAATATTTTTAAAGGTGTCCAAAATGGTTCTCAAAGTTCTCAATTTGCAAAGAGTTCTCTTAGGATCCTTACCATATATATATATATATATATATATATATATATATATATATATATATATATATATATATATAAATTACAACATTGTTAACCAAAACTTATGCATTGAAGTTGTATCTCCTATTTAATTTGGAGTACTATATGCTTAACAAGTTGTAAGATATGCTTTCATGTTGGTAACCTTTTGTTATGAGTTATATACTTCTTACGGCGTGTCTGCTTTTTACAGATGTCCTCTTTTCACCGTTTGTTGAGAACGTTAATCTCTCACTCTCTTGATATTTCATCCACCCGTCTTTCTCTCTTCAACTTCAACTGGTTTCACAGTCACCGCCAACGTTTTCTCTCTTTGTTCCATTGGTTCCACCTTCCTCTCCACCGGGTTCCACCGTCTCAGCGGTAGTGATTTCGAGTGAACCTCATATCGTCGTCTCCCATCATGGTCACCATTGGCTTTTGCACTACCTGATTTTGGGTTACGTGGTGGTGCAGCCTTCGTCCGCTGATCTTTTGGTGTGGACACAGTTGAAAGAGACTGGATATGGATTACAGTTGTCCGATGAGAGGTTGTGTGGTGGTGTCGTGGCGGTGTTTTTGATGTTTCGTGATGCTATAGCGGAAGAGAGTGGGCGAGGTGGTTGACCAGCTATGTTGCCGGGTTGTGTTTCCAAACCCTAGGTAGCGGTGGTGGTCCGGACCGTCCGGTGGTCCCTTACTATTTCTTTTAGTGGTGGTTTTGTTGTTGGTTGGGAGTTTGTCGGCCTACTTGTCACACCCCAGACCACAGCCTAGGCGTGCGATGCTTATGTTGGTACCACATTTGTCAATATATCATAGTTAAATGCGGAAGTTATAAATATGTGGATTTAAGAAATTGTATTTACAATCAAAAGACGGGATTATAAAATACCCATTTTAAGTTTAACAAATGGATTACTTGTTTAATTACAAAACCACCATTTCATATTTTAATATTTATCAAAAAGATCCGAGCCATCGGATATCTTTGAGCACTTCGAGCTTCCAAGACCTATTCTTGATTACCTGCAAAATGTTTAGAAAATACATCAACAACACATGCTGGTGAATATGCTGATACTAAAATATTTCTTTTACTTTATTACCTCTCGAGACATAGTTATGTATGGCCGGACGTGGCTTAGGAATAGTCAAGCTTTAAAACAACACAATTATAAAATCAAGTCTCTACCCTAAATACCCGAGCAAACACCGTAGAGTTCGACACTAGTTAGGTACCATACGTATACACATGGTCATGCTCTCCTCATGGAAAGCGTCATATGACCAGGTGTGATGCGGTGTGCCCACTACATTTACCACATATGTAAGGATCCAGACAAACGTACACGACAACCGGAGGGCTAGCGCTTACTTTTGTTTATAATGTTTTAGAGACACGTAGTCCCATGTAATTCTTTTCATTTAATTCTTTTGACTCGATCTAAAGAAGTTTGTAAATTTAGGGCGTATTCACCTTTTTCGATTTGGATCAGCTTCAATACACTGGCCGAGGGTCTTTCCGTTTCTTGCTATCTCGCACCTACAGTACGAGTATAACTTTTTGTTAGTCGGATATACAATCCGGCTTAAGACCTTTAGTCTCTTTTTATAATCGTTACCTCGATTATATTTTCCTTGTGAACCTTTAGTTCAAATCTCTTTTCTTTACTTTAAAACCTTTAGATAAAAGTATTCTTCTTTCTTTTTCTTTTATAAGTTAAAAGTCTTTCTTTTAACTTATTTACTTTTCTTTTTCTTTTATAAGATAACCTTTAGTTAAATCTTGTTTTCTTTAAAACCCTACGTTTCTTCTTCTCTAAGTAAAGTATTTTTTTATTTTCTTTATTATTTAAGAACTTTCATAATTACTTAAATAATATTATATAACAAAGAATTATATAATATAATATACCCACATTGATATTATATACATATTCATTTCTTTTCTTTTCTTTTTTCTTTGTTATATTTTCTTTTGTTTATCGAGGTATCGAGTATATCCTCGACTTAAGGTTTTAAGCCTTTTGAATATTTTATTATTATCTTATTCGGGCATCATGCCTACCTACTTGGCTTAGGTTCACCCTAGACAATCGAGCAACACTTCGACGTCTTTTACCCTTTTTCTTTATCTTCTTGATCACACCTTTCTCCTTGGCACACAAAACGATGCACTCCCAATCTTCACACGTCGGCACGCTTTACGAGGCGGGACGTCGGGATGGTAACACCTTCTTTGTTGGAACATCGTCGGTAAGTGGCACGAATATCAAGGAAATGAGCACGGAAATCGATGAATTTGGGCATGTTTTACGAGGTGATCGAGGGTATACTTTTATAGGGTTTATAGAGATGTTAGAGAGAGAGAGAGAGGTATGCAGATTTGGTGTGAGAGATGGTTGAACCCGGACTAGCTATTTATAGGAAAAATCAGAAGGCCCATCGCGATACGCGATGGCCTTTGATCAGCATGTCGCGTATCGCGACGTAGCCATCACCAGCACAACTAGGTTTGCCATGTGGCGGACGCGTTGCACGTGGTGAAACATAGTGCCACCGTATGACACGTGACGACACGTGTATGGCCTATCAGACCACGTCATCGCGATACGTGATGACGTTGGTTCTTTGGCGATCGCGTTTCGCCATTGACCTCTCTTTTTGAATTTATGACCAAGCCCTCCGCGATACGAGATGGGCTTGTCCCTTGTCCCGTCGCGTATCGCTCTGGGACAGAAAGGCAGAGTTTCGTTTTAAACCCTAAGGTTTAGAATTTTGACATTTTTGATCCTTTAACTTTTGAACTTGGCTCTTTTTAACTCGAAACTTTCACGATATTACACTACTGCTGCCGGATCCTGTTACAAAACCCTAGGCAGAGGTGGTGTGGCAGTCGCGGTCCACCCGGTCTGTTATTTGTTTAGCCATGAACATCTTATATTCTAATTTATGATTAATGTGAAAATGTTTACTTTCAACATCATTGTACATACATTGTTCTTTGATTGTTAAAGTTCTAGAAGTGTTCAAAAGATAGGAAACTATAGATTGAAATTTCACCCATGTTGCCGCAATGTGTTATGGACTGTTGGAAATTATTGTGAAAGGTTGACTTTTATAAGTCAACGGTTCAGTTTTGAGCTTCATTGAAAAAATATTGGGAATTGTGAACTATAATCATGCGTGGCAAGATTCGGTTTCTTTCTCCCTTTTAGTTGGCGATGATGGTGGTGAGCTAACTTGGCGTGGCAACCTCATTCTTTTTCTCTTTTAGGCTGGTGCTTTATGTGGTTTTTAGGCTATGATGATGCTCGCTATATGGCGTGGCAGCCTATACTGCAGCCATAGCGGAGATCTGATCTCAAGTGATATAATTTACATTTCAAGTTTTTTTATAGTTTGGTTATATTTTTTTCATTGTATTTGTATTTTGATCAGTGTTTACATTTTTAGATGTTTATGGGTTTGTGTCGATAATGATGACCATAAACTCATCTGACACCGATTTACATATTGAGGGTCTGGTTAGTGATTATGTTTCGTGTCACCTTTAACACGAAAAAGTATTTGTTGAGTTTTCACATTTTTTTAAGGAAATGACTGAAAAGGTGAAACTTTCATTTTTAACATACAACCAACTTTAGCATTAGTTAGCTAAACAATAGAAAGAGCAACTTTGGTATATGCAAATTGTTTATACTAAATATTTATCAAGCTGTTATTGCAGCAAATTTGGAGTCTAAGATCAGGTTGTCTGACTCCGAGTTATAATCAAACTGGAAGAAAGATTTGGAATTTATATATTTTCAGTGCAGGTTTGGAGTCTTTGCTAATGGCCCAACACATTGTGCTTAAAGCTTTTGCAATTTTGCTTATTCCCATTTCCCACAACTGATTTTAAAAAATTATGCTTCCTTCTTGAAACAACCATTATCTTTTTCAAAATTGTGTTGTAAATTTATCAAAATTAAGTTACTTATTATGAATTTTATTTAACATCAAAGCTTTTACTGATGGAATCCTCTAGGGAATTTTGATGTGCTCATGATTATGAAATTATGGAAACTGCAATATTTTTCTCTTGGGATGTTTATATGATTATATCAATTGAAATTTGGAATTCCATTAATTGGCAATTCAATACTACTTTTGCATTTGTGTTTTATGCCTCAATATTTGATGGTTAGTAAGAGTCAAGTATCTTTACCATGGCCCTAGCTTGAAGATGGCTAATTTACATCATAATCACAAACCCGCGCAACATATGGGCTACAAAATCTAGACGCAAACCCGCGCAACATATGGGCTACAAAACCTAGACGCAAACCCGCGCATAACAAAACGTAGACGTAAACCCGCACAATGCGCGGATTAGAAATTCTAGTTATTATAAATAAATAAAAAATCCTGTTTAAAACCAATTAACATTTTTACCTCTTTCGATACACAAACCAAAATACACATGCACAACCAACATTCTCCATGACAAAATAAAAAAATTCAAGCAACAAAAAAATTAAACAACTAACATTCTTCATATAAAACTCACAATATTCAAAAACCTAATGAATGTAATGTTTAAGTATTAATAAAGTAGTGGTTTATTTTTTATTTTATATATTTATTTTTATGCTAAAAAAAACGATGTCAGAGTAGTTGAAAGCAGTGCTACATGTGTTTAAAAGGTTTTATAATAACTTAGAATATAAATGACATGATAGTGTATGATTGGTAAAATTTAGGGTACATGAGAGAAACACTCTTTCGTGGCATATAACAATAATAAAAAGGTTTGATATATTTGGTTAATAAAAAATACATACCTCACATGAGAAAATCTCATAAAATTTACTATTTTAAGCACAATTTGCCAATTAAAATAGGTAGTGACATGTCATATAACAAATCCTTCCTAACACGTAAAAAAATGTTAAAAATATTGATTGCTAGTACAAGGCAGTTAGTTGGCGGAAACAAATTTATTCTTTAAAACAATTCAAAGTAAAAGAAAATACATTATCTATCCAATCATACACGAATTATTTATTCAATCAAGACAACCAGGATGGCAAAGCTTGTATTGTAGTTTGGGGTGGCTCCGTTCAATTGATACCACTTGCAGATACAAATGATTGACTTTGCAGCAAACCTGAAGTTTCTTTTGTTTTCGCAAGTCTAAGAAAATGTTGGAAAAAATTGTATAAAAATGAAATATAAGTGTTTCATTAATTAAATGTATTTTTCACATTTTAGACATAGCTAAAATTGAAAGAACCATTGCTATGTATATATGAAATAACGAAATGTATATATTTTTTTATTATACTGTCAATTAAGACCACATATTAAGCAATTTCTAAAAACATACTTCATGAAATTTTGTCTTTAGGTAGTAGGCCGTAGACTTTCGGCTGTAAGAAATTGCAAACATTAAAAGTTACGACTTTAATATGAGAGATAAAGACGTAATATTAATTTTTTTTTGAATAGCTAGCGCATGTGGCAATGCGTACCACACGACCCCAAAGGCCCCGAGTTCGAATCTGTCAAGAGGGCGGGCGCGCACCTTTCAACCTAAAATGGGCGTATTTTGCCTCTGGGGAGACTCGAACCAGGGACACCACCCGAGCGGGAACCTCGCGAAGCGAGTAAACCCTCCCACCTCCGACTAGACGAGCTGGACATCATTGGCACGTAATATTAATTAACTAATTATAATTGGTTAAGACTAAGACTAATGTGTTGTTTTTGTCTAAGAGGTAAAATATATGCAGTTTAAGAATCAAATCTGCAGACATTTATAGAAAAAGAGGTGGACCAAATCTCTGCAGTCTGCAAGTAGAAGACTGTTTGTTTTTAACATTTATAGATTGCTAAAATAACTGGTGGTGGTGTACGCATTGTTGTATTGAGTGGTGGTAGAAGGCGGTGGTGGTGGACAGTGTGGTGGCGGACGGTGGGTGGTGACGGACAGTGGTGGTGGGTGGTGGACGGTGTGGGGTAGTGGTGGCGAATGGTGGGTGGTGGCGAACAGTGGTAGTGGTGGTGGACGGTGGTGGTGGCGGACGGTGGGTGGGTGGTGGTGGATGGTGGTGCTGGCGAACGGTGGGTGGTGGCGGACATTATGTGTTGATAGGGTGTAGTATTTTACCCTCTGCGTATCTTAGGAGATCTAAGAAGTGTATGGCCAAGTCTTCACCAAAAAGAGATTGCGCAGAAGTTTTTTAATGAAACATTTTCGAGAAAACAAACAGTCTGCAAATCGTAATGCCTAAGCATGGTCTGCATGGCACAGACAAAAGAGGCTGTAAAGACCTTTTTCAGAAAAACAAATAACACAAAAGTATAAACATAGCATGGTTCTTTTAAATTATCGGTGTCTACATATATTTTTGATCAATTTTTGCCATTTCATTTTATTTTTTCTCTTATGTTAATGTGTCGTATTGTGTTTAGCTTTGTTAGTTAACTTTTAGACAAGTTAATGACAATTATGTTATATTTTCCATTGTGTTAATGTATAATTCAAAGTTTAAGAACTATGATGAATGTGTAAATCCAACTTTTAAGAAACCTAGACATGATGGTACTATTGCAAAATATAAAACTCGTTTAGTAGCTAAGGGTACCGTCAAAAATAAGGTCAAGATTTCTTTGACACCTATTCACCTGTCACAAGCATAACATCTATAAAAACATTGATAGCAATAGCGGCCATCCACAATCTGGAAATACACCAAATAGATGTGAAAACTGCTTTCTTAAATGGTGAACTAGATGAGGAAATCTATATGGAACAACCCGAAGGGTTTGTGATAAAAGGTCAAGAAAATAAAGTCTATAAATTGATCAGGTCACTCTATGGATTAAAACAGGCTCCAAAACAATGGCATGAGAAGTTTGACAATACACTACTATCAAACGGATTTAGAATAAACGAGTGTGATAAATGCGTTTATGTCAAACAATACAAGAATGCATATATCATCATATTCTTATATGTGGATGATATGCTTATATTGGGCACTAGTTTAGATATCATAAATCAAACAAAGAAAATGTTGCACTCCTCTTTTGACACGAAGGACATGGGAGTAGCAGATATAATCCTTGGGATAAAAGCTAAAAGAAATCCAAATGGATATACCCTTACACAGTCACATTATATTGAAAGTGTACTCGACATTATAATGACAAGCCGGTTGTTACCCCATTTGACCCCTCTAGTCATCTTAAGAAGAATCAAGGTGACAGTGTAGCACAACTAGAATACACTCAAGTCCTAGGACGTCTAATGTATGTTATGAACTGTACTAAACCATACTTGACATACAGTGTAAGTAGACTTAGTAGATACTCTCATAACCCTGGATAGATCATTGGTATGCATTGGTCAGAGTGCTCCGATACCTAAAGCATACAATGAATTATGAGTTGCATTACACCAAATATCCTGCTGTCTTGAAGGATATGGTGATGCAAATTGGATTTCCAACACATTCGAGTGTAAATCTACAAGTGGTTATGTATTTACCCTAGGTGGAGCTACGATATCATGGAAATCATCAAAGCAAACTGTGAATACTTGTTCTACTATGGAAGCAGAATTTGTTGCCTTAGATAAAGCTGTTGAAGAAGCAGAGTGGATCAAAAGCTTCCTAGAAGGTATTCCTCTATGGCCTAAACCAGTTCCTGACATTGGTATACACTGTGACAACATGGCTGCTCTCACAAGAGCTCAAAATCAAATATACAATGGCAAGTCAAGACATATTATAGGCGCAGACACATAACCATTAGAGACTTGCTTAAAAATGGAATTATTTCCATAAGTTATATAAAGTCAAAAGAAAACATAGCTGATCCTTTGACAAAGGCCTTAGTAGAGAGCAAGTTCTCTTCACATCGAGGGGAATGGGCTTAAAGCCAACACAATGAGTCACCACCTAGCGGAAACCTAACCTAGCAAAATTGGAGATCCCATAGTCTAGGTTCAATAGGAATACTAGTTGGGGAAGACTCACAACAGCACAAACACAAAGGTACACTCATTCTTATAATATTTATATTGTGTTTTCCGTTGACGATTTTAGGGTTGAATACTTAATCTTAATAATGCTGATAGCTTTTATAGTGGGACAAATACGGATTGTTCTAGATTAGCATTACCTATGTGAGATGGATGTGAGGTCGCATCTTTGAGAGCTAATATGGCTAAGTTCCTAAAAGTCTCATGAAGAAAGGATTGTTCACGATCGAAATGAACACAACGGTAAGAAATGATCTATGCTTAGATATGACATGTGTGTTACTTGTTGTTGCATTCTACTATACAACGTGGTTAGTTCAAGACTTATAGTTCACTACCCACAAAGTAGATCCAAGTAGTGTTCACTATGAAAGGTTCAAGTTTAACAACACCTATTCAGATGCATGTCCTATCTTACTTTCCTAATTTGAATATCAAAGTTCTCTTATTTTCTATTCAAATGTGGGGTATTATTGGTGTTTGAATAAGAAAGTGTGGGGTATTGTTGGAACTTTGTTGACATAAGCTTTGTCCCACATCAGAAGTAACAAAGAAAAAGTGTGTGTTTATAACCATTAGTTCAAGTAAATTATCAAGTTGAGAACTATTGGACTAAGATGGATGAGCTTTGTATATATGAATATTTAATGGGTCAAAGATTGGGCCTTGGGCTCTTCTTGACTAATTAAAATTCATTTTTAATTTTTTTAATTAAGAAATCAGTTCCATAACTGAAATAACTGTTTGACAGTTATATAACCGTTTATGTTATTCAGGTGCCTATATAAGGGTTCTTGATATGAAGATCAAAAACACACAACACATTCATACACTACCAATTAAAATATCTTAAGTATTCATTGAAGAAGGAAACATAGAGATTTTCGTCAG
The DNA here is from genome assembly GCF_021521415.1 of Bidens hawaiensis. Classification (NCBI taxonomy): domain Eukaryota; kingdom Viridiplantae; phylum Streptophyta; class Magnoliopsida; order Asterales; family Asteraceae; genus Bidens; species Bidens hawaiensis. Next base: position 51,422 of record NW_027493654.1, read on the forward strand.
AATCAAGGTCGTCATCTTGGTTGATTGTTGTATCCTCAAAACAGATCCGTGCATCGGAAATTTCTGTTTTAGGACACTGCTCGCAGGCCTCAATCTGTTTTTTCTTTTATAAATATTTTCTGCAATTCAAGTACGTTTCTCCTTTGTAACTATTTATTGAATGCAATATTATATTTAATTCGTATTTTGGATTCAATATTTTTGATTAGTGAGTTTTTAACCAAAATGGGGATTGTGGGAAAATTATTTACCAAAATAGATTATTTCAAACTTATTTACCAAAATGAGGTTTTTCCTTGTTTAATATAAAATATTAATTTCCTTAATCATGGCTGCTACAAAATGGAATCCACCACCCTCCACTCCCACAATGAACTCCGGCCAGTTTTCCAGCCATCAATATAGAAGCCCTATCAGTTTTCACGCAAGAATCCCGTGACCTGAATTAAGAACTTATCGGAGAATCACCTGTAGAAAATATGAAAGAGGGGGGGGGGGGGGGGTTGCTCTGCTCTTTTTTCGATTTGAATATCACTCCACCTCCATTGATTTGCATAGTCATCAAAACCCCTTTGTGAACTATGTTTAATTCTTCAAATATGTGCTAATTTTTCACATTTCCACATAGTTTTTTGTTTGAATTTCATTAACAGCAGATTGAAGACCACCTAATTCTAAATGGGCTTAAACGTGAAGTATAATAATGAAATTTGAAAATAATTTTCAAAATGATTTTGGATTATGCACCGATGTAGATTCTTTCTTCCAAGTGTAAGGAAAGCAAGCGTGACAGTACCAAGATTCGGGTGGGGTTAAATTCAACCGTTAAAACATTAGTAGACGACCACACTCTTCATCTTCTAACGGCAACGCTTGGATAAGTGCTTAAATCAGGTTCAACGAGCCTTTCCGTGGCGGTCGGAAAACTCGGCGGAGTTCAGGGCGGAGGATGGGAGGATCGGCGGTGGTCACGATGGTAGAAGAGTAGGAATATTAAGTTTTTTTTAATAAATAACTAAGAATCAACCCATTTTGGTAAATAGTTTTGAAATAACCCATTTTGATAAATACGTTACCGACAATCCCCATTTTGATAAAAAAAACTCATAACAAACTTGCGCAAGTATTTAGAAATCTGCTAAGTAATATGATATTTTGTGACACTCTGAACAATTTTTAGAAATTAGTTAAGTAATCCAATACTTTAAGTATTTAGGAAGTGTGGGGTGTACGAGTAGTGAAGAAGCGTGGATCGACTCACTGGTGAACGATCTACTTTCCTCGGGTGTGATTATACTATTTCACCGATGGTTTTCTTGGATCTGGGTTCTTCCACCTACAAAATGAACAGCACCGTTAACTTACCCCTCAGAAAGGGACAGAGGGGTCCTCTTTGGGGTAACCCTCCGGTGTGAGAATAAGTATTTGTGGAGAAGATAATAATATCAGAGTAAGTAAATCTGGAGAGTATTGCTTAATAGCTGAATACTCTGTGATTGGATGTGATTGTGAATGTTACTGGCTGTAACTGTGTGTTGTTGGATGATTCAGTGTCTCTCCTTGTGGAGTTGATGTTGTATTTATAGTGCTAGGGTTTCCACTGATTGGGCTCAGCCTTGTTGGCCTCCTCCAATTGCTCTGCGCCACGTGTCCTCTGGGACACCTGGTGCTTTCTCATTGGTTATAATCACGTGGTAGCACATGAGTTATGCTGAGTTGTCCACCTTTCATTTGGCAGCTGTCAACATCAGCATATTCTTATTCCTTAAAAAGATACCTTCTGGAAGGTTGTCTGACGTGCACAATCAAGGTTGCCCTAATCCTGATTTGGATAAGGACGAGGTTGATTATGTGCATGTGTGATATGCGCCAATCCTGAGGATGCGCGAGGTCTTCTCTTTATTCTCACGCGCAGATGTTTCATGCGCAGATGTGATATGCCGAGCATGTGATATGCGCCGCGCGCTGATGCGCCACGCGCATATGTGATATGCGTGAGCATATGTGATGCGCGAGCATATGTGTGCCTGGGCATATGATGCCTGAGCATGTGTGGTGCCTGGGCATATGATGCCTGAGCATGTGTGGTATGCGCCATGCGCATAGGTTTTGGCTTTGTGACTTCGTAATGTCTTGATTCCAAGCCTGTTGTCTATATCTTGTGGGTTGACCCGCCTCACTCGGTGTTGAGGCGGGTACATACCTCTTCAAGCCCCCAGTCTAATGTGTGTCTTGTCTCGCGCGAGTGAGGTAAGATAGATATTAGACTATAGTTTGCTCTTTTGGTAGGGGTTTGTCTTTTTCTTCTTATTATTCATCGTTGCGCGAAATTCTATCCTTTTGGCTGCAAACGAATCGTCTATGTACGTGGTTGGTTGTTGCTGACGTGGGCCAGTGATGGGGACGTGTCAGGCCTTTCGTGTGCTCGAGGTGTTACAGTTGCCTTTCGTGTCCCCTCACATGCTGTCAGGGACACGTGTCGCGCTCGCGTTGGTCCGTTCCTGCGAGTGGTGGCGCGTGAACTCTGCAGCAGCCGTATAGTTTCCTTTCATGTCCCCTCACACAGTGTCAGGGACACGTGTCGCGCTCGCATTGGCTTAGACCTGCGAGTGGGGGCGCGTGATGTCCGTTCAGCACCAAAATTTCTCTCTCCTGGGCCTATAAAAGCCAGCCCTTAGAGTTTTTTTTTTATCCTTCATCTTCTTGTTTATTCTTCTGAGCTTTTCTTTCTTTGTCTTCTGATTATCTTTGTTCTGCTTCCCAAATATCTGTTGTTTAGAAGCATCGTTTGTTCTTTGTCACCGTTGTATGTCTGATAGCTCAGACAACACAATCTCCCCCATACATTGCCGTAGAAAATAGTTAGTAATGTCTACATTGAAGAAGACCGGCAAGGGGAAGAAGGCTGCTGAGGTCTCATCGGAGGAGGTAGGGAGGGCCAAGGCCGTGAAGAGGTGGAATGAAATCCCCTGCAAATTGAGGCAGGCTGATCTTGACAGCCTTATTGCCTCTCAGGGTTTTCCCCCTGTTTGGCTGCATGTTGCCTGTGGCCGGGCAAACGGCGGCGGACCCGCCTGCCGGCTATATATCCTTGTATAGCCATTTTTTCACCCACTGCAACCTTCGTCTCCCGATGACAAGGTTTGTGGGTGCACTGCTTCAGTTTTATGGGATTCATATATCCCAAGTCCATCCATTTGGACTTGTGCGCATGACTCACTTTGAGTTCATGTGCAAATCCCAGCGCGAGGAGCCCACCCCTCGGCGCTTTCAGTTTTTTTACAAGCCCAAGATCCAAGACTCTTGGTTCTCTTTTATTCCTCGCAGTCAGAAGGTGAAGTGCTCCACTGTTTAATTCAAGAGCCTTCATGACTGGTCTGAGAGGTTTTTCTATATAAGGGCTGGTGTGATCCCCATCCGTATGACCATGCGCTCGATTTCTTCTGCGCCTGCGGATGTGGGTGTCCTCAAGAACCCAACTGGCGCCTGGGTTAATAAGCTGACCGCCGAACCATCCCCCGCCAAGAACATTTGTGAGGAGGCGCTGGTAGGGGTTGGTATGAGCAAGAGGTGGGCGGACAGCGCGCTCGAGCCCGTTATCCAAGTCGACGGGTTGTGTAAGTTATTCTCATCGCTTTACTTCTGCGCGAATATAATTCTTTTTGCTGATATCATTTGACTTGTTTTGTGCAGTCACCAAGGAGTATATCCATGCCGCCTATGATGAGCACATGGAGCGTGGATCCGTCGCGCTTGGCGCTGGGGAGGTTGGTTTCCCTGATCGCTTTGATGACATGTTCATCCCTGTTGATCTGGGATTTGTCTTCGATAGCGATGCGCCTGGTAAGCCTTTGTACGTATGCTTTTTCCTTTATAATACCAAATTTTGCTAACACTTTTGTTGCATGTATTGTAGATGCGCTCGAAAACTACGAGCTGGAGCTCGCGGAAGAGGAGGAGGAGGAGGAGCCGCCCCAACTAAAGCGTAAAGCTAAAGGGAAAACTGGCGCAGGGGCCGGTAAGAAGCAGAAGAAGGATGATGCCCCTGTTGTTCAGGATCCTCCTACTAAGGCGGGGAGATTTGGGAAAACCCAGGAGTTTACCACCAGGGTTTCCTTGGCTTCCCTGCCTCACAAAGTGGGCAGACCTCCTGTCCACTTGAGATATGGTGGCGCTACCTCCTCCCTTCTCGCGGCGGAAAAGGGAAGTGGTGTTGCGCCTTCAACAGGTATATTTTGCTTATCCTTTGCTTATCTTTTATGATTCTGTGTGCGCGATTCTGATAGAATTACTAATGAATCTTTGCTCACTCAAATGTTTGTAGAGCCGGCGACAGCGCAACAAGATGCCGAGGCTGCGCCGGAGGTCGCTTCGAAGTCCCCCGTTTTACCCTCAAAGAAGGGTAGAATGGACTTCATGGCGATGTTTGCTGCGCGAACGGAGTTGCGCCAAGGTACGTATTGCGCTCTTATTTTCTGACTTTCTTTTAGATCAAGTCATTAACCATTTCTTATTGTTGATTTTTTCATAGAAGCCGTAGCTGGCGTACAAGCTTCTGGCGGCACTCCTGGCGCCGGCGCCAGCGCCGCTGGCTCTGCTCCTGCTCCTGCAAGCGATGATTCTCCCCTTATTGGGATTACTAAGGAGCAGGAGGCCGTTTTGCGCGCCGACTTGGCGGCGTCGAGACCTCCCTCACCTCCTCCTGCGCACAGCCCTCCCTGCGAGACCGATTTTGATTCTAGGTCTCAGGAGAAGAGGCCTATTTCAGAGGAGGGTGAGGAGTTTGAAGTTGAAGACTCTGCAGGCGCCCGCGCCAGCCCTGCAGCGCCACGAGGTTTCACGGCGGAGCCTTCTCGTGGGGCTGGCGCTGACTTTTCTGCTTCATCCCCGCAGGTATAGGTTCTTTTTTGCTCCGCTGCGCGGACTTCCATCTTAATGTTTTGATGACTTAGATAATTTCTTTGTTTTTTGCAGGAATCCGATCACACTTACCGCCCGAGATGGAATATTACTGAAGACAGTACCTTTCAGTCCATGGGTGTGTGTGCGGAATTCTGGGCTCATGCTGTGCCTCCATCTGAAAGGAGGTTCCAGGAGGACCGCGCTCGCGACGACCTGCTCAACGATCATATGTTTGCTGGGTCGGCCTTCATTGCTGCCTCCCAAGAGCTTCGCTCTGATTACGTTAAAGTACGTGATGCTCTTGCGGAAGCCAAGCAAGAGGCTAAGGTGTCTGCTTGGCATCTTTCTGATGCTCGCGAAAGAGCTGAGAAGCTCCAAGCAGAGCTCAGTGAGAACCGAGCCAGTGCCAACAGCGCCTTCATGAAGCGCGGGCATGAGCTTCAGGCGGCGCGGGAGAAGCTGCAGGCGGCGAAGGCGGACGCGGCCAAGTACGCGCGCAGAGCGCGTGACTTGGAGCTGGAGGCGGAGGCGCGTGACCAAGCTCTTGTCCAGTCTATCACTGAAAAATCATCACTGGAGAGTGAGGTTGCGCGCCTGAAGAGGGAGTTGGCGGCCGCGCTGGCCGATAAAGATGAAGCCCTGGCGACGGCAGCGTCTAGCCAGAAAGCACTTGATGCTGCGCGGGCGGAAAAAGAAGAAATCTTGGCGGCAGCAGCGTCCGACAAAGAGGAGCTAAAAAAGAGTAAAGAAACTGTTGAGTTATTAAACTCTCAGGTTCCTGCCCTCGAGACGTCTGTTGCTGGCCTCGCGCAGGATCGCCAATGGCTGATCTCACAGGGCATGACTCGTTGCGCTTACGCGATGAAATACTCAGGCGAGTTTCAGGCCCTGGTGATGGATTGCAACGCTGCCGCGCGCTTGGTGGGCCGAGCTGAAGGGTTTACGGATGGTTACGAATATGGCATGTTGAAGAAGAACCCATCCGAGTACCCTTATCAGACGACGCGGCCTGCGCGGAAATGGCCGCGATGGGGGAGAAATATATGAATACTCCCATTCCCATCCTTGCGCAGGTATTTTATCCTTAATGAGATTACCTTGACTTATTTTCTAAGTCTTTTTGTACTCATATTTTTGCTTATGATTTGCAGATATCCGCGCTTGCTGACCAGCCCGATCTCCTCGCGCTAAAGAAATTACTTGACGAGTGCGAAGGGGCTGGCGGCGGCGATGATGGCGCGGCGAATGCTGGCGTTGCTAGCGGCTCTGGTGTGGCCAAAGGATCCGCTCCTGACACTGTCGTGCTCGAAGACTCCATTCAAGATGAACAACTTGACTATGGTCAGTTTGGAGATGATGAGGAGCAGGCTGCGCCAGATGCTGAGGGCGATGATGAGGATGACGAAGAGGCTGACGTCAACGTGGAGACTTGAGAAGCCCTTCATGTTTTTTTTTTTTTTTTTTTTTTTTTTATTTGTAGTTTGTATCTCATCTTGTAAACTTGTAAATTTCAACGCTTTGGAATGAAATTTTGTTTTTCCCTTCTTCGCATCTTGCGCATTCCCCATTGATCTCTTTATATCGCATGTTTGCTTGTTGAATATAAGATATGCTTGCACGTTGGAATAAGAACAAGGTTGTAAGGAATTTATTATACTTAACCCTTGTCATATTGTAAGTGATTTTGCCATATCTTGATTATGTTGACACGTGTGTTGGCGTTTTCATTATTCCTCTTTTGCGCGACGATATCGCGCGTGTATGGAATTATGAGTTTTTTAGCCTTACGCGTCAATGTGTTACTCAGATATCCATTACAATTTTATGCGCGACCTCGACCTGAGACCTTAACAACAATGTTTTGGCATTCGCTTTGCCTTAGTTGTGCTTAGGTATTTATGGTCAGTCTGCGCAGCATGTAGGATGGATGTTGTGAGTGATTTGAGCTAAGGCTCACATTATTGGGCTAAGGCCCTGAGCTAAGGCTCATATTATTGGGCTAAGGCCCTGACGTTTTAGAGTTAAGACTCTTTAACGCGTTTGAGCTTGAAGCTCGCGCATGTATGTTTTACTTCGTTTTATTTCGTTTTGATGTCAATACAATGTTATCATATTGCTCAAAATCAATAAAGGGAAGTGTGAAACATGTATGCAAAAGGTGATAGAATTGGGCTAAGGCCCTGACGTTTTAGAGTTAAGACTCGTTAACGCGTTTGAGCTTGAAGCTCGCGCATGTATGTTTTACTTCGTTTTTATTTCGTTTTGATGTCAATACAATGTTGTCATATTGCTCAAAACTAATAAAGGAAAGTGTGAAACATGTATGCAAAATAGAATCCACATTAAGAGAAGATAGCGCGTATCATTATTCATAATGGCTAAAAAAGCCTTGATTACAAACTTGATATTTTTACATGAAACATTTTCTAAGCTGTGCTGCGTTCCATGCGCGCGGGATCTTCTTTCCATTCAAATCTTTTAAGGTGTATGCGCCTTTTCCCAATTCTTCCAAGACTTGATAAGGTCCCTCCCAATTGGGGGACATTTTTCCCGGGGGTATCGCGCGACTAGCTTCATTGTTTCGAAGGACAAAATCATTTTTCTTGAAGTGGCATTCTTTCACGCGCTGGTTGTAATATTTTTCCAGCTTTTTCTTGTACTTGGCTTCACTGATGATAGCCGCCTCTCTGCGCCCTTCAAGTAAGTTGAGATCCAACCTTCTTTCGCGCTCGTTATCAATCTTGCTCATCATGAGCACTCTATGGGATGGGCATCCAACTTCTGCTGGAATCATTGCCTCTGTTCCATAGGTTAGGCTGAACGGGGATTCGCCATTGCTTGTTTTGCTTAATGTCCTGTGTGCCCACAGGACATTAGGTAGCTCTTCGACCCAAGAATGGGATTCTCCCTCCAACCTTTTCTTCAGCCCATTTAACAAGCTTTGGTTCGCGCGTTCCACTTGTCCATTCCCCTGAGGGTGATAAACTGAAGTGAAAATTTGGTTGATGCGCAATTCCTTGAGCCAGCTGGATATCTTCTTGTCAGTGAATTGCTTGCCATTATCGCTCACAATTTCCATGGGCAAGCCAAAACGGCATATGATGTGGCTCCAGATAAACTGATTCATCACTTCGGCTGTGATTTTTGCTAGTGGCTTGGCTTCAACCTATTTTGTGAAATAGTCTACTGCCACTACCAAAAATTTTACTCGCCCAGGCGCTTGCGGTAGGGGACCCACAATGTCGATTGCCCATTTGTGGAAAGGCCATGCGGAGGTCACTGGAAATAAATTGTTCTTTGGCCGCATGGTGTTTGGCGCATAGCTCTGACATGCTTTGCATTTTTGGATCTCTTTTAAAGCGTCCAAGTACATGCCTGGCCAATAGTAGCCTGCGCTCATTGCCTTGGCAACCACCATGCGCGGGCCAGCATGAATTCCACAGATTCCTTCGTGTATCTCTCTGATCACATAGCTTGCTTCCTCAGCATCTAGGCATTTCATGAGCGGCCCAAGATAAGAATGTCGATATAATGTACCGTCAAGCAGTTCATAGTTCTGCGCCTTGTGTCTTATCTTCCTCGCTTGCGCGCGATCATCTGGTACCTTTCCCTCCTTCAAGAATTCCATTATTGGAGTTATCCATGATGAAGGGGTTGTATGAGTTACCAGGACAGACTTCGCTACCACCGACGGGTTGCTCATTACTTCTACCCTGACATCTTTGCCAAAGTGATCAAAACTGGTTGATGCCATCTTACTCAGCGCGTCTGCAGATTTGTTTTCACTGCGCGGAATATGAATGATTCTGAAGCAGTCAAATTGCTCGATGAGCTTTTTCGCCTGCTCTAGATATAGAGGCATGGTGTTCTCCTTGGCATCATAAAGGCCATTGACCTGTGCTGCTACCAAGTATGAATCAACATGGGCCTCTAGCTTTTTAACCCCGAATTTGTGCGCGATGCGCAGGCCAGCCAGCAGGGCTTCATACTCAGCCTCATTGTTGGTGCTCTTGAAGTCCAACCTGATGGCGTAAGTATATTCATGATTCTCTGGATCCACCAGTTTGAGACCTGCGCCGGAACCTTCATTGTTTGAAGCTCCGTCAGTGAACAATCTCCAAACATTTTCTTCATCATTGGCTCGCGGAGGGTCTACCTCGCGCTGAGCCTCTTCAATTCTTGCTTCTGGGACTTCTGCAATGAAATCAGCCAAGACTTGTCCCATTATTGCTGGACGGGGCTTATAGGAGATCGTGTGCTCTCCTAATTCCAGCGCCCACTTTGTCAGCCTTCCTGAGAGCGCGGGGCACCGCAAGACTTGCTGGATGTTGTAACCAGTCAGAACTTCAATGGGATGACCATTGAAATATCTATGAAGCTTGCGCGACGCGTGTGTTAGTGATAAAACTAACTTTTCCATGATGGAGTAGCGTGTCTCAGGATCTGTCAGCACCCGACTCACATAGTATATTGGCGTTTGGATTCCCTTGCGATCCACCAATAATACTGCGCTGATGGCGCGCTCTCCTGCTGATAGGTATAATGTCAAAGTTTCACCAGGAAGAGGAGCTGTGAGCGCGGGCAGATTTATCAAACATTCTTTAATCTCACTGAAAGCCTGCTCGGCCTCAGGAGTCCATTTGAACTAACTTTTCTTTAAGCAGTTTCTCAATGTATTGACAAATGGGGTAGATTTGGTTGCATGGTTCGCTAGGAACCTGTTGATTGATACCAATCTACCATTCAGCTTCTGAACTTCTTTCATGGTGGATGGCGAGGGCATGTCAAGGATGGCCTCCACCTTCTCAGGGTTCACCTTGAAACCATCCTTGGTGACCATTACACCTAGAAATTTTCCCTCTAGTACGCCGAAAGTACATTTGCTCGGATTGAGCTTCATGTTAACTTCCTTTAGGCGCCCAAGGGTTTCTTCGATGTCTTTGAGCATTTGCTTTTCCTCCCTGCTCTTGATCACCAAATCATCCACATAGACTTCTAGGTTTCTTCCGATTTGCTCGCTGAAAACGGCATCCATAAGTCTTTGGTAGGTGGCGCCCGCATTCTTCAAACCAAAGGGCATTTTTGTGTAGCAAAAAACACCCTTGTCGGTTCTAAATGCGGTCTTGTCCTCATCTTGTGGTGCCATTTGAATCTGGTGATAGCCTTTGTAGGCATCCAGGAAACATTTTAGGTTGAATGGCGCCACGGAGTCCACCTTTGCGTCGATGTTTGGGAGGGGGTAACAATCCTTTGGGCACGCTTTGTTGAGATCCTTGAAGTCAATGCACATCCTCCACGACCCGTTACTTTTCTTTACCATCACAGGATTGGCTACCTACGTCTGGTATCGTATCGGGCGGATGATATTTGCGCGCAGTAAATCCTCAACCTGCTCATTCATGGCCCTCGCCTTTTCATCCTTCATGACTCTCTTCTTTTGAGCAATTGGCTCTACAGACTTGAAGGTGTTGAGAGAATGTTGTGCCAGGTCTCGCGGAACCCCAGTCATATCAGAGTGTTGCCACGCGAAAACCGACATATATGCTGTGAGCAATCTTTTCATTCTTACCCTCGTGTCGTCTGATATCGTAGCGCCAATTGTGATTTTTTGCTCCGGGAATTTCGGGTTGAGAATCCATTCCTCTGGCGCTTTTTCTGCCATTGGAATTTTCATTCTCCCCTCCCGCGGAGTACTTGTCACTGCGCACAAATGATCTCGGTATACAAAAGTTACACCTGTTGGTGTTGGGAACCCCAACGCGCCGTGCGCTGGCGACGGTATGGCGTTGAATTGGGCAATCGTTCCCCTACCCAAGATCATATTGTGGCAAGAAGTGGTGGGCAAGACCAAGAAGTTAACAACTTCGGCTCGCTTGTGTTTCTCATCCCCCATAGTTAGCTCAAATTGTATTTGACCTAGGGGATGAATGATTTCATTGGAAACACAAGAGATCGGCGCATTCACAATTTCAAGCCTTGCTTGGTCTGCCGGATCCAGTTTTCTGAAACATTGCTCATACATGATGTCTGATTCACTGCCAGTGTCCACCAGGACTTTTGACACTTCGTAATGAGCAATATGTGTAGTGATAACAAGAGGACTGCTGATGAAAGGGCCTCCCCTGATTCTTGGGAAGATGACTTGTTGCTCGCGCCAATCTCCTTGGATTTGCGCGCTTCTCTTTCTTGACATTTGCCCTTGCCTTCCTCCCTCGGCTACACAGATTCTTTTGTACTTTTTGCTGGCTGAGGCTCCTGATTGTTCATCTTCTGGTCCTGAGTTTTTTACCAGGTGAGCCAGCTTGCCTGATTTCACATCCTTCTCAATTGCATCCTTCAAGTGGTGGCATGCATCAGTGTTGTGTCCCGTGGATTTGTGAAACTCACAGTACTTGCCACTGTCTGATGGTCCCTTGTAGTGTAGTGGCTTGGGGCTTTTGAATTGGACATTCTCAGTGTTTAACACCTGTGAAGGCGTTTTAGTGAGGGGAGTCCATATTCTTGGCAGAGGTCTGTTAGGATCTCTGCCCCCTCCCTCTTGTCACCCTCCCCGCGATTACGAACATCTTTTTGGGGCTGGGGTGAGCTTGGTTGCGCCTGCTTTTCTGCGGAAGAAAAACTGGTTGGTTGCAACCTGGACCATACAGAGTTCTGCTTGCCCCTCTTTTCTTTGCTGCGCGGTGATTCAGCTTGATGCGCTCTTTCTCTTGCCCTATCTTGGGCAATTTGTTTTTCATTCCTCTCGAAAACTCGCGATGCTTCCATTAACTTGGCCCACGTGGTGGGCATGCCATCTCTGCTTACGAGAGCTCGGCGGAGTTGATCACTGCGCGCGCCTTGTATAAAGGCCACGCGCAGGAGTTGCTCAGTTATACCTCCGATTGCCAGAGACTCCTGATTGAAACGAGTGATGTAGTCTTCAATCGTTTCATCATTCCTGCGCACGCAGTGCATGATGTCATCAGGATCGCGCGTGTGTCTGCGCTGCTGTACGAAGTGGGCTTGGAACTTTTCCAATAGTTCCTCGAACCCATCAATTTGCCCAGTTGGCAAGCTCTCGAACCAGACACGCGCCGCGCCCGTGAGGCAGCGAGCAAACATGTGACACCATGTTGGCATCGTCCAGCTCTCTAGGTTTCCCGTGTTGTAAAAACCTTGCAAGAAATCGTCTGGATCTGTTGTGCCGTCATATTTGCCCAAACCACTTGGCATCTTGGTTTTGTGTTGGATGGGAGCCTTAGCGATGCGCTCAGTGAACTTTGAATGTTTCACCAAGATGGCCGGTCTATACGGTGTGGTTACGTCCACTTGCCCTCTAACTGGTGGGCTGTACGGCATGTGCAGATCCAGATCGGCTCTGGCTCCAGGCGCCATGTTCACAGGCGCGCGGAGCTGTAAGCCTCCTGCATGAGTATCTCGCGTCTTCCTCATGCTGTGCACTTCTTCATCACTGAACTCAGTATGTGCAGTGTGAACAGAATGTCCTTCTTCCGGCGCGCGCGGCCTTTTTGTTCCATGAACAGTTTGCTTATCAAGCGCTTGCCTTTGTGTTAAGTCGGCTAGCTTTTTCTGTTTGACCATCTCATTATACTTGTCCATTAGACGCCGCTGCTCGTTTATGAGCCATTGTTTAGTATCATTTGTTTCATCTTCTGGACCCATTGGTCTTTTTTGTTTCGCGCCGGCAAGATTTTGTAACGTGAGATCGTCTGGAGGAGTTTCAGTCTGGCCGTGAGGAGCTGTGATGAAGGGACGGTTACTGGTGGTGCGCGTAGAATCACGCGGCCCCCTCAGAAACTGTTGTCCCTCATTAACATCCTCACGTTCAATATCCTCCAGAACTTGATCAACGTTATGAACGCCAGAAACCATGGTGATTTTTTTTTATATATAGATCTGATGAGATCTGATTGCCGTTGTAACAGTGGATGGCGCCAATGAAGAAGCGTGGATCGACTCACTGGAAGACGATCTACTTTCCTCGGGTGTGATTATACTATTTCACCGATGGTTTTCTTGGATCTGGGTTCTTCCACCTACAAAATGAACAGCACCGTTAACTTACCCCTCAGAAAGGGACAGAGGGGTCCTCTTTGGGGTAACCCTCCGGTGTGAGAATAAGTATTTGTGGAGAAGATAATAATATCAGAGTAAGTAAATCTGGAGAGTATTGCTTAATAGCTGAATACTCTGTGATTGGATGTGATTGTGAATGTTACTGGCTGTAACTGTGTGTTGTTGGATGATTCAGTGTCTCTCCTTGTGGAGTTGATGCTGTATTTATAGTGCTAGGGTTTCCACTGATTGGGCTCAGCCTTGTTGGCCTCCTCCAATTGCTCTGCGCCACGTGTCCTCTGGGACACCTGGTGCTTTCTCATTGGTTATAATCACGTGGTAGCACATGAGTTATGCTGAGTTGTCCACCTTTCATTTGGCAGCTGTCAACATCAGCATATTCTTATTCCTTAAAAAGATACCTTCTGGAAGGTTGTCTGACGTGCACAATCAAGGTTGCCCTAATCCTGATTTGGATAAGGACGAGGTTGATTATGTGCATGTGTGATATGCGCCAATCCTGAGGATGCGCGAGGTCTTCTCTTTATTCTCACGCGCAGATGTTTCATGCGCAGATGTGATATGCACGAGCATGTGATATGCGCCGCGCGCTGATGCGCCACGCGCATATGTGATATGCGTGAGCATATGTGATGCGCGAGCATATGTGTGCGTGGGCATATGATGCCTGAGCATGTGTGGTGCCTGGGCATATGATGCCTGAGCATGTGTGGTATGCGCCATGCGCATAGGTTTTGGCTTTGTGACTTCGTAATGTCTTGATTCCAAGCCTGTTGTCTATATCTTGTGGGTTGACCCGCCTCACTCGGTGTTGAGGCGGGTACATACCTCTTCAAGTAGCTTTGGTTATATCGCGTTATATAATATGGAATTATACCCTTTTTATTTTAGACTTGTATCCTAATTCCTAAACCTCCCATTTAACTCATTTATATCCTTCAAAGGGATATATAAAATTTCAAAAATCAATATGACCACTTATTACAAATCCGAAATTTATTATTCCTAATTGATAAATGACTCCTAAACAGCAAAGTTCCACACATTCCAGAGCACATGGGATAAGTTTAGAAGTTTTCACCACATGTCAACACACAAATGGCTGTTCCAAATTCCTACAACAAGCCAACACAGCTGACTACCCAAGTCTTTCACATTTTGTATCTTCTGTGGACTAAGCCAGTGCTAGTAACAGAAACTTGTCATTTGGAATCCGCATTATTTGCTCTATTTGGTTCAGGTTTTCTTGCAACTAAAATATGCATTTACTTCAAAAGATGGGTACAAAAGTTGGGCAGTTACTTCTAATCATATGCATAATCATTCCAATACTATCAGCTCAGGATAGCGACCGTAAGTTCATTTCTTTTACTGATTTTGTGTTTATCAAGTATCAGTTAGATGAATGACAATATTGTTATACTCGTATTGTTTAGTTGGCAATCTTCAGACTCTGAAGAATGCTTGGCAGAACACACCACCCACCTGGGATGATGGTTCGGATCCGTGTACTGCTGGCAGTTGGGATGGCATCACTTGCACAAACAGTCGTGTGACTAAAATGTGAAGCCTTTTTTTTTACTAGAGTTGGCAAATATTATAGTTAACGTGTAAATATCAAAACTGTAATAATTTTAGTAGAACTTATAGCCCAAATTTTTTATTTTAGACATTTGAACTATCTTCAAAATAGTTCAAAGATGCCAAATTTAACATTCACCTATAATTAATTTAGTGACAAAAGTGTGATTATGTTAATTCATTCGTTGTTTCATATAACTTTGCAGTACCTTGTCAAGCATGCAATTGAGCGGCGAGCTTCCAGGAGACATCGACCAGTTTACCGAGTTAGAGATTCTGTGAGTCTAAATCTTTATGGTAGTTTCGATCGGGTACTTCTTCGATTGTCCTTATGTCAGCAATTTTTTTTATTGTTTTGGTATATAGAGATCTATCTTACAATAAAGATTTGGGTGGATTGCTCACTTCCAAAATTGGAAATCTGAAGAAGTTAAAAAACTTGTAAGTAATTTTTTAAAAAATAAATAAACAGTGTTTGTTAATAATAAAGTTTAACATTTAATCTTCTTTCAGAATCCTAGTTGGTTGCAGCTTCACTGGTCCAATTCCAGAAACCATTGGTAACCTTGAAAGTCTTGTCTATTTGTAAGAAATTTCCTCTATGCATTACTAACCGTTAAAATAAATCAATTAATTGAATTGAGGGGTGGGGCTGAGTTTTATTTCAAACAGCAAAACAAAAAAAAAAAAAAGAAGGAAAGAAAAAGAAAATGGATAAAATACACAAAATAAATGAATTTTGTTGTTTTAGGGGAAATAAATTTAGATTGAAGTAAGAATATTTGAAAATTCAATATTTATTTTTTCATTCAATAATTTATTTAACAAAATAATTAACTTACAGCATTGAACTTCTTTCTAAATTAAAATCTGAATATATAGTTTGTTAGAACATCCGTAGTGGAGAGTTATGGGGCGACTTTATGGCCCATAATCCTGGGAAAACACCGCCCCCCTCCAAGTTATGGGTTTTTTTGCAAGTTATACACAAAACGCCCGATAATGGCACCAAAATCAAAAAAGAGCTGTTAATTTTACCTTTAAGAATTAAAAAGAAAATAAATAAACAAAGTTATGAAGGCTTTATGACTACACTTGTTTTTTGTAAAAAGTCATAACTCTGACTGGGCGCCACGTGACACATAACGCCCAGGGGTGAGGCTTTATGACTACTCATGGTCTTAGAACATATTAAAACCAATTTATTTCAAAATAAAATAATTTTCGCGTCATAATATATGAATTTGGATTTTGAATAAAAATTATATAAGAATATTGACAAAAAAAAATTAAAATAATTTATGAATTCAGATTTTATTTAAAAAGTACAATAATTTTAAGTAATATGTTAAAGAAAAATCAAAAGTAGTTACTTCAACCAGCGGGCATTGCCAAAGGTCAGTCACCACATATGCATACTAATAATATGTACGAATTAATTAATACACGAACTAGACAAATAATATTTTGGATGAATTCAAAATTTGAAATTTCAAACAAACTTGTATAAAATGAAACTAGTTGATCCAACCTGTTAATTATGTAAGTACTATCTGCTCATATATAAGTCTTGACTCGAGGATCGGTACGTGTTGCATAGATCTCTGAATTCAAACAGCTTTACTGGACGCATTCCATCTTCAGTTGGCAATCTACAGAATCTTGTTTGGTTAGATCTATCAACGAACAATCTCATTGGGAGCTTACCAGTTTCAAGCCAGACAACGCCTGGTCTTGATAACCTAACTCTCGCGAAACACTTGTATGTTTAAGCTTCTTCTTTCCGCAGGTCGTAAAACAAATGGCCACTAATGTTTTACCCTTTTCAGTCACTTGGGAGACAACCAGCTTTCAGGTGATATTCCACTTAGGCTCTTCAACTCCAACATGAAACTAGTTCATCTGTACGTTTCTTTATCCTTTAAATAATTAATTGGCGTAGAGCGCGGAAACATGAAAAGAATAAAAGATAGAATTATCAAAAAAGAAAGTTGATATAATTAGTACAAGAAAATAACATGTAGTGATTACTAGGAAATGAACTTTAGCTTGATCTATCAGGTTACTAGAAAACAACAAGCTTACAGGCATTATCCCTTCTACCCTCGGACTTGTCACGTCTCTTACAGTTGTGTGAGTATCACTTTTAACTAGATTTGAACATCGTATTCGATATTAGATTTGGAATATAACTGCTAACTGAATGTCTTGTTTGTAATCAGACGACTTGATAAGAACTTTTTGAGAGGCAGTGTCCCCTCAAACATCAACAATCTTACCAATACAACCGAGATGTAACTTTCAGGAACCTCAAACACTAAGTTTAATTTGGTTCTCTCAAATATGGGGTTTGATAAATTATGTTTCATAGGTACTTGTCAAACAATCAATTGACCGGCCCTATACCCGATCTCACAGGCATGAGTGTCCTGAACTATATGTAAGTCTCAGGATATTTTAGCATCTGTTTTTCAATAGAAAATTCTTAATAGAATCATCTTCTAAAAACCATCTGCAGTGATTTAAGCATTAACAATTTTGCTCCATCTAGTGTTCCTCCATGGTTTTCAACTCTACATGCTTTGACAACCATGTAAGCATAGTTCTTGGAACAGTTATATATATATATATATATATATATATATATATGATGGATCTTGCGAGAAGTGATATTACAGCGAGAAGTGCGAGAAGAGAAGGTGTAACTCCATTAATCCCTAATTTCACTCCTTTTCTTATGATGTTACCTACATGTATGTAGGTTGGTTGTATTTATGTCTTAGCTACACACATTCAAACCTACCTACACACATATACATGCGTACCTACATACATTCAAACCTACCTACACACATACAAACGTACCGAGCCATATTCAAACCTACATACCTACACACATACAAACATACATACACGTTACAAAAATACGTACCTACACACGTACATACGCACCTACACAATAAGAAATGGAGTGAAATTAGGGATTAATGGAGTTACACCTTCACTTCTCGCACTTCTCGATGTAATAAAACTTCTGAAATGATCCAATACCTATATATATATATATATATTGAATATAACTGACTAATCCCAATATGTTTTTGTCGCAGTAAGATGCACAACACTAACCTTGGAGGGGGAATTCCTGTTTCCTTGTTCCGCCTTCCTCAGTTACAACATGTGTTAGTACATCATCTATTAGACTGGTAAAAATTGTTTCTACTTGCTAATGTTTAATAACTCGAAAACGTTCATTTGACAGTGTTTTAAGTAACAACCAAATAAATGGAACCTTGGACATTAGTTCCAATCCTAGCACACAACTTGAACTTGTTGATCTTCGAACAAATGACATTACGGACTTTACCCAACGACGCAATTATTCAAATAGTATTGATTTAATGTAAGTATTGTAACTACATACTACGTTCTGATTCTTTTTTTAATTCGAGGTAGTATAGCAATATGATATTGTTTCAAGGAGGGGTTTGAAAGTGATTTAGTGTCTATGGATTTCCAATCCATTTTTTCTCACAATTCAAAAAGGGGTGGCGGCGCAGCTTGTTGCCCGCATACCTGCTATGTTGATGTAATATATATGTTTCTATTTAATGAAAGAAATCGTTTAGTGAAAAAAAAATTTATTTGACTAAAACATATAAATGTGACTACAGATTGGTGGCGAATCCAGTATGTACGGAATCTGGTGTGAATGAGAGCTTTTGTTCGAATATAACTGACACTACCTCATGGTATTCGACACCATTGAACAACAACTGTGACCGTCCTTCGTGTATCGATGGTCGTGTTTTGAGCCCAAACTGTCAATGTGCATTTCCATACACGGGCTTCTTTACCTTCAAAGCTCCTTCTTTTTCTTCAACAGTAAATTACACCATTTACATCTCCCTTCATGATTCATTGATGGGGTTCTTTAAAAACGCTAGTCTTCCCGTAGATTCAATATCATTAAATAATATTAGCCGAAATTCGAAAGATTATCTTATGGTCCGTCTTGATGTTTTCCCGTCGGGCCCACAAGGTTGCTTCAACAGGACTGGGATTCTTGAGATCGGGTTTGCATTTAGCAATCAAACATTCAAGCCAAAAAAAGATTTCAATACCTACGTTTTCATATTTGAAAAATATAGTAACTTCTGTTCAGGCAATGTCTTTCTTCACGTTATCACTTTAAACTTGCACAATATAATTGAAGTGCGTTTAGTGCGTTTAAATTTGTACTTGTATGCCATTTAGCAGGGATAATATTAGGAACTGGAGACACCAAACACAAGTCATCTAACACTGGAATTATCATTGGCTCGGTCGTTGGTGGTTGTGTGCTTTTGGTATTATTAGTTCTTGCAGGAATGTATGCTTTTCGTAGGAAAGAAGGAGTTGAAAGAGTGACACAACAGAGCCAACCCTTTGGTAAATATTGTCATAAACACACTCAACAAAACTACAAATTAATATCTCTTAGCCACATAGAAATGGTAGTTAACTTGTTAACACTTTAAACATAAACATAATTTCATGTTTAATAAAATTCGCCCACATTCGTAGTCATAAAAATTAACTTTTGCACTTATAATTGTATGAATCGAATATCTTTTTTTTTTATAATTTAACTCCAAAGGTTTTCTTGGCATATGACCAATTATTTGTAAAACTCTTGCAGCACTCTGGGATCCTACCAGTGGGAGTGGATCTGTTCCTCAGATAAAAGGAGTACGGTCTTTTACCTATGAAGAACTTCAGAAATACACAAACAACTTTTCAGAGACTAACAACATAGGAAGAGGCGGATACGGGATGGTTAGTGTTAGTACACTTTATAAAATGATTTAGACGTATTAATGATCAAACAATATTGTGTAGGTATATAAAGGAAGTCTTCCGAATGGGCAGCCGATTGCCATCAAAAGAGCTAAAGAAGGATCTTCACAGGGTGGGCTCGAGTTTAAAACTGAGATCGAGCTTCTTTCAAGAGTTCATCACAAGAATGTGGTGGGTCTTATCGGGTTCTGTTTTGATCAAGGCGAACGAATGTTGGTTTATGAATATATCGTGAATGGTACACTCAAGGATAGTCTTTCAGGTACTCATATTTGAAGTCCTTCTATCTAGTATCTACTCATGTGTGTGTAATTGGAAATTCAAAATCAGATGACTTTATATGTCACTATAAAAGCAAAATATTTAGGTATAAGTAATGTATTTTGAGCTTTTACTTTTTGTAATTTTTTTTATGGTTAAAGAAACTCTATCTATTCAACAGTTGTATTGGCTACAGGACCACATAATTTTTCTGGTCTTATAGGTTCAGAACTTGTATATGTGTAGGGAGATCAGGCATTAGGTTGGATTGGACGCGGAGGATTAAAATAGCCCTAGGAGCGGCAAGAGGTTTGCAATATTTACATGATCATGCTGATCCTCCGATCATACATAGAGACGTTAAAACAAATAATATCTTACTAGACGAACGACTAGTTGCAAAAGTTGCCGATTTTGGACTATCTAAGCCATTGAGTGATGCTGATCGGACTTACGTAACCACTCAAGTCAAAGGGACCATGGTTAGTAACTCTTTCGTACACTGAATGCTCCTTCTAGTATAGTATCCCCAAACCTAATACATGTATGGTTTAAACATATATGTTAACAAAAGACTATGATAATGGATATGAACGAATGAATATATTGGATTACTAGTCAATACACGTGAAATTTGGAGGTGGGATGTGGCTATGAGATTTCGGAATTAAATATGTGTTGTGGTTGACTTTTAGCACAAGTTAGAGATGTATGTAAACTAGTACAAATTGTATTCTCTAATGATTTGTGACTGTATTGATCGATGTAGGGTTACATGGATCCTGAGTATTACATGACACAACAACTGACTGAAAAGAGTGACGTATATAGCTTTGGAGTTGTGATGCTGGAACTAATAACCGCAAGAAATCCAATTGAAAAAGGCAGGTACATTGTGAGGGAACTGAAACTTACAATGGACAAGAATAAAGAACTGTATGACTTACAAGAGGTTCTTGATCCAACTATTGGTTTAAGTAGCCAACTCAAAGGTTTGGAGAGATTCGTTGATTTGGCTCTTATGTGTGTCGAAGTTACGGGACAACAAAGACCAACGATGAGTGAAGTCGTGAAAGAGCTGGAGAGCATTACGGATTTGGTGGGACTTAACCATGGAACTGAATCATCAACATCAACTTCAGTAAGTTACGAAGGAACGGGTAAAGACCACAGCTATCCTTATAGCAATGATAGCCTATTTAATTATAGTGAAGGTTCTTTATCACCGAAATTGCATCCAAAGTAGCGTTCTTTGTTTTTGCACGTGTTTGTCTATATGTATAAATATATTACTGTATATTTATGTCTATGTTGTTTTGTAGAATAATTGGTTGTTAATTGTTATATTGTTGGTGAATAGACGTACGATCTGTTTAATAGTATCTTGCAATCAGTTGTCTAATATATTAATAATAGTTGTGCCTTGAAAAAAAGAACTTTTGCTTGGAATTAATCCTCTACACATGAATAATTGCATGTGAGAGAAATCTAGGTGTTATTTAATTATCTCCACACAATCTACTTAATATGTTTGGTTAAGAGACCAGTAAATGAGGTAGTGACAGATCTAGAAATTTTGCAGAGTGGGTTCACTGATTTTAGAAGCTCTAATTTTATACGTTTAGAGACAAAAATTTTAGGGTCATTTTGATGGTTCGGGTCGGATAAGGTTCATTAGATAAAAAAATATACCCGTCACGGGTGGTCATTTTAATTAGTAACTTACGAGTTTGTACGATCTTTTTTTTTGAACGGCCAACTAAGTAACTCCAGGTACTCCGTACGCGGCCCTCATTGGCTAAAGGTAGCCCGAGCCGGCCACTAGTCCGGACGGACGGATTCAACATTAATATATTTTGTCCCCTTCAATTTTATTGCTTCTTAGAATTATTGTTTACCACAACTTGTGTTTCGGGATATTAGTAGACTACGAATAGTAGTTATTAAGCTTTAATATGTAGGTTTTACACATCATTTCTTGAGTTCGACAAACCTTATTACTTTCCATTATGCGTACCATTCAGGATCAAGTCACATCTACCTTTATCATGTTTTCTATTCATAATAACAAGTATATATACCAGTGCGTTACGACGGATCAGGCTAAATTCATTACTAGTTCAAAGGTAACTTGCGTGTGTTGTAGCACGAAGTCAGCTGGTTTAATTATTATGGTAAAAGTGTGTACACAAAAGTTTTATTACGAAAGTTGAGGAGCCTAAAAATAAATATGTAAGTTAAATGATGACAAAATGTTCATTATCGGAGTTGAGTGGCTAAAAGGTAAATATGTGAAAATAAAGTTTAGGAGCCAACATGTGTGTGTGTGTACGTGAAAACAAAAGTTGAGGGTTATATATGTGTTTTGGGATTGTCAAAGATATAAGCAATCGAATTTACTCGTACGTACTTACTACATCTGGAAATACTCAATCGTAGATGAATTTGATTAGGTATTTGACTACTCGTAGTTGCAGATAGTCATTAATTAGTACATGTGACATGTGTACTTATCTATGTTCGAATGATGGTCTTGTACATATGATGCGAGCAACTACTAATGTTGCGCAACTACGAATGAAGGTCGTATATATATAAGCAAAGGTTTAATTAATAATAATCTATCCTTGAGGGTGAAAAAGTCATTCTACCCCACTTAAATGAAGTCTTCACTTGAGCTGGCTAGCAAGCTAGCATGGAAGACTATAGGCTCCTATTATTAAAATGAATGTCTTTGTTCATTTATAATTGTTTGTGTATGGCATGATAGTCTCCTCCCTAGAAAGAGCTCTTAAAGAGTTGTCAAGCTTATGTGTATGTGTGTGCAAATGAGATCTTCATGTAACCATTCTGTTAATAAAAGCCTTTATACACTTTTAAAAATATACTCTCGTTATAGTGTAGACTCCACACCTATATACCCACACACACATCCAGAGTATGACTTGACTACTATTCAAAACATGATAAATATAAGGGAAAGTTCCAAAAATAGCCAATTTTGACCTACTTTTTTCAATTCTAGCAGAAGACCAAAACAAATTTCCAAACTAGCCATATTTTCCGGTCGGATACGACCAAAGCACAAGCTGATCCAACGAAATTTTTAACTAATCACGACACGCCACATGATAGCCTAATGTTTAGCCGGATCCGATGCTTTAACCTTTCGGCCTACCGATTAGAGTGAAGAATCATCGGTGTAAAAGACAGCCGGCTCCGGCGGAAACAAACTCTAAACAGTCGGATCCAACTGTTTTTTAGTCCGTCGGAATTTTGGAAAATGTCGTCGGTTTCTTTATTTGTTTTATATATAAACAAACTCTGAAAATGTCGTCGGAAGTTTAGTCAGCCGGTTTCATTATTTCTCTACTTTTTAAAATGTCGTCGGAATTTTCAATGTTCGTCGATTGTAACATCTCAGATTTTTTGTAATTATATTAGTATTCATTTACACGAATTCTGGAGTATATTTCGAATCTTTCATATTAATAAAAACTTGTATTTATTAGTATTTTAATGGTTTAAATAATTTTATATTTTAATAACTTTAAACTTTATAAACAATTCTTAGAATCCTTTAAAATTGCTTAAAATGACTTTAAAATGCATCTTTGGAAGTACATGGATTAATGTTGCGAAACCGACTTAATTAACGAAAATTAAGCCCCAAGATATGTCATATGATATTATAATATGTCCATATTCATTCCTTGTTTTATACAATTGAATTTTATGTTTTAAATAACTTGATTTCGTCATTAAGCGGATATTCTATTGCCTAAACGAGTTGATTGCCTAATAAACGAATTTAAGTCTTTAATATTTAAACCAACTTTCTCTACACCCTAAAAACTACTTACTTCCATCCATCCTCCCCATATCCCATGAAATTTCCATTCATCATCACCAAATTCTTCAAGATTTAATCGATTTCATTCATGACTAGTTGACTTTGGTGTTCAAGACCTCGTTGACCACAAATTCTCTTAGTTCCAATCCTTGTTTGGGTAAGTTGTATTTTTCAATATTATATTTTTTTATCTCATTTAAAAAAGCCCTCAATCAATTTTATGAGATTGGGGGATTTACCATGTCAATTGGACTCCGACCTGTTTAAGGGCAAAATAGTCAACAAGATTGACTAATAGATTTCTAACACTTCTAGTCGGAACTAGCTTTTGGACCAGAAGAATTTAATGTTTATTTTGAGATTTTGAGTGTACTGACAAAAATTCGGCTCCCAACTCGTTGGTCGGATTATGGTCAGCACCAACTCGCTTATTTATTAAAAATATCATAACAAGAGTTCAATACATCCGTTTGGATTGATTTTAACGGCTATGTTCTCATTTTTACTCTATTTGATTTTGTATAAGTCTCAGGTATGTTTGGATCAGAATACTTGTCGCGATAACCTTGCTCGTTTATTTTATCTCTTTGTTTACTCGCTTAATCATCAAGGTGAGTAATCGCTTCTCTATTTACGTTTTCAAATAATTTTGAGGACTTTATGAGTATCAAATTTTATTTTTCATACTGCATACTATCCATACTAGCAAATCAAGATTATTGTTTTGTTGATCAATTAAATATTTATTTGCTAATTGCTTATTTGCTTAATTGTTTGATTCTAGCAATTCAGAGGGGTCCATCATTGATTCTAGCAAGTTTTATCCATAGCCCTTTTATAAGGCATGGCCAACTGACACCCATTATTTGCTTTCATTTTATTGTTGTCACTCATGATATTGATTTGCAGTTTTTATCTCATATTATATTTAATGTCGAAGCTGGTGATTTTCTCACTAAACCTCGTGTTGACAATATATATATATATACGCATATTGTAGGTTATTCTTTGGTTTGAAGTGAAGGTTGAAAATCACATAAATTGTCTTTAGGTTACATATAAAAAGACAACTAGTTTGATTTATTTGTTTTTGGATTTATTTGTAACAAGTTGAGACGATGTGTACTTGATTGAATCTAAATAAATAAATTAGATAATGTCATATTTAAATTGTATAATAGTACCTTTGAGCTGTGAGCAATCAGTTCGTGCCCCGACATTTACGCATTAGGTTGGGGTGTGGATATTGATTATGTGTGACGACATGTGAATATATAGAACAAATAAAGAAACTTACGACATTTTTAAAAATTCTGACGGACTAATGAACAGTTGGATCCGACTGATCCGATTGTTCAGAGTTTGTTTCCGTCGGAGCCGACTATCATCTACTCAGACGGTTCTTCACGATAATCGTTTAGCAGGAAGGTTAAATCCGACCGAGCATGAGGCTACGTCGTCATGACTGGTTAAAAATTCCATCGGATCATTTTGTGCTTTGGTCGGATCCGACCATAAATTATGGCTAGTTTGGGAATTTGTTTTGGTCTCCGGCTAGAATTGAAAAAAGTTGGTAAAAATTGACTATTTTTGGAATTTTCCCTAAATATAAATGTCATTCCAGGTATATATATATATATATATATATATATATATATATATATATATATATATATATATATATAGTTTCCTAGGAAGACTAGGAATAAATCATAGCCATTGGATTATGTTGATCAATGGTTGAGATTAAAAACTACCAAAAACCGACATAGTTTCCTAGAATTACTCTTTCACCATTATAACCGACATAGTTTCCTAGATTTATTCTTTCACCATAGTTTGTAATGCCAAATATCAAAAATTTGTTGGTTCTTACTATTCCTATGAAACTTCTTATTCTTATTTGAACCATTTATATATATATATATATATATATATATATATATATATATATAATATCTATATATATATGTATATATGTATATATATTACTAAAAAAGACAATAAAAAGTAGCAAATATTGACGTAAAAAAATTAAAAGATAATAGAGCGTACAATAATAAAATTATATTTTTTTTAAAACTAAATCAAGGGGTGTTTGAAATTTCTTATTTCACCTCCTTATAACTTTTGGGAAAAGTTATAAGGTACAATTTTGTGACTTAATCAAATTTTTACCTCACAATTATATAAGCAAATCCTAAACAATTTTTAGCTTTTAAAAAAGTCAATAAATTATAAGGAAGCTAAAATAAGCCATCCCAAACACCCCAAATAAAGTAATGAAACTCAAAATACAATTAAAAAACTTAATTAGAATTTAATCAAGTAGGTTGACTAGTAATAAAGTAGGGAATTCAACATTTTCTCTCTCTACCCGAGAGAAAATGTGACCGTTGCTAGTAACGTTACCCTCTAAACCGCTGTCTCAGGTAACTGTTTCACTGGAAAATCACTCAACATTTAATCACAGTGAACCCATCTTTATGGGAGAGAGCTAGGAAGATCGGGAGAACGAGGAAGGTCTCGTGTCGGAGATAGATCAAGAGGAAGAAGTGGTCAGCAAGTTAGCGACGACGACTATGATGCCGTAGACGGAGACAATCATGGTCGGCAAAATTAGGTAGGGTACAGGAAATATAGGAGAAATACTCAAGATGTGGAAGAAAGGAGTGGTTTGAAGAATGAATTTACATCCTTTTACGTGTCAAATCTACCACACAGACGCACGGCTGCAGAGCTCGGAAAAGCGGTGGATTTCTTTGGTAGTGATCTTACAGATGTGTTAGTTCCGGGCAGAAAGGACTCACTTGGGAACTTCTTTGGCTTCATTAAGCTAAAACTTGTTTCAGATGCAGAAAAGGTGATTTGGGAGCTCAACCAGGTGAAGTCTGGGGAAATGTGGCGAAGTATGCTCGGGTACCAAAATCTAACAAGGCATTGCGCTCCTGCACTGCATCTCACCGACCTAATCCTCATTTTTCCAGAAACTTTTAAACGGTAGCTCCGAAAGGGGTCCATGCTCAGAGATCCTACAAAGATGTTCTCTTGTATTCTGATTTCCCGTCTTCGAGTAAGAAAAAAATTGTTTTACAGTTAAACGAGGCAATATTTTCCTTCCGGTGGAAAGATATATAAATCATTATTAGGAACCTTATCAAAATTACAAATCTGCTGGCATTAAAGCTAAACATTTCTAAGGTGGGATTAGAAAAGGAAATTGGGGTTAGGTATGTTGGCGGTTTGAGAGTGCTTATTATTATGTGGTCAAGCTAGTTCTTGAATCTTCGTATGTGGACAGGTGACTCATTGCACTATGATATAAACACATGGGTAAACATTTGTGGAGTTCCTCCACATTTGTGGGACGAGAGGGTTTTTAACAAAATCGAGGAAGGAATTGGTTCAGTTATTCACGCTTCTGAAGCAATATCAACGGATTCTAATATGGACTGTCACAAGATTGCCATATTGGTTGAATCCGGAAAATCAATTGACGAATGTATGGAGATTTATTGGAATGGTCAAATAGTTAATGTTTGGTTGCAAGAAGAACATAAATTTTGGACTCCTGAATTTCTTAATCCAATTTGTATCTCAATGGATAGTAACTCTTTCGGCTCGACGGGTCATCAGGAGAAGCAGGCCAGGTGCTCAATTGGGTCTCCGGCCATTTCGTTCTTTCTCCGGTAAATCCGGATTACCCTACGGTGAACATGGAAAAGGAAGGGGGAATATCGGCAACCATCTCGTGTCCGCTCAGATGTCAGGAAGTTGATGGGGACTACTCGCTTTCGTCTAATCCTAATCAATCGCCTGAATTACAATTACCTAGGGCTGTGGAGCATGGAGACACAAATACATATGCGGGAGGAAATCGTGACCTTTGCATGCCAACTGAACAACAGGTGATTGTCGAGGCCCATGTTGGTGGTTCAACCGTTGGGCCTTTAAAGGAAGACATGGCGGATATTAGAATGGGTGAGGAAATGAGGCTTTGAATGAAGACCTTTTTAAGTTCTGGCCCTTTTGGCTTGAATGATTTAATTGAAAAACTTGGAGCCAAAAATTCTAAATCCAAACGCAAGAAAAAAATGGCAGAAGAAATAAGGGGTCCGATGCTAATGCCCGTAACAGAAAAAGGCATCGACGCGCGTCCCCGTTCTCAATGTCGATGTTCATGATTTGGCTTCACTCTGTCTTAGTTGGTTAATGTTTAGAACTAACAAAAACTTAGAAGAAAGCGCCGAAATAGATTGGACTTGGGGTCTATTCTCCATCGTTAGCCGAGGACAGTTTAGAGGACTTTCCTAGCAGCGGAGATGAAATCGAAGACGGGGTTTCCAACTCAAATCTGGGATCGGAAACAGGAGATTCACACAGTTCAGATTAAGATTTAGATCTGGAGGTTCAAGAAACGTGCTTCTTAGGAGAGTTAATGGGGTTCAAATGGCTGGATTTTAAAATCAGTTAAGAGATATTATTGTTGGAGAAAGGAATGTAAATGGTTTAGGATGAATTATTTGTCTTTAAATAGCATGGGACTTGAGTTAGAGTTAGAGGAGATAGGTGCAGTTTGCTAAAGAGTGTTAAATAAATGGAGGAGTGGAGGTGTGGGGTCCAAGTGCTCTTGGTGTATGTAGAATAGGGGTTCAAAAGTTCTGTAGCTCGCTATTGGAATTTTTGGAGTTTAGGCGTAAACAAATGTTATGTTTGTTTTGGTGGTTGTCTCAGCTTGGCAGAGTGTTTGGTTCATGTACTCTTTTTAAGTTAATTGAATGATGTTTGCTTTCAAAAAAAAAAATACATTAAGAAATGATATAATGTGTCAGCGATATTGTCTTTTTAGACCAAACACACAGACAAAAGAAAAAAAGAACACACACATTGCTTAGGTACAAACCCAGGGTTCTTGATAAATTAAATATGTTCTTTTATTTTTATGGGGGTCATTGTTAAAAAAACAATGGGCTTCGCTCGACTTATTCTATATATTATACATGAAAAATGAAATTTTAAGGGTTTTGGGTGAGGTCCTCAGATCACCTAGGGTCTGCCCGTTGCCACAAGAAGTGAAGCTTCAGAGATGTTGAAACATTATCTGAACACCATACTTTGGGCGAAGCGTTATAAGCTGAACGGGTGCATGGACATAGTTTGGTGAGACGGTGAATCATAACGTTGTAAGATCATCGAGAGGGTTATTTTAGCTTCATTTATTGCGAAATTGGAGCCTACACAGATTCGTGGTCCATAACCAAAAGGAAGAATGCTCCTGGATTGTTGTTAACGACATTGGCAATCCCTTCTGAAAATCTTTCTGGTTTAAAGAGATGAGCATCTTCTCCCCATATTCCAGGGTCTTGATGAAGTGCTAATGTTGGTATTCGTAAATTTAAGTTTGCTGGGAGAACTAGATCTCCAACGCGTGTTTCCTTCATAACTTTTCGGTTTGCAGATATTGATGGAGTGTATAATCGTAATGTTTCATTGATTATCATGCTCATCTGTATGATACGTAAAAAAATTACTAAATAAAATTAGAAATTTAGGTTTCCCTTTTATAAATAATCTTACTTTCTTGAGTCTTGCTATTCCTTCTGATGATGGGTTTCGATTACCAAATACTTCTAGAACCTCCTCGCGCACTTTCTCTTGCCATTCAGTGTGGACACGCAGAAGAAGAGTAGCCCACGAGAGCAAAAGAGAGATTGTTCCATGTCCCGCAACGTAAAATGTTCTGCATTCATCAATAACATCTTGTATGGAAAGCTTGTAATTGTCATCGACTTCATGATACGCATTCAAAAGTATCCCTAGATAATCATTTGTGGACTTGTCTTCATCTCCTGAAGCTATCATATTTTCTCTGTTTTTTATCATCTTAGTAATGGTATCTCGAATGTCAGCAAGCAGTTTGTCGATTTCTAAATCATCTTTATCTTTGAATATCATCCTGTTAAGATTGAAACAAAAAGGATCAATTTTATGAGTTGTGTGATTTTCCTATACACGATAGGTAGATCAGATTGATTTACCTAAACCCAGGAATCTGTGTTTTGGACAACAGTTTGGTGGCAAACGGCACTACCGCCTCTTGCTTCCTGAAGATTTGCTTCCCCGCCTCATAGCTATTTCCAAACACGATCCTTGATATGACTTCAGATGCCATTGTTCTATACTCTTGATGGACATCTTTCTCTTTGTTTCCGGCATCTTGTCATCGTTCTAGCATCAAGTTAACGCTTTCAACCATTGCTGGAACGATGTTCTACAACCAAACGAGCAAGTAAAGTAACTTTGATTGTCATTTACTTTTTTTCTTCTTCTTTAGTTGGCTGGTTCTAACCCGAATCCGATATTGTTACCTGATCGACCTAACTCGTCTGTTTATACCTGATTCTTTAACTATAAGAAGGAAATAGGCTATGCATTAACATGTAATTTTATCATGAAACCGGATTATCTCTCAACCTATTTTTTTAATAAACAAAATTATTGTTTGATTAAAGTTAAGCATAGATACGTAACAATAATATTCCAACTCAAGGATCATACCTTTTTGTATTTCAAAACATATGTGTGCACAAGGATAAGATCATGTATACGTGGCACAACATCGTCCATGCATAGATGTTATAACACTCCCATTATATGTTTTTGACTTTTGATAACTTTACATGTGATTTTAAATACTAAGTCAAGACAAATGATCATGTGGTTTCAATGTTTCATTATGAATTTCACACACTCAATATTTTTTCTCCATTAAATTTCTTGACTTATCAACAACTCATTCAACTCAGAAGTCGATGAGTTGACTCAGTATTAAATCTCTAATGTATATGGTTTGTATGAACTTACTTTCAACCGTTGACCATTGAAAGCATGAGTTGCTAATTTTAGTTGTTTTGCCCATTTATCACCTTGAGAAAAAACTAGACCGCCTCCAAATATCTTGATCAAAAGAGGAACCGTGTCTTGTTTCCCATCGAAATCTCTCGGACACTCATTATTTCTCTAAGGAGCTCTGGTTCTGTGACTACTAACTCAGCTTGAGGACCTTGCCAATATATAATATTCTTTCCTGCATCAAAACATACATTTAAAACACGTGTGACACATATTCGAAAGAGCGCATCAAATGAACTACGAATATTACTAACCATATATGTGCAACCATGAATCTAAGTGAGGTTGAATTCGCGGGAATATGTAGTGTGACACGTCTATGGGAGAGCTTGTTGATTTCTGTATCATGTTGGAAATCTCCTTGGCGTTCCCATAGATGAAACGATAAGGAGGTCCTCGTATTCCTTGTGAACTCATTACATGCGTTATGCGCATCGGAACCCACCAAAACTTGTGAAAGAACTTGAATAGAGCTAAGAAGGCTATAGAACATAGTAGGCCTATCATAACACCCAAGAAAGTCACCATTTTGGTAACAGAAGGTGTGCAGTTTGGAAATTTATGTGCATATGACGGTTTTTGTAACTTTAATGTATTCAAAGTTTATAGGTTTGATGACTAGTAAGTGAAAGAGACTGCAAAGCTTACTTCTTTCTTTGTGGTCCCATATTGATGACTAAGAATGCGCCCACTAATTTAGAAAATCTGACAAAAAATCACCGTTATAGAAATCAAAACAAATCGTATTTAGTATAAGTTCGACAAAAGAAATACGATTTACGTTGTGGTCTTATCTTTCTGTCAAATAATATAGCCATTTTCTAAGAATCTCGTTTAAATCACTCAATATGTTCTTCAAAAATCACTAAGTTTTAGGTACTTCGTGTAATTCGTATATATATAAAATTGTTGATTTATTTTTAATTATGTAAGAAAAATGAAACATAGATTAACTTATTACTTAGTAATTAATTTTCTTATATTTGACTCAAAAGTGAAGCATTATAAAAGTTGGTTATTTTTTTTCGTGAATTTCGTTTCTTCTAATTTATTATCTATTGATTCAGTTTAATTAAAAAAGAGTCACTAAAGAGAGACGGATCAAGAAATTTTTGTTAAGATGGACACAAAATAAATCGCGTCACCACAATAAAATTAACCTTTAATGACACTCCATGAACCTTTAATGACACTCCATGAATAAATGACATGCAAAAAATATATGTTTTCAAATAATGTCTATCTGTTAAAAGATGTGAAGGAATAGTAACACTTATTTTCGTATGTCATTATTTTAACGTCATAACAAGTTAAAAAAAACACAGAAGACGCTTTTGTGTGTCATATTCAGGGGTTATTTTATAATTGTTTTGCGCCACTAATTAATAAAAATGACATACAGTACAAACATACAAGTTCAAAGCGAAAACCCTAGAGATGCGATCAACAAAGAACACTAGATCCAATTAATTACAAATCCCCTCAGTTACGAGTTCAAAGCACGCAAAACAAGCCCTAATTCCATTTGTTACTACTCTCAAATATGAATTGAAGCTCTGATTCCTTCGATTACTGCTCTGAAACATCAAAACACGAACAAAACTCATTTTTACGGCTTACAATGTAACACTCGGCAAAATTTATCACTAATGTAATTATGATTAGCATCATTATATCATTTTATGAATAAAATATTCCTTTATTAAGATTCAATATCTTGCAAAATCAACAAAAAATCCAAGTTTTGACACGTAACGAGCATAACGCGAAATAACCTCGGGCAGCGGGCCAGAAAGTAAATAAATCATTAATATGATTAAATGATCCCAAAAATTTAAAATATATGTTAAAACGTTGGGGCAATGTATAAACATAATTTTAGAAGGCTCAAATATAAAAAACTGAGAAATTAGTAAGCGAAAGTTAGTACAAGGCCCGGAAAGGACCCGACACGAACTATTTTCAGAAAAATAGTTTTTATAGTCCATATTGTCAGTAATTTGATTTTGTTCAAAGTCTAACAAAAATTATTAAAAACGGGATCCGATTGATTACCTAAATCTCGCAATACGTTAAACCGACTAACCAAGATTAGTTATATTGACCCAACCCTTCATCTCCTAACCCCCCTGGCCGGCCCACCTTACACCTCACCATCGAACTCCTTCTTCCTCCAATGATCACCTTCCACATCAAAGCCCCAATGATTGCACCCCTAATATAGTGTGTGTGTTGTAAGTAACATGGATTATACACATAATCCCTATAATCACACTCACCCAACCTATCCCTCTCTTCTTTGATCAAACACACAGTACTCACAATCAAGCTTTGATCAAGAACATTGAAGATTAAACAACTATGAAGAAGATTAGGAGGAATGATCATCACACTCACACCACATTCTCATCCTCATCCCAAAATCTTCAAGAACACAAGTAAGTTTTGTTCATGAGTTGATTTCTAGGGTTAAATATGTTAGATTAGATGTTCTTGATTTAAGATTGAGCTTGAAAGTTTGAAATTATGGATGTTGGCGTATGTGTATGTGAGCCGTGTATATGTATGTATGTGTAAGAGGAAGGAATGAACCCACTCACGCATGCATACATTTATCTTAAAGTTCATACTTTGATTAACCTATCATTTACAGTCTTGCCAAATACATCAAGTTTGAATAATTCTGAAGAGTAACTAGATGTTTCTTGACTCTTAACGCTAGCGAGCGGCCAGTGACTTTTATGTTTTAGTTTGGATCAAAATTTGATATCTAGTTAGACACATAGATATTATGTGATAGCAGCCCGCATCAATACTGATGCTTCAGTCTTTTCTGGTTTGGCATACCATAGAATTACTAATTTGACCTACCAGATGTCCACATGTCCACAAATGAATGGCTGAATTTAACTAAAAGAGCTCTTATTTATTTGGCATGTTTTTGTGAAGTTTTAATCCATGTTTTAGCCATCAATTAACCTATTTAAGCCTAATACTCTCAAAAACATATGTAACAGCTTTAATGTTTTTTTTAAAAAACTTTTTTATGATTGTGATTAATAAAGAGATGGAATCATTTAAAGAGTGGTTGAAGCATTCACAATGTGCTATTAAATACTTAAAGTTTTGTGACACAAATACTAAATGCCACTAAAAGTATGTGCCAAGCAAATATGACATGCATAAACTGTCATTAAATCCTAAAATAAAAAGGCACAAATGCTAAATGCCACTAAAAGTGTGTCATTTCTGCCAAGCAAATGTGACATATGCATAGTACCATTTTTGAACGGCTAAACTTTTTATAACACAACAAAAACATTGTTGTCATTTTAAGGCTTGTTGGCCATCAACAATTACAACCCTATTTTGGATAGTGTACCCAGACAACACAAATAGAAAAGATACATGTTTTAAGGTAAATGAAAATGTCACTTGGGATCAATAATGGAAATGTAAACAATTCATTAAGCATACACTAGCCACAAGAAGTTAACGGAGCTTTAGAGAGGTTGAAACATTATCTGAACACCATACTTTGGGCGAAGCGAGACAAGCTGAACTGGTTCATGGACATATTTTGGGGAGAGGGTGAATCTATAACGTTGCAAGATCATCGAGAGGGCTATTTTAGCTTCATTTATTGTGAAATTGGAGCCTACGCAGATTCGTGGTCCATAACCAAAAGGGAGGAATGCTCCTGGATTCTTGTTAACCACATTGGCAATCCCTTCTGAGAATCTTTCTGGCTTGAAAAGATGAGCATCTTCTCCCCATATTCTCGGGTCGTGATGGAGTGCTAATGTTGGTATATGGAGATCTATGTTTTCTGGAAGAACCAGATCTCCAACGTGTGTTTCCTTCAAAACTTTTCGGATTGTAAATACAGTAGGAGGGTACAAACGTAGTGTCTCGTTGATTATCATGCCCAACTGTATGATATAAACACACAGTTACCAAACATGACAAGAAAACTATAACTAGAAATGATTTTTTTTATAAATAATATTACTTTCTTAAGTCTTGCTAATCCTTCTTGAGATGGATTTTGATTACCAAATACTTCTTGAACCTCTTCGCGTGCTTTCTCTTGCCATTCAGTGTGGATTCCTAGAAGAAGAGTAGCCCACGAGAGTAAAAGATAGATTGTTTCATGCCCCGCAAGGTAAAATGTTCTGCATTCATCAATAATATCCTGTATGGACAGCTTTTAATTTTCATCAATCTCATGACACGAGTTCAGAAGTATCCCAAGGTAATCGGTCATGGAGTCGGCTTCATCTCCTGAAACTATCATATTTTCTCTTCTTCTTATCATATTTGTAATTGTATCTCTAATGCATGCTAGCAATTTGTCAATCTGTACATCCTCTTTATCTTTGAATATCATCCTGTGAAGGTCGAAATAAAAATGATCATTTTCTTAAGTTGTGTTATTTTCTTATATAGGATAAGGTAGATTAGGTAGAGTTACTTAAAGACAGGAATCCTAGTTTTGGATAACTGTTTGGCCGCTAAGGGAATTAACGCCCTCTGATTTTGGAAAACTCGATTGCCCTCCTCATAGTTACTGCCAAATACGATTCGTGAAATAACTTCAGATGCCATTGTGTTGAACTCTTCGTAGACGTCTCTCTCTTTTGTTCCAACATCTTTCCAACTTTAGCATCATGTCAACGCTTTCCACCATTGCTGGAACGATGTTCTACAGCCAAACAAACAAGAAAAAATCAATTTGATTGTCCCCAAATGCGTGTTGTTTCCTTCATTGAAGAAAATGACTTTGAATCCCACGTGACCTAACCCATCGATTTTGCTAGGATTATTAGTTAAAGTTACATATCACATTTCTGCATCTCCTAATACACATAATTCTATAACAATGAAAAGAAATGGCCATTTGTCCGCGTACAACTGTATTACAAAATTGTATTCTTTCCACTGTTTATTAAATCAAATATAAAAACTATGTATCATATTATAATATTGATGATGAAAAGCCAAACTACAAAACCAAAGGGCTTCTAGCCTAATTTTTGTTGAGTGATAACCAAGAACGGGTTTACGTGCATTACGTGGTGCTGAACACGCATTTATCGTCACCGGTCCATGTAAACAATGACATTCGTGTACCCGATGGCGAAAATAAAAAGCAAGGCTGAATTGTACAGTAATTTTAGATTCCCATTCCGACCCAACACTGTTTTAATCTTAAACTTATTTTGACATGACCCTTTTGACTCGATCTCGTACCCACCCGAACAGAACCAATTTAACCCATTTTTTGTATCAATTCGTCTCGACCTTAATTTGGTTTTATACATGACCTGAGCTCACCCTACTCGACCCGTTGTCGTATCTAACTTGTAATCACATAACATGTTAATTTTGAAAACGAAAAAAGTATATCAATCTCATACTCAAATTAAAGAGAATTAAATGTTTATTTTTATGGTGTAATTTTCATGTAAAAACATTAATGTGCGAAAATGATATGACCGTTAAAAACTCGTGAAAGTAGTTTGTTTTGAATTAGGGAATATACGTGTAACTATTTCTTAAATTAATGAAAAGTTATTAAAGATGAGAGACCAATTTTGTATTTATGTTTTGAGAATATGTAGACGTTAGTGACCAAAACACCAAACTGCTCCTAACAAATAATAATTTTATGCATTATATATTATATCTAAACCAAAGTGTTTTGTATCTTTTATATATTAAGAGGTCTTTGTGTAGGGCCAATATTCTATATTAGTTTTAGGATTGCGTATGTCTTTATATTTGCTTAGAGTCGGTGTATTACGTACCTCAGTACGTTTATTTTGTAAGGACAAAATGTAATTGTTGGAGAAATGGGACCCTATATAAAGGGTTACTTAACCCATTTCTCCACTAATCAACCTTGGTGAATACAACACTTGCATCTTTCATTTTTATCCAACTAACGCTTTCAACTCTCTAACCTTCTTTTATATTTTCGGCTCTCTTTAACACATACAAGATCCGAGATCTCGGTCCAACTAGTTGTTTCCGTCAACTAGTTGTGAGGTTGATCCAAGAACGACTAGTACTTAGTTTGTTTTGTTGTTTGATCCGGTTTCGGGACCTACACTTTATACTTGCTTTATATATAGTATAGATATATATATGTTTTGTATGAACTTACTTTCAACCGTTCACCATTGAAAGCATGGGTTGCTAATTTTCGTTGTTTTGCCCATTTGTCACCTTGAGAAAAAACTAGACCGCCTCCGAATACCTTGTTGGATATAGCACCCATGTCTTGTCTCCCCATTGAAATTTCTCGAATACTCATTATTTCTTTGAGGAGCTCTGGTTCTGTAACAATTAACTCGGGTTGAGGACCTTGCCAATAGAGAATATTTTTCCCTGCATCAAAACAAACATTTACATCACACGTGGCTTTATTCACAAATGCAAACTGAAAGTACTATGAATAATACTAACCGTATATGTGCAACCATGAATCTAAGTGAGGTTGAACTTGCGGGAATATGTAATGTGACATGTCCATGGGAGAGCTTGTTGACTTCTTTATCATGTTTGAAATTTTCTTGGCGTTCCCATACATGAAACGATAAGGAGGTCCTCGTATTCCTTGTGAATTCATTACACGCATTATGTGCATTGGAACCCACCAAAACTTGTGAAAGAAGTTGAATAGAGCTAAGAAGAGTATAAAACATAGTAGGCCTATCAAGACACCCAAGAAAGTCACCATTTTGGTAACAGAAGGTGTGCAGTGTGGAGATTTATGTGCATATAATGAATTGTTTACATATATGTATATATATTAGCTTTAATGACTACGAATTGAAATAGTCTACGAAGATTTCTGCTTTAAATATTATTTTTTTTAATCTTTCTGGCTCGGTCCTCCTTCAATAATTTATACAATACAATGATAGATAATGTAACACTCCAAGTTCAATTTATACATGCATGTCATCAGGTTGGCGTTGGACAAAAGAAATTAACCACTAATCACTTACCATACAAGCCATCAGGCTCGTAATACTCACTTTCAGGCCTAATACTTTATGAACCAGCCTCCATTTCTACTTTCACACCCGTAATCGACCGATAATTGATTATTGATTGAAGCGACTACAAAAAAATGGCCTATGACAACCTTTATTTCACAAAAAAGCTGCATTATGTGAAGTTGCATTAGACCTAATGCAACCATTTTGTTAGATAATGCAACTGTTTCTTTCAAATGCAACCCTTTAAAAATGTTGCATTTGAAAGAAACAATTGCGTTATCTAAAAAAATGGTTGCACTATATCTAATGCAACTTCACACAATGCAGTTTTTTTTTGTGAAATAAAGGTTGCCTTAGGTCAATTTTTTTATATGGTTCAAGAAATTACGGGGAGACAAAGAGATATGGGACACGACGACTCAGATTTGACCTATGTTATGTCCCAAATCGAGGAGGATATATGTTTTAAGAGGGTTTTGTTAGCAAAAAGATGGTCTTGCTCAAAGACGGTCAACTGATGACCGAAGACAGAGCGATCCGACTGGTAAACAATAATGGCACACAACACACAAAATGAGATTGGGACGTGTAAAGTGTGCTCGCCAATCCAGCATAGGAGTACAAATCATAATTTTCTCTCTATTTTTTTTTAAATCAATCAACTTTCAGCAGGCGTATACATGTTTTTAATATTGTATAATTATAAATGTTAACTTTTTTTGCTTTTTTTCAAATTAAGATAAATGAAATCTAGAAGAGCTTGGTTAGTATTTAGTGAATTTATTTTTTTGCAATATCACTTGAACTCTTCAAGGAAACAATTATAACTAATAGATAAATATCAAAGTTTTGTGTCACTAATTCTGTTTATGAAAGATTTTTTGAGCTTTTAGGTAAACTATTTCATCTAAATAACACTGTTCTCATGTGATGAGATGGTTAAGGATAGTTTTGCTAGAAGCTTTATCCATGTCCTTTACAAATGATCGATTCACCTTTGCAAAAGAAAATTCTTTTAGCTGAATTTTCTTTAAAAATAATTTTTAAAAGAACTTTCTTTAAATAAATTATTGAATTTTCTCTTATGAGTTGCTTCAACGTCAGTTTTGTTCTTTCTTAAAAAAACACTCTTTCATGTTAATGTTGATTTTTGTGTGCTTAATAATTTATATTTACCATTTTGTGTCAACACCATCAACACTGATCAAATTCGCTTCAATTCGTGACACTCTGGAATGTAGTTTCTGTGCCATAATCCGTAACCGACCGAATTCGCGTCAGTTAGTTGCGGAAACACATTTGTTTATTTAGATATGTTAATTTCTTATATATAGGTGTTGATGAATTTTATTTTTCTTTCTTAGTTCTGGTGCTGTCGCCTGTCACCCCGATACCAACCAAATTTGCGTCAACTCGTAGCCGCACTGTGTGGTTTTTACCAACAGGCTACAAGTTGATTTGAGTATGATTTTTTTATCATAAGTTGTGTGAGTGTCAATAGTATTTTATGTATTTATTTTTTTCTTGTTACTGTTACGAACCTAACCGTTACAAACCGAATCAGAGTCACTGCACCGCCGCAACGCAGCAACCTAGTTATATTATAAAAGCTGGTTACTTTAGAGTTGTGTAAAAAAACCGTTGTGGATCGTAATCAGACCCAATGCTACTTGTAAAATCGATTTAAGCCATCTCGATTCCAACATGGCCCAAACCAACACTACTAAAAAGTCAACTAATGGAACATTTATTTTACAAAGACAGTTGCATTAGATCTTATGCAACATTTTTGTTACATGATGCACTGTTTTCTTTTAAATGCATGCTTTCCAATATGTAACTCTTTGGAAATAGTTACATTAAGTAACAAAAACGTTCCATTAAGTCTAATCCAACTTCGTCCGATGCAATTGTCTTTTTGTAAAATAAAGGTTGTGCTAAACCAAATTTTTTGTAGTGCGATACTTTGCATATTCGTTCTCCATCTTGTCACCCAAACTGGTTTACATCCGTCACCGCTTGAGAAAAACCCGAACCAACTGACCTAATCCTATACTTTGTATATCGGTTCCCGTCTCGTCGGCAAACCGGTTTACAAGCCTAATTTGAGCCAACCCAGTTCCAACCCAATCCACCGGTTTGACCCCAAACTGGTTCGGTTGTAAGACCCGAACCAATAAACTTCTCCTCAAACCGGTTTTGACCAAAGTTGATCAAATCAAATCAGTTTAAAACCAGAACTAGTTTCTAAAAAAGGAAAAAAATCTAGACACATAGTGAAAGTTAAGTGACTTCAAAAAAGGAAAAATTAAACCTTTGATTGGTTTTATTGAAACCCTTAGAAAACTTATTTGCCATTATATGAGAAATCAAGGGGTAGAATCTATTAATAAAATCACCATCTTTGTAAATTTATTAACATATTAGTTGAACCGTGTATTACATGAGATTTATCAAATGATAAAAATTAATAAAATCCATTATTTAAAATAAAGACACAAAAATAAAAGTAAAAAAAAATAAAATATATTATACAAACAATAAGAAATCCACAATCTCAACTTTATAAGTTGTGTAAATTTTAAATTTGCAATTTAGAAATCTAGAATATCAATTTTAAACAATAAGGAATCTAGAATCTCAATTTAATAAAAAGATATTTTTTTAATAGTAAATTTTAAATTCTAGACTTCTCATTGTTTGTAGTAGGTATTTGAGTAATTTTGTAATGCACTTTTTATTTTATATTTTGATTTTGTAACTTTTTTTTTTTGTTTTAAATGATTCATTTTATTAATATAAATAATTAAACATTAACAAATCTCGAATATTATACGGGTTCTAGAGCTATAATAATAAATTATGGTTGGAGGTAATGGAATGAAAGAGAAATAGAATGAGAGAAGGAATTGAATAGACAAGGAATGAAATTGATCATTATCATTCTTTTTTTTGTTTGGTTAACCTATGAGAATAAAATGATATTACTTTATTTTGTTTGGTGTCCAAACAAATTATAAGAATGAAATAGAAATAATAAAAACATTTTTATTTCAAAATATATTTTTAGCAAAATAAAAAAAAAATACTGCAATGAAGACGGTGGTGGTAGCTCTGGCGACGAAAATGGTGGTGGCGGTGGCGACGGTGGTGGTCAGGCGGTGGGCGGTGGCGACGGTAGTGGTCAGGCGACAGAGGCGGTGGTTGTGGTGGGGGTGACAGTGATCAAGTAGTGGTAGTGATGCGATGGTTGGGTGGCGACGACGGTGGTGGCGATCATGTGGTGGTAGTCAGGCAGCAACAGTGTTGGTGGTGGTGGCAATGGTAGTGTTGGTGGTTGTTGGTAGGTGCTGGTGTTGTTGAGAAAATATGGTGAAGGAGGAATGTAATGGAAAAAAAAGAGGATGAGAATGAATAGTTTTGATAGAATGAGATTTCATTTGTAATGGATAATTTCATTCCATTGAGCAACCAAACACTACTTTTTTCATTCTCATGCAATGAATCATTCAATTCCCTCTATCATTCATGCATATCAAACGTTACCTTATGTTTACACTCCTAGCCTAATTTTTCTCATAATGGTTTAGACCCGAGACCCATGGATAACTAGAATGAATGAGATGAATGATTAGAAAATTAGAAAAAAAAATCGGCTAGGATTGAATGTGATTAAGGCATCTAAACATCATTATTTTTTTTTATTATGAAAGAAAGATAAGATTGGTAATCAAACAATTGACCCTTCAAGGAAGTGAGTACCTATAAGACACCCAAATCTCAATAAGCCGAATGTCCTTTGTTGTAAGCATCAAAATTTTTTATTCTTTTTTTTTTGTGTGAATAACTAAATATGAGTAAGAGGGAAGAGCGAAAGGGATTTTGGAGGGATGCTATGTCTTCCTCTTTATGTCATTTTGTGAATGATGCCTCAATCTTTGCTACAATACTTGAGAAATTGACATTTTGCGATAGTATCTTAATTTTTGTATTTTTTTTATAATTGTATTTTTTCCAAAGGAGAACTTAATTTATTAAAAACGCCCAAACGGCCCAAACACCAACACCAC
Organism: Bidens hawaiensis; assembly: GCF_021521415.1. Classification (NCBI taxonomy): domain Eukaryota; kingdom Viridiplantae; phylum Streptophyta; class Magnoliopsida; order Asterales; family Asteraceae; genus Bidens; species Bidens hawaiensis. The sequence continues at coordinate 92,926 of NW_027493654.1, forward strand.
AATTACAACATAATGTACACATAAGTTTCTGACTTTGTGATAAACTTGCAATGATATTATTTTTTTTATTTAACTGTTTCATTTATTTCTGCCAAATGGTTGAATGAACGGAATTCTTTTTTATTTTTATTTTTCAGTGATGTGTTTGTGACGGATTAATAATTTACTAGTAAAAGTGCCCACGCGTTGCTGCAGGTTCGCGCAAATTATCCTCTCGTATTGGTTTGCAGTGTCTGGTATGTTGCGTAAAAGGTTATCAATGAGAACGTGTTGTCGCTTGTGTATATGGTTTGTTGGATTTTTTTATGTGGGGGTGCGCACTAAAATAGTGACCTATGCATATATATTGGATGTATCGTGTTTTGTGAAATATTTGTTAAAGAAGTAGGTTTATGGGTTTAGTGATTATTAAGCAACATACATGATTGAATGCGTGCTAACGGGTTGGTGATGGCCGCAATCTCATATAGTGTTGGTGTGCCATTAATCAAATCATGTTTAACAATGTTAGAACTAATATGAGGTTAAAAATCCATCCAAAGCAATATACATGATGTGAGAAGTCCAATGATAGAAAAATAATATATAACGTGCAAATAATGCAACATAACTAACCTCACAATTCATGCATGTTTTATTTTCAATCTTAACATAAACCACCCGGCGTACATTAAACATGGGAAGAAAGTGACATCATATAGCCGGTGCAACAACGGTTTCCAAGTACATGGCACCTACACCACCATCAAGTGAGTTGACGCTGTGGAAATAACGAAGGGTCTCATATCAGTATCGATTTCATAAAGTGCCCGTGAGTTACTCATGACAAACCACTTCCTATTTGTCTTGTAGTGTGTGATTGAGCACCATAAACGCTCTGGAATAGGAGGGAGGGGAGGAGGGGTGAAGAGATTGATCTAATGGTCTTGTCTTAGGATCCATAGCTGGAACGTCCGATTCCGTAGGCCATTTGTAACAATCATGTAAAGATCATCTTGAATAGTAAGCACGTTGGTTTCGAGAACACCAATTGTTTGGACTGGTGGAAACTGTAGCTCTGTCATACAGAGAAGACAAAGACATCGAATGCAATGACGGTATTTTTACCTTGTATCATGGGTTGGGTAATTGTGTAGTACATGGTTGTACCACATTGAGTCCCGATGGACCAACAGAATTTGCGGTCTAGGTACTATACTTTTGCTGGGAATGGTATTTCCGTCCAAGATGCTAGTAAACAGGAGTATACATGGGCTTCGAAGGCATTTGATTTTCGGATCACGTGCATGACTTTGTAGTCGTTCAAATGGTCCTTGAACAAAGCAACTGTATCTGTGAAGTCTACAAATATGCCTCTGCCAGTAGAGTTTGATAATGTCTTGTAAGTAGTAGTGGTTGGATTCCACAAGAACAATTCATGTGTATCATGTACCCAAGCACATAAGAGGTCATCCATGTGTGAGAGGACGGAAATGCATGTAATATCCGGGTAGAATGGGCATGTAATGGGTTTACCTGGCCGTATTCACTGGTTGTGAAGTCAATTGGATGAACAGTTCCAATGAGGCAATGGATCACAAGTGTTTTTGGGTACTCGGAATAAGTGATCGATACGAATGGAACTTTTCAAAATTTCGGGTTAATAGTAAGTCGTGCCATTCCTTGCATACAACCTTAAACCGGCCAACAACTTTTGCCGGTAGTCTTGTGAGTATCTCAAGAACAACTGCGTTTAGAGACATCGTAAACACGAGGTGGGAGGCTTTCATGGAGCCTTGAACCAGCATATCTAAGTAGGATAAGAAACCAATTTATCATTTTTGGAGTGGTCTGCTACAAGTTATATGAATGAAATTGGGTAAAGAAAGGTCATGCAATAAAGAAATACTAAATAAAAAGAGGTTGGATGATCAAACGTGCAGTATTCACACCAAAAAATTAATATCGATAACACCAAATAATTTGCAACAAAGAAATGAATCTTGACTTTCGCTTCGATGTCTAAAAACGATTTCAACAAACTAAATTTAGATATGTTATAAAATGAAGCTTTGCCGGACATCTTTTTTCTCGGCAATTTCATGTTGGATTGCCCATGTGGATTTCATAACAAAGTACATAACTCCGTTATTGAAAATTTCACTTTTGCATTGATGGTCCTTTGTTCCCTGTTGATATTCGTTTCCGGTTCCAACTATTTTCCAGACCCATGGTTTTGATAAGTACTTGTATAATTTTATTTTCTCATGGTCGTGTTTCACATGTAGGAGGGTATATTCATTTAAATGTTGTAAGTACAATCAAATAGCGTTAGATCGTGTTCGTCATGGCAATTAATAAGCTTTAATGGGTTTTTAATAACATTAAATTAATTGTAGGCTTTTATGATAATAAATGGATAGTGGAGTATGATATCCAATAATAAACTTATAAACATACATATTTTTAATATTATAATAAATTTGTCGGGTTGGTTTTTTGTTGATTACCTTCCAACTAAAGCACATGCATATTTATAATTATCTAAAGTAGTTTTAGTTTTTAAATAGAAGAGTCAACGAATATTTTGTACCCCTATGAGGTAGTTGTTGCGGGTTCATGCAAAATTCTTTAAAGTTAACTCCTTTATCATTCACATGTTGCTCAACATATTTTCCATCAAAATCATAATAATCAATGACTTTAACGCCATCTTTAACACACCTAACAAAAGTCAAAGGCAACGACCATGGGTTATCCAAATAGTTAGTTTGACCAAAAGGGTCAACAATAGGATCAAGAAATGGCAATCCAATTGCATGCTTCATTAAACCAAGTAAAACATATAAAACCAAAAAGAACTAAAAACAAATAAGGACAATTATAGAGTTGCTAGAGTTTCTCGTTGTCGTTTTGAATAGTGTATAGAGAGCATAATAAGTAGAGAAAATGGTGGTTGTTATTCATTGTATGTATGCATGTATATCTAATACAAGCACAATAAGCCACTACATATAGACTAACAAAGTTAATAGAAACATAATGACACATGAAAGTTAAGAATGTGAATAGTCACCATAATAATAATAATAACATATTTAAGCCATAGCCTTTTGTTTTTTAAAGGATTGAAGAGTAATCTCACAAAAAGTGAAGCTTCATGATGTTGTACAAAAAACTTTAAGAATTGATGGATACTTTTCACGTAGCTTCTTTCTAAACTCACATCTAAACGCTGCCCTAGTTATTTACACTTTTGTCACAGGTCATGCATGGACATCTGACTATGGTTGTTCAAATATAGAAGAAGATTTTCAATGGTTAATCAAGTGAGCAATATAAACCATTAATCCTCATGCAACTTATGATTAATATATATTTAATACAACTTAAAATTTTGGAACCTTTTAATTGTTATTGTGTAATCAGGTACTCATCACCGCATAATGTTAGGAGACCATGGGAGCAATCTAACGATCGCTCTCGTCAATATCCTCCTATCTTAGTGTTGACAGCCGATCACGATGACAGGGTTGTGCCCTTGCACACCTTGGAATTATTGGCGGTACACATTTCATTTTCGGGGAACCTACACGTGTATATATGGTTGTTGGGATAATGTATAGGTAACCAACTTTGGTAAAAAATATATATATAAGAACAAGAAGCCACTATAAATAGACTCATAAAGTTAATAGAAATATAATGTAAAATAAGAGTTAAGAATGTGGATAGTCACTATAATAATAATAACAACAACATATTTAAACAATATCCTTTTGTTCCCCAAGATAATAACAAGCTCGTGAATTAATTCATGAAAGGTCTTTTCATTTTCAAAATAGATACGAATTTCGTCATCGTTTTTATTTTCTTAAATTCAACTTACATTATTCACCTTATGAACCAATACCTTACTCTCATTGTTGCTTTCATTTAACCTCATTCTTAAAGTTGATTAAAATATACCATGTGTTAATGATAAATTAAATAACCTTACAGTAAAAACCTTTTCTTCCTTCTTTTTCTAATTACCAAATTATAAGCTTATAGTAATGTACTAATTTATACCCTTCAATCTTAGTCATCTAACATTAATGTTCTTCACAGGTTTTTACGGTGCAAATCATGTACGCCACATTGTAAACCGTAGGAGAACCGACCAAAAATTTATTAGTTATATTTTTTAGTTGTTGACGCCCAATATCAATATGCTTTTCACAAACACACCTTTTTAAATTTAACTACATAAACAGAAACATTATTTTTTTGTACAAAAACATCAAAACATTCTAATTTTACACAACATTTGCTCCCCAAATGAGAACCAGCAATAATCAGTCCATCCTTTTGAATCCAAAGTCGGGCCTTGCTTTACGTTAGTTGTCGTTGTCGTTTTGAATAATGTATAGAGAGCATAATAAGTAGAGAAAAGGGAGTTTGTTATTCATTGGTATGTATGCATGTATACACAAGAAGCCACTATATATAGGCTAACAAAGTTAATAGAAACATAATGACACATGAGAGTTAATAATATGGATAGCCACCATAATAATAATAATAACATATTTAAACCATAGCTTTTTGTTTTCTAAAGGATTGAAGAGTAATCTCATAAAAAGTGAAGCTTTATGATGTTGTACCAAAAGCTTTAAGAATTGACGGATACGTTGACAAATTACTTTTCTTGCCCTATTATGAAATGTCCGTTTTACCCTTGCCATGCAATTATGAAATTACTTTTGTGCCCATCACTCCTCCGTTACATATAATATAGATTTGTAAATCTAGCGACGCTTCATTTTTGATTTATCCTTCTCCGAATCATTCATCAGGCTCTAAAGTAAAAAAAGAAAACAAACACTAGTTCTAAAATAGTAAATGAAAAACAAGAAATCATATTTATATATTCCAGATATTAAATGAGAAAATTAATAAAAAAAATACATAATTTCTATTCCTCTGGTATAATTTATGAGCAAACTATCAAGTAGGAATGTTGACACAAAACTTTAAAAAATAGGCAAAAGAGAAAAAACAAAAAAAGAGAGAGTAACTAATAGGATTTAAAACCAGCGGGGCTTGCCCCAATGGCCAGGAACATGATGGATGACCCGGATGTCCCGGGTTCGAATCCTGATTCCGATCGGATTTTACCAGAGCATTAAAACATGTCGTGCCTTCGGGCGGGGTGAGCCAGGGTTTTACCGGGAACGTCAAGCAAAACTCGGATGTCAGCGTGGATCCCGATCATGTCAACATAGTTGGCCTAAGTGGGGTGGCGGGGCGCGACGTGTTCGCGCAGTGAGATAGCTTAACTGTGAAAGTCACCGTTCGAAAAAAATAGGATTTAAACTCATAACCTCTTTGGGCTAGGCACCAAGGAGGCTATGCTTTCCATTCAAAATGACTTCACACCTCCTTTATCATGATATGTGTCTCATTTGAGCTACATACGTGCCCAAGCGTTAATAAACATGCTAAAATAGTGTCTTGTCCGTCAAGGCTTCAAAGTTGCCCAACAGGCCTGCTAACTGCCTTCCTAGCCTAACTGTCGCACGGTGGCAGGTCCTACTAGACACCTTTGGTCGGCGTTCTGGCAATCAAGGCACCTTTGTAGCCTTTCATTGACGTTTAGGCACTTGTGTAGCACGGTTAAGACACTTGTTATTATATGTGTTGAAATTATATTTGATACCTTTATACTGGCTTTTTTTTTAAAAAAAAAATATCTGTGCCTATTTCAAAGATTTTACATATGTTAGTAATTTGCTTATGACTAATAATGTGTGTGCATCACTTGTAATATAATGGACAGGTTATTAAGATTAAGAAGTATATATAAAATAATATCAAAGTATAACTCCACCAGTTGGTTTGTTTGAAGCTTTAGTTTTAACATTTAACTCACCATATATATTCTTCGAAATGTATGAAGTGGTCATCTAGCCATTTTCAAACATTCAATCTTCTAACTATGTTATTTACATTCTTCAATCTATATCACAAATATTATCATCAGTATCACCACCAACTACTTGATTCTTCAATATATATGATTGGTTGAAAACGATTATTTTTTTTTGTTTATATTAAAAAATATAAAAGAAATTAAATATAACAATAATTGTGTAACGATTGACAGGGGTATTATTACTACATATGGTATAACTTTCTGACAATCACAAGTATAAAAAGAAATATGTCTTAAGGTAAATTAAAATCTGGCATGGGATCAATAATCAAAATGTAAACAACTTATTAAGTGCACGCCGGCCACAAGAAGTGGAGCTTTATAGAGGCTGAAACATTAACTGAACACCATACTTTGGGCAAAGCGTAATAAGTTGAATCGGTGCATGGATATAGTTTGGGGAGAGGGTGAATCTATAACGTTGTAAGAACATCGACAATGCTATTTTAGCTTCATCTATTGCGAAATTGGAGCCTACACAGATTCGTGGTCCATAACCAAAAGGGAGGAATGCTCCTGGATTCTTGCTAACTACATTGGCAATCCCATCTGAGAATCTATCTGGCTTGAAAAGATGAGCATCTTCTCCCCATATACCCTGGTCTTGATGGAGTGCTAATCTCGATATATGTATATTTATGTTTGCTGGAAGAACCAGATCTCCAATGCGTGTTTCCTTCAAAACTTTTCGGATTGTAGATAATGTAGGAGGGTATAGACGTAGTGTCTCGTTGATTATCATGCCCATCTATATGATAAAAACACACAATTACGAAACATGATAAGAAAACAATAGCTAAGAAATGACATCTTTTTTTATAAACAATATTACTTTCTTGAGTCTTGCTATTCCTTCTGATGATGGGTTTTGATTACCAAATACTTCTAGAACCTCTTCGCGAGCTATCTCTTGCCATTCGGTGTGGATTCCTAGAAGAAGAGTAGCCCACGAGAGCAAAAGAGAGATGGTTCCATGTCCCGCAATGTAAAATGTTCTGCATTCATCAACAATATCCTGTATGGACAGCTTGTAATTTTCATCAACATCATGATACGAGTTCAAAAGTATCCCAAGGTAATCAGTCGTGGAGTCGGCGTCATTTCCTGAAACTATCGTATTTTCTCTTATTCTGATCATATCTGTAATTGTGTCTCGAATGCCAGCTAGAAGTTTATCGATTTCTAAATCCTCTTTATCTTTGAATATCATCCTGTGAAGATTGAAACATAAATGATCATGTTCTTAAGTTGTGTTATCTTCATATATAAGATAAGATAGATTTACTTAAAGCCAGGAATCCGAGTTTTGGACATCTGTTTGGCAGCTAAGGGAATTAACATCCCCTGCTTTTGGAAAATTTGCTTTCCCTCCTCATAGCTACTTCCAAATACGATCCTTGAAATGACTTCAGATGTCATTATTCTAAACTCTTCGTAGACATCTTTCTCTTTGGTTCCAGCATCTTTCCACCGTTTTAGCATCATGTCAACGCTTTCTACCATTGCTGGCACAATATTCTACAGCCAAACAAACAAGAAAAACTACTTTGATTGTCCTCAAACATGTGTTCTTTCTCAGATTTAAGAAAATTACTTTGAAACCTACATGACCTAAACCTAATCCATCAATTCGGTTAGGGTTAATATATAAGGTTGCATGTCACGTACCGTGTGCATTGATCAGTAAATTTTGAGTAAATGCATCAATAATGTTATAACGTATATTATATATTTTGTTAAGTTATTTATATATTTCGTTTATTTTCATACACAATGCTTTAAAGTTTAAACTGCTATAAAACTGAGGAATTCGTATGACTTAAATGTGAATATGATTAAAGGATAACTTGGCTAAAGATAATTGAGTTCAAATGATTTAATTATTGTATGATACTATGATTTGTTATTTTATTTTTAAACTGGCAGATCCATGTGTAAAGTGTTGTTTAATAAAAAGAAAACAAAAGCATCAGTTTTGAGGTTTATAACACTGAACTTAAAAGATAACGTGGGCTTCTTCATTTGAACTTGGGCTGATGGACTATGGAGATTAAACCTTGATGGTTTGACTTTGGATAATCCATATAGCCGCCATATATTTTGCGTTTCTTTGGTTTTAGCGATTTGGTTTGTTCCTTGGAAACCTTGGAAGTCATCGCAACTTAACATATTTATTTTATTCATCGTTGCAACCAGAAGAAGAAAAAAGGAAAATAGGAATTAAGAATATAAAGAAAAATTATGGTGTTTGCTAATTTATTGGAGATTGATTTCGGCATTGGGAATGATCGAATTCCAACTAATATAGCATATAAAAAGTGATAGGATGGAGACGATGGTGATTGGAGGACTTCCAATATTAACGAAATCAAACTACAAAGTATGGTCGATCAAGATGGAGGGATTCTTGAAAGGCTATGGCTTTTGGGATGTTATTTAACCTACAGTCGGCATAGCTATAGATATGTCAAACCCTACCGGAAAACATCTTGGTACGAGTTGGCATACTCATGAATGCTAAGGAAGTATGGCGTGCTTTGAAGATTAGGTTTCTCGGAATTGATTATGTACGAAAGATAGAAGAGGAAAAAAGCAGCTCAAGAAGACGCTGAGAAAGAAAGATTAGATGTGATTGTTCAAAAATAACAATCACATAAGAGAAAAGTTCGAGAAGCTGCAGGGAAAGAAGAATCTTTGCAAGCTGTTTTAGAGAGTGAAGAAAAAGAAAGATTGAATGAAGAAAAGGAAACAATTTCTTCTACAAAAGAAGAAGAAAAGATGGTGAATCTTCAGGTATGTTCTTCGTATGTAAACAACCTTGAAGATGAGAAAACTATTAAGATAAGTGAGCAGAAACGAAGTAAGAAATCTTGCTACTGATCATGATGATGAGAGAAAAGATATAATATTGAATGAAAGAAATGATGCAACTAACAAGTCTGCAAATTTTAAAGCGTGTGAGAAAGTCAACAATCAAGCATTTGTTGATGAAAAGTCAAAACCGTATGAAAGGTTCAAAAGAATTTTTAGAATGAAAGACACAATAGGGATTGATACAGGAAGTAAGAATGACTCATCTACAAGTTTTGATGAGCAAAGAAAGAATATAAAAGTGAGAAACAAGAACGTGAAGAATGAAGTTGTATGTGAAATCAACGAGAGGTTTGAACAATGAATGTGAAGAACCTGTTAAACATGTTTGTTACAAACAACTGAAAAGAAAGGGTAAAGATGAACCAATGAATAAAATTGAAGAGTTGAGAGCGTTATTGGGAATTCAAGACCTTGGTGGTACAAAAGAGATGAACAAGTTAAGATTAAGGAGATGAATGAAGGATTAATCTTGAATTAGTAATATAGTTAAGAGTTTTATTTGTTATGTTTTATTTAATTGAATTGTAGTAGGTTTAGGAAATGTTTGCATTGGAGAGGAAGTTTAACAATTGTCTTGGAAAGAAACTTAAGTAGATCTACAAATAGGGTCTAGATTATTAATTTTATTAGAGAGGGTCAAGAGAGTATTTTCTCCTTGTATGTCCGTTTGTTAAGTTCGTTTGATTATATGAAAAGAGTCGCGATTTGTCACCCCAACATCTCATGTTTGTTTGTTTGATCTGATTGTTTGATCCGTTTGTGCCAACATATTTCAAATTGTGGTGGTGGCAAGTCATTTTTATGGCATTAAGTATTAGGCTTAATTGACGCACACTTTCTATGTTCATATGCGTATTTTCCAAAAATAAAAAAAAATTGATTTTGAATGAATAGGAGATATTTTAACCCATTTGACTAGCTATTTTGGAGATTTTTCCTTTCTTGACTCATCAACTCCCTTTGATTTACAACCCGGTGACTTGACTTGGTAATAACTCTATAATAGATCCATGATATATATATGATTTTTATGAACTTACTTTCAGCCGTTCACCATTGAAAGCGTGAGTTGCTAATTTCCGTTGTTTTGCCCATTTATCTCCTTGAGAAAAAACTAGACCGCCACCGAATACCTTGTTGGAAATAGGACCCATGTCTTGTCTCCCCATTGAAATCTCTCGGATACTCATTATTTCTTTAAGGAGCCATGGTTCTGTAACAACTAGCTCAGCCTGAGGACCTTGCCAATATAGAATATTTTTCCCTGCATCAAAATAAACATTTAAAACACCTATGACACATATTCTCAAGTGCACATCGAATGAACTATGAATAATACTAACCATATACGTGCAACCATGAATCTAAGTGAGGTTGAACTCGCGGGAATATGTAGTGAGACATGTCCATGGGAGAGCTTGTTGATTTCTTCATCATGTTGGAAATCTCCTTGGCGTTCCCATAGATGAAACTGTAAGGAGGTCCTTGTATTCCTTGTGAACTCATTACATGTGTTATGCGCATTGGAACCCACCAAAACTTGTGAAAGAACTTGAATAGATATAAGAAGAGTATATAACATAGTAGGCTTATCAAAACACCCAAGAAAGTCACCATTTTGGTAAAAGTGTTGGAAGTTTATAAACTTATATTAACCTTAATGACTAGGAAGTTAGAGGGCGACGAAGACTAATTTTTGCTTTAAAAATTCTCTATTTTTAATCTTTCTGGCTCCATCGTGACGGAAAAAAATGTAGTCATGCGTGTCACAATAGATAATGTAACACCCCAAGTTAAATAATATATAAGACATACATGTCACTGTTATGTAATGTATGAACAAAGTCATAGTTTGTAACTAACAAAGTAACGGTTGGACAAAGAAATCTAAAATATTCAATTTATTAATCCAATACAACAGTTTATTTAAACAAGAAAGTCTCAAAAAGTTTGCATAATATTGACCAAATTTTGTTAGTTGGAGTTTGTTTTTTAAGAGGTAAATGTTTGTAGTGTGTGGACTATATTTGCAGATCCTTGTAGAAGAAGAAGATGTGGACCAAAGGTATGCAGTCTTTAATAAAAAGATTGTTTATTTTTTATAACTGTTGCGGACCGTTGAAATAAACCCTAATTACTAATTTCAATCTCATCACGAGAAAATTTTAGCAAATAAAAAATTTGAACGTTGTTAATTTCACTGAGTCACCGTCGAAGTTCAGAAGTAACGGCATGTGGTGGCGATAATGGTGGCGGAGAGCAGCGGGGACGAGAGATAGCGTAGCAGGGTACAGTAGGTTTATGCCTCGAGTATTGGATTTCGATCGGTGGAGTAGGGGCTGTGGAGGGGCGATGACCGGTGGTGGCTAGGGAGAGTCTGTGATAGAGAACGATGGTTTATGAGATTAGAAAGATGTTAGAATAGGTAAAAAAAATATGTTGGGTCAGATTTAGACAAAGAAGAGTTCGCACATATTTTTTTAATGAAACATTTGCAAAAGTTCATGTCTACGCGTGGTCTGTGCGGCGCACACATAAGATGTCACACCCTCAAAATCCACGAACGGAGTTTTACCGTCAAAGGGTGTGAACTAACAGGATCGGAATCATCAGTTATAATCAAACCATAAAATAAAGTTTCAAAACCATGAAAACGTTTACGCGTAATTAAATGCGGAAGCGTAAAAACCTTTAATCAAAAGTTGCGTCACGCAGGACGACTTAAAACCAATGGTAACCGTTAAAATAAGTTTGCATAACAAAAGCGTTTTCAATCAATGCATGTTCCTAAACCGCGCGCCCGCCTCGGCTACCTGAGAATAACATACTAAAAGTGTCAACACAAGGTTGGTGAGTTCACAAGTTATATAAAGATAAATCGTTTAGCGTTTGCGTTCAGCGTTTTGCGTTAAGCGTTTTGCGTTACAGCGTTACAGCGTTTTGCGTTACAGCGTTACAGCGTTTTGCGTTACCAGATACTGTTATGTCAAATTATATATCGATAGGTAGCTAGTCTATACAACAAGTATTACTAAGTGTTCGACACCGAAGCTGACTCGTTTAATAAGTGCCTTGTCACCAGGTCCTCCAGACCATGGTACGTGTTAGCCAAAATTACACCCGCTCGACCTCCAGTCGAGTTTAGCATTGGGTGGGGTTTGTCAAACCCAGTAGTACTACTCAACAGTGACTCGCTATTCTAAATATTAACCGGTTCGATGTGTAGGACTTCAAATATTTCGTTTGCCACTTAGCCTTTACAAGTGATATATAATTTATAACAAAATCTTAAGTGCGTTGTAGAGTATGTTATCTCCCCCAAGTGAAAAACGTTTGAAAACAGTTTAAAGAGGGGAAAGTGAAACTCACTGTTTGCGAAGAATTTCCCAAATAAATCACCAAGATGCGCGTCACCGAAAAACTCTCTCTAACGTTCTAAAACAATAAAGAGATTTTTCTAAGTGTCGGAATATTATCGAGTCTCTAGACCCGGCACATAATACCTATGCACATAACATGTTTCGTGTTTCGTTTGTGAATCGTGGGTGACTTAAACAAGTGTTTTTGTGACACATTACATGTGTAAGCAATCATATACGTGTCATGTATTCATAACGTACGTTACTAGCAATTATTCCCCGTAAGGGCATTTTGGTCAACAATAACAATTAACTAGCCATTATTCCCCATGAGGGCAATTTGGTCAAATCATGGCAATCAATTAGCAATTATTCCCCGCAAGGGTATTTTGGTCAAAAACATAACAATTATATAACAAGTATCATGTTTCATGCATTTTTACACAACTCAGCAGCTAGTTTCACCGAGACAGAAATCCTACTAGAAAGATTGTACTATTTCACCGATCATAGCATCTCAATTAATTTACCAAAAATCATCACAAAAGCACATATGTCTTAGGTTTCGAGAACACATTTTATTACATTTTTATTCCTCATAGTTTTCTCACAATCATCAAATCATTACAGCAAACTCATAACAGTCAAATTCATGCGCAACAGAATGTTATTTGAAATTCCCGTTAAACGAAAAATCCAATAAATGCAAGACCACTTGAGTTAGGTTCCTAACTCAATGAGTCAACTTCCAGAAGTGGAACCAACCCAATTGGTCTCGTAGTTCATGAGATATAACATTTACAACATAACCTAACAGCAGGTCTAACAGCTCAGCTTTGCACAATGTTTTTGTAAATTCATAAGAGTTAACTTCTACTTGTCCAAAAATTACAAATTTATACTTTATAGAAACTATACTCAACCTAGTTTACTGTAGTACCAATAATCTCAACCAATTTTCATGTTTACACTTCGTTACAGTCACTTAAACATCAAATACACATTCTGTCCAGAAACTGTTTGCATCCAAACTCAATATATTCACAACCTATGAACTATCATGCATTCATATGATCCTCTAAACTCCATAAACACCATCCATGCACATCAATTACATATTACATACTTGATTAGGGTTTGTGTTTGAACTCAAATCAAAGACACAACAATCAACATGCAACAAGATTCAATCTAGTTATCAAATCATCATTCAATCAACCACAATCATATTAGTTATACACACTCACAAAATCGGCTGCTAGGGTTTGTTATTAACCCAACAAACATCAAAATCAAACAACAAGAATGTATAGGATAATCAAATATACCTTCCTAGCACCTAGTTCTTCAATCAAGGGTTTGAATTGATGTTGTATGTGTGTGTATTGATGGACGGCAGCCAAGGGAGCAAAGGGTGGGGTTTCCGATCGGTTTTGGAGAGAAAGAGAATAATAAGTTAGGGTTAAGTGATTAAGGTTATATTTATAGACATACAAGTTACACTCAAGTCCCTCCACTTTCAATTGTTGTTTTTCTAACTTAACTAACTAGTTTACATCTTGAGTTAACGTTTATAACCATGTTATCACATAACACATAAGTCTAACACATAATTATCACATAATTACTGTTTTGACGTTTTTCGTTTATTTATCAATCGTTTGCGTCAACTCGTTTGCGTTTCGGTGCAATTCCCGAAAGACTACACATGTAGTAAGTGTTAAGCGTCATTTAAACCCTAGTTTAAATGTAATGAAGTGTGCGTTATAGATTTAGTGATCTTAAGTTTGAATTGACGGAGTTGAGTTAACGGAGTTAACCTGAAATTGACGATTGTCACATCATTCCCATGTTAAAGAATTTTCGTCCCGAAAATTTGAGTCAAGTCGTGATGAGTGTCTGAAAGAGTAAGAAAAAAATTTCAGTTTGTCATATCATCCCCTAGTAGAAAGAAATTTCGTCCCGAAATTTAATTCATACCTCCGGTGATGTCTGACGGTTTGCCGAGTTTCGCGGTTTTCTGTGTTTGGTTAGCCCTTCAAAAAGGTGGGATACTTTTTCATCATTTGATCCTCGCGTTCCCACGTGAACTCCGGTCCACGTCTCGAGTTCCAACGAACTTTAACAATTGGAATTTTGCTGTGTCTGAGCGTTTTGGTTTCCCAATCCAAAACCTCGACTGGTTCCTCAATGAAACGTAACTGTTCATCAACTTGCAGTTCCTCCAAAGGGACTACTTGGGTTTTATCAGATAGGCATTTCTTCAAATTGGACACGTGGAATACATCGTGTACGCCACTGAGTTCTGTTGGTAGGTCCAGTCGGTACGCCACCAGACCAATGCGCTCAGTTATCCGGTACGGACCAACATACCGTGGGTTGAGTTTGTTTCGCTTCCCAAAGCGAACCACACCTTTCCAAGGTGAGACTTTGAGTAACACTCGATCGTTCACTTGAAATTCGAGAGGTTTTCGGCGCTTGTCGGCGTAACTCTTTTGGCGATCTCGTGCTGCTGCCATGCGATTTCGGATTTGAACAATCTTTTCCGAAGTTTCGAGTACCAGTTCCGGACCAGTGATTTGGCTGTCACCCACCTCTGCCCAGCAGAGTGGTGATCGACACTTCCGTCCGTACAGCGCTTCAAACGGCGCTGCTTTAATACTTGCGTGGTAGCTGTTATTATACGAAAATTCTACCAAAGGTAAGTGAGGTTCCCAACTTTTTCCGAAATCCAATACGCAGGCACGCAACATATCCTCCAGGGTCTGAATAGTTCGCTCACTTTGCCCATCCGTCTGAGGATGGTATGCTGTGCTCATCTAGACGGGTGCCTAGTGCACTTTGCAGCGACTTCCAAAAGTTCGAAGTGAAACGAGAATCTCGATCAGAAATGATTGAGACAGGCACTCCGTGTCTAGACACTACTTCCTTCATGTAAACACGAGTCAGTCTTTCCATTTTGTCCGTTTCTTTAATTGCTAGGAAATGTGCCGATTTAGTCAACCGGTCAACGATCACCCAGATGGTATCGCATCCCGTCGGTGTCTTAGGTAAACCCGTAATAAAATCCATTGAGATGTGTTCCCATTTCCACATTGGGAGTTCCGGTTGTTGCAGTAGACCAGATGGTTTCTGGTATTCTATCTTGACTTTGGCACAAGTCAAGCATTTGCTCACGTAGGTGGCAATGTCGGCTTTCATGTTCGGCCACCAGTAAAGTGCCTTTAAATCATGATACATTTTATCTGAGCCAGGGTGGATAGAATATCGGGACTTATGTGCTTCGTCCATCACTAGAGTTCTCAACTCTCCGTATCGTGGAACCCAAATCCGGTTCTCAAAATATCGGACCCCGTCCGATTTGGTTTCAAGTTGCTTGTTCATGCCCCGCATGAGTTCCGATGGAAGATTGTCCTTTCAAAGCTTCAAGTTGCGCATCGCGAATCTGATCGGGTAAGCTGGCATGAATCGTGAGTTGCAATGCTCTCACCCATCTGGGTTTATCTGTTTCTTTTCTGCTGAGGGCGTCGGCCACCACATTGGCCTTGTCAGGGTGGTACTTGATGGCACAATCATAATCTTTGAGCAGCTCGACCCAACGACGCTGTCGCATGTTCAGCTCCTTCTGATCGTAGATATGTTGGAGACTCTTGTGGTCGGTGTAAATGGTAAACTTGGTACCGTACAAGTAATGCCTCCATATCTTAAGGGCGAACACCACAGCTCCAAGTTCCAAATCATGGGTCGTGTAGTTCTTCTCGTGAACCCGTAGTTGTCGAGAGGCGTAGGCTATAACCTTCTCGAGTTGCATCAGCACACAACCGAGACCTTGTATAGATGCGTCACAGTGTACCTCAAAATTTTCCGTTCCCTCGGGGAGGGCTAAAATAGGGGCGCTGCAGAGTTTGGTTTTCAATAGTTGAAAGGCGGATTCTTGCGCGTCACCCCAATTGTACTTAGTGCCTTTGTGAGTTAAAGCGTTGAGGGGTTGAGCAATCTTTGAAAATCCCTCGATGAAACGCCGGTAGTAGCCGGCCAGTCCTAGGAATTGTCGCACCTCAGTCGGAGTCTTAGGTGCTTCCCAGTTTTTGATGGCCTCTACCTTACCGGGATCGACATGGATACCATTCTCGTTGATCACATGCCCTAAAAAGTGAACCTCGCGAAGCCAAAATTCACATTTCGAGAGTTTAGCATACAGTTGTTCCCTTTTCAATAATTCCAGAATTACCCTTAGGTGCTCTTCATGGTCAGCTTCGTTCTTGGAGTAGACGAGAATATCATCAATGAAAACAATCACAAACTTGTCGAGGTACGCCTTGCATACTCGATTCATGAGATCCATAAATACAGCTGGTGCGTTGGTTAGGCCAAAAGGCATAACCGAAAACTCGTAGTGACCATACCGTGTTCTGAAAGCCGTCTTTGAGATATCTTCTTCGCGCACTCTTAGTTGGTGATAACCAGATCGCAGATCGATCTTCGAGTAGTAACTCGATCCTTGAAGCTGGTCAAATAAATCATCGATTCGGGGTAAAGGATAACGGTTCTTGACCGTCACCTTGTTCAACTCCCGGTAGTCGAT
Organism: Bidens hawaiensis; assembly: GCF_021521415.1. Classification (NCBI taxonomy): domain Eukaryota; kingdom Viridiplantae; phylum Streptophyta; class Magnoliopsida; order Asterales; family Asteraceae; genus Bidens; species Bidens hawaiensis. The sequence goes on from NW_027493654.1 coordinate 109,700, forward strand.
ACACATGCGGAAAGTCCCGTCTTTCTTTCGGACAAACAAGACAGGGGCTCCCCATGGCGATGAGCTAGGTCGGATAAAACCCTTATCCAACAAATCTTGCAACTGAGTGGACAACTCCTGAAGTTCCGCCGGTGCGAGCCGATACGGGGCTCGTGCTATGGGTGCTGCACCGGGTGTCAACTCGATTTGGAATTCGACTTGACGAATAGGAGGGAGTCCGGGCAAATCCTCCGGGAAAACTTCCGGAAAATCTCTCACAACCGGTATATCTTCAATTCGTTTCTCCTCCGCGGGTTTCTCAACAATCTGCGCCAAAATTGCCGGATGACCCTTTCGTAGATACTTCTGCGCCTTCATAAGGGTAATGACGCTGGTGGTCATGCCGCTTCTCTCACCTCGGACCGAAATGATCTCGCCGGAAGGGGTGGTAATGTGCACTATCTTATCGTGGCATATAATCTCCGCTCGGTTCTCGGATAACCAGTCCATGCCGACAACGACATCGAAACTACTAAGCGTAAAAGGAATAAGGTCGATATCAAAGACATGACCTGACAGTTTTAACTTACATCCCGCAAGTACATGAGTCGTTACTATAGTCTTACCGTCAGCTAATTCAACAGGAAACTTAGCATCTAACGGAATTGGAGTTAAGTCTAAGAGTTGACTAAAGGCTTCCGACACAAAACTCCTATCAGCTCCAGTGTCAAACAATACAGAAGCAAAACAATCGTTTACAGGGAACTTACCAGTCACCACGTGCGGATCATTGCGGGCTTGACCCGACCCAATCACAAACGCTCTTCCCTTGCCATTGCTTCCACCATTACCGCCACTTCCATTACCCCATTGTTGTCACTCTGTTTCAGTTTGGGGCAATCTTTTCTGAAATGACCTTCCTGCCCACATTCAAAGCATCCCTTCGTCGTCATAAGTGGCTTAGGAGCACCCTTTGCCGCAAGGTCTCCTCTACATTCTTTCGCATGGTGACCCATCTTTCCTCATCTCTGACACTTGGCACGGTCACACTGGCCAACATGATGATAGTTGCACCTGTTGCACTTTGGATATTTCCCAACATATCCGCTCGAAACCTGCCCGCTACCGTTGTTGTTGTTGTTGTGATTCTGAGTGTTAAAGCTCCGAGTGAATTCGGGCTTACGGTAGTGTTGTTGCGGTGGGAGGTTCGAGGATGAAGATTTGGTGTTGTCAAACTTCCTCTTCCCGCTGTTCGGGTTGCTGTTGTTGTCATGAATCGGGTTGTCACGGGCTTTAACGGTCGGACCCCTAGGTGGTAACGCACCTTGGGTCACAGCCTGATCCGTCAGTTTGTGAGCTAAACGGATCGCTTGTTGTATCGTGGCTGGTCTGGAAGACGTCACCATGCCCTGAATCTGCGGTGCTAATCCATCAATGTACATTTCTATCCTCTTGCTCGGCGGATCCACCATCCGCGGACACATCACAGCCAACTCGTGCGAACGGGTAGTGTAGGCTTCGATTTCCGAACCCACCATCTTCAGCGACCAAAATTCTGACTCTAATTTTGAAATTTCTTCCCTCGGACAGTACTCCTCTCGCATCATATTTTTGAACTCCTCCCAGTTCATCGCATTAGCCAGTTCCAATCCAAGGATCTGGATGTTCGAATTCCACCAAGTGAGGGCAGAATCCTCAAGTGTTCCAGCAGCGAATTTGACCCTACTGGCAGGGGGACAATTACACATCTCAAAGGCCGACTCGGCCTTCTCAGCCCAACGCAGGAAGCCTATAGCTCCCTCAGTGCCCTTAAACGTACTGGGCTTGCAGTCAAGGTAGTTCTTGAAGGTACACGTTCCACTTGGACTTCCAGTTTGGTTCTGAACGTGTGCGGCTAGAGCGGCTGCCGCATGGTCGTTCAGCAGAGTTTGGAGTTCAGCTGCAGTCAAGCTGATGTTACCACGTCCTCGTCCAGCGTTTCTTCCAGCCATTTCCTAGTATCACAGTATAAAGTGTTAAACATGAATTTTTCTTTCATATACAACCCACCATACATGAAATAAAAAGATAGGTAAGAAAGAAATAAGAAACAACATCACATCACAACCACATATTAATCTAAATAAAAATTCATGATTAAAACCATTGTATTCGCTACAAAGTATTTCCAATCAATCCTTAAAATCATAGAAAATTAATAGTTCGGATGGAGACAACCCCTCCATCTAAGTGTCATCATCACTAGATGTCGTCATCTGAGGACACCTCCGAGTGTGCCTCCTCCTCAGCCGGTTCCTCCTCCGGTTCTTCTTCGGGTTCCTCCTCGGGATCTTCCTCGGGATCCTCCTTAGGCTCCTCTTCGGGGTCTTCTTCAGGTTCCACTTCAGGCTCTGCCTCAGGCTCGGCCTCAGGCTCTGCCTCAGGTTCGGCTGCGTTCTGAGCAAGTTGCATTTGTAAGACATCGCAACGCTCTAGAGCTATCTCGGTTCGGGTCCTTGCTTCTTGGAGTTGCTCTTGCAAGTCTATCATCTCAGCTTGCATCTTCATCATAACTTTCATCTGTTGATCACTAGTCTCCTGCATCTCTTTCATTGCCACTGCCATGCGGGCAATCTCCTCCTTAGTCTCGGTTCCGTCCTTCAATAGTCCGGAAACGTTGGATCTCGTATAGCGCATGTAACCCACATCACGCTCCAAACAAGAAACGACAGCTGCGAGAACTCGCTCTACAGGTTCGGTTATGGGTGGTAGGGTGTTGGGATAAGCAGGGTGGTTCGGGTGAGGTAACGGGGAACTTGTTCGCGATAGACCATACGTCTGATCATGTTAGGGTACCAATCCCAGCTAACGTCGTTTTCGTATATGCCTCCGGATAGGCGGTACCTCTTCGGTGCGGGAGCTTCGAGTTCCGGGACTACTCGGGGTGGTGAGGCGGTAGGTAACTGCGGTTCCTTCCCTTGAGCATGCGTCATCGAATCGGATGATGATGAGGGTGGCGTCGACATTCCTACAGGTAAGCCGTGTATGCGCGCGCGTATGAGTGAAAGAGGTAAAGAGATAAGATTACAAGACTACACAAATCTATGCAGTGCGTATCATTATAACTAATGGGTCGTCGCGGTTATAGTCTAGTATGCATGCAGCTTCTAGTTCGCTATAACCAATGGCTCTGATACCAATCTGTCACACCCTCAAAATCCACTAACGGAGTTTTACCGTCAGAGGGTGTGAACTAACAGGATCGGAATCATCAGTTATAATCAAACCATAAAATAAAGTTTCAAAACCATGAAAACGTTTACGAGTAATTAAATGCGGAAGCGTAAAAACCTTTAATCAAAAGTTGCGTCACGCAGGACGACTTAAAACCAATGGTAACCGTTAAAATAAGTTTGCATAACAAAAGCGTTTTCAATCAATGCATGTTCCTAAACCGCGCGCCCGCCTCGGCTACCTGAGAATAACATACTAAAAGTGTCAACACAAGGTTGGTGAGTTCACAAGTTATATAAAGATAAATCGTTTAGCGTTTGCGTTCAGCGTTTTGCGTTAAGCGTTTTGCGTTACAGCGTTACAGCGTTTTGCGTTACAGCGTTACAGCGTTTTGCGTTACCAGATAGTGTTATGTCAAATTATATATCGATAGGTAGCTAGTCTATACAACAAGTATTACTAAGTGTTCGACACCGAAGCTGACTCGTTTAATAAGTGCCTTGTCACCAGGTCCTCCAGACCATGGTACGTGTTAGCCAAAATTACACCCGCTCGACCTCCAGTCGAGTTTAGCGTTGGGTGGGGTTTGTCAAACCCAGTAGTACTACTCAACAGTGACTCGCTATTCTAAATATTAACCGGTTCGATGTGTAGGACTTCAAATATTTCGTTTGCCACTTAGCCTTTACAAGTGATATATAATTTATAACAAAATCTTAAGTGCGTTGTGGAGTATGTTATCTCCCCCAAGTGAAAAACGTTTGAAAACAGTTTAAAGAGGGGAAAGTGAAACTCACTGTTTGCGAAGAATTTCCCAAAATAAATCACCAAGATGCGCGTCACCGAAAAACTCTCTCTAACGTTCTAAAACAACAAAGAGATTTTTCTAAGTGTCGGAATATTATCGAGTCTCTAGACCCGGCACATAATACCTATGCACATAACATGTTTCGTGTTTCGTTTGTGAATCGTGGGTGACTTAAACAAGTGTTTTTGTGACACATTACATGTGTAAGCAATCATATACGTGTCATGTATTCATAACGTATGTTACTAGCAATTATTCCCCGTAAGGGCATTTTGGTCAACAATAACAATTAACTAGCCATTATTCCCCATGAGGGAAATTTGGTCAAATCATGGCAATCAATTAGCAATTACACCATTGTAAATGAAGTTAAAACATAAAACATGAAAAGAAACAACGCTTTCAACAAAGATTAACAAATATATAAGAAGACATACCAAAGGTGCAGGTGCGTTGAGCAAGTCGGTCCCTGTAGAGAAAACAAAAAATCCAAGAAACCATTAGAAATAATGAAGTTTAAAACCCAAAAAAATAAAAGAAACGAAATAGTCCGGCAAAATTTAAATTGTGTCATAAATTGAGAAAATGTGTTTAAATTTACCAATATATGTACACTCTATTTCCCTTTTATGGTCTCTAATTTTGGTAATCTTAACAATAACAAATAAAGATTATTCATAAATGCATATAATCTATTAATCAGTTTTCTGGTCAAATTATTAAATAACTTACAATACTAATTTAAGATTCCTAAATAATGATCTTTGATATCATTTTAAATTTTAAGGTTCATTACATGTGTTGCTGAAAGTATGCAAACCACATTAATTAAACTCAAAACATATAAAGATATTGAAAAATCACAAAATACTCATATTCACCTCAAAGAATAACAGCTAAAGACAAAATTACGAACACAAAAACAACACTTTTATCACCGTTGTAAAAGCACAAAAGATTAGCACAAACAACACTTTTCACACTAAAATAATAAAATTAAGTGTTATATAAGAAACCATACCGATGATACATATGGCTTGAGCAAGTCAGATCCTGTTCAGATGACCTAAAATTAGAGAAGCATTAGGAAATTAATGAAGTTTAAAACCATAAAAATTAAAAGAAAAAAGAAACCCACACAAAAACCGGCGGATAGACTACCTGATTTCATGACCGGCGGTGCCTCGGGACAAATGAGAAGTGAGGAGACAAAATGTAATCAATTTATAACTATATTTGGATTTTTTTTTAATTTACAAAACTTATTTAATTTTTTGTATCTTATCTTTTCATGAAACCCGTAGAGTGCACTTAACCAAAACAACAACAAATGTAGTAACTTATTATTGTATATTTTTTAATTATGTTATACACTACTGTACAATAGCGTCTCTTAACAATGTATGTTAAATTTATAGATTTTTGCATATTGCTTAATCATTAATTAGTATTATTCTTTCTATCAATTACTCACGTAGTATACTACACCGGTCTAAAGCAAGTAAAGCAGGAACAAATCTAATTGTTGTTAGAGGCTGTAAGTTGAGAAAATGTCTGACTTCAAGTATCATGTAAGATTGTAATCTAATTTTCATCTCAAACTCAGCCTAACAAGGTACAATCTTGTCATTACTAGAGAAGAGTAATGTTTCCTACGAAAATTTTCAACACATTTCATACAAGCGGTGTTTCCTACACATTTCCAACGAAATTCCTACCACAAAAGAGAACCCATAATTTGCAACGCAATTGTGACAAGATAGCAACAAAAAGAAATTGTGTTGGAAATGCGTAGCAAATGTTCCAACACATTTCCAACAAAAAGATAGTTAGACTCTTTTGTTTAACATTTTTGTGAGAAATGTGTAACAAAAAACTAACCAAATTAATGGATAATAAATTTCGTCACAAATGCGTAGGAAATGTTCAAACGTAATTCTTATGATGTTTTTTTTTAACTATGCAGGTTTTATTTTTTTTTTTAAAAGAAATTATTGTAGAAAAACTCATGATTTTTTTTTTAAGTTTTTGTAATATTTTTCGTCATAAATGTGTAGGAAAACATAAAAAATAAACAAATAATGTTTTTTTTAAATGCGTTGGAAACTTGAAAAAATAAATAAATAAATGTTTATAGTTATTATCAAAAATGTCGAGCATGAGTTATGCAATGGTAGTGGAAGAAGATCAATGGTCTTTGTACATCGCGAGTATGGGATTGTGAGCGCCGCCATAGTCCAGTGTAAGTGAAGCCCGCGTGTTTGTGTTAAAACTCTAAGGTGCGGCATGCCGTAACCAGTTTAAAGTCTCATAACTAGGAGAATGTGAATGTCGGTGTCACCAAGTTATTTCTGACGAATATTAGACTCGTGTAATAAGTTTACATTTACGTTGTTTCGATTACGTTTTTTTCGTTTATTTTGTATTGGTCCAAGCCAAGCCCATTGGACCATTATATGAAAAAGTAGAGCCTAGGGGTCACATCAAACCCTAACAACTCTTGGCACTCTTGAAGGTAATTTCCAATATTCTACTCGTTTTTGCTCGTTCTACCAAACCGATTTGAGATTCGAGTGATGTCATTGCATTATGTGTTATTGTCTAATAATTTGATATTTATTTGCTAGTTTGATCTTAATTTGTTAGTTTGATACTTGTACGAGCAGAATTCAGTTATGGGCTTAAAAATTGAAGGTAACGTAGGGAAGACCGTGCCACCACAGGTAGATTCCGTGTCTTTGTCGCCGACAACCAAAGGGAGGGGGTTGAGGAAGTGGCGGAGGATTCACGGGGGATTCGGTTATGGTGAAGCATATGGAACATGTTGGTGTGTAGCTTATATGATGAGGAGTTAATCAAGGTTTAGGATTTGAGAAAAGGGGAAACGATTAATGAGGTGTTATAACCCATATAAATAAAGCTAAAACGGGTAAAACGAACGAGTGCTCATTATAAAGATGAAGAAATCTAGTGGTGCGATTGTGTGTGGGGGTGGGGGTGGGTGGGGGGGGGGTTGACTAGAGAAGCAGTAAATCATATAGAGTATAGATATATTAAATTTGTTTTATATTTAAATAATCAAAGTATTATGTGACGAAGATCATACCCAAAAAGAGAATAAAACGATCACCAACAGAAGGACCATCGGGGGTGACATGGTAGAGAACAAACTGAATAAGAAGAATTCCCACGAAAGAACCGATTGCTATCAAGTCGTTAAAGGGTGGACCAACAAAATATTCCCTTCACCTAGTATAAATACGATTGTACTTGGATACAATGTGGCATGACGTGAGGAGTGATTTTATGATTAGACTGAGTGAGAAATCATTTGTGCAATGCATTACCATTCAATATAAGATCATAATAATTATTATGTATATCTACTTCGTGAGCTTTACTAGCTCTTCATTAGCACCATACATACTATAACCCACCAACGATCCCTTGTTGGGACAAGTTAGAAGGGATTAATAAAAAGAATTGAATTGAATTGAATTGAATTTTAATTAAATGTATTTGATCATAATTAAATTTTTAAACCCAAAATTTATTCATCTCCCGCTCAATTTTCACTTTCCCTCATAAAAAATAATTTCCAAACCCACCAAAATCACATCCCTCCCAATTTTCCCTCCTCTCGTCCCTAAAATTATCAACTCCTCACAGCCGATTAACCACCACCACCAAAATCGTGTCTCAAACTGGCTACACATTGTAAACGAGGTGTGATATTGCAAACCTCGTCTTCGCTGACCTTCTTTACTCACTGAACTGCACAGCACCGACGCATTTTAGACCTCCGTCACCACTCTGGCAGCACTTACATATATACTTTTTTGCTATAGTTTATGCGTTGTCTACCACCGTTTGCTAATTGCTACTTATGCATCTCAAATTAATCGATTTGTTTGCCAATCTTCATAATTTGAATGTTTTAACTCATATTTCATATTCTCTTTTAATTCAAGACCTTGGCTAATAGACAAAAAACCTGGATGCAGGCTATGAACAGATGCTGACAGATCAAGAACTACTCTGTACTAGTATATGATATATTTAATTCCGATTCGTTAAAGATAAACCGAGGGATGGCTAGGTTGATCTCATGGGGAGGATAAGGAGGAGATCAAAATTCAAATATATTTATTATTTAAGTTTTATTTATTTAAATGTTTATGTTTATCTTTTCAGTTTCCTAGTTCTAGTTAAAGTGTGATTGTTAGGTTTATAAATACTTGAGTTGTTTTCATTATATTAATAAGAGAAAAGAGAGAAAAGTTTTAAAGAAGTTGTTGAGGTTTAACAACCACCTGCTTCCGATCTCAGTTATTAAAAAGCATCATCATCCTGTTAAATATTCTTTCACATAACGCCACAATTCCTAGCCGATTTAAAAGTCCATCGTCGACTTCGACGTTTCCGTTTTCATTATTATTCAAAGAACACAATTTAGTTTTAAGGTTTAAATCCATTTGTTTCCAACAATTGGTATCAGAGCGTAGGCAATCTACGATCTTTGGGAAAGAGCGGGGTGAGGCGAATAGCCACATCCGACCAACGGGAAATAATATAACCGTAAGGAGTACGGCTCACGTTTTTCCGATCAATCAACGAAGAAGACGGTGACTATGGGAGACGCGGTATTGGGTGCGAACCAAGTTGTGCAACCAAGGGAACCAAGTTCAACTTCGTTGTAGTGTCCGAAGTTAACAAAAACTAACTACAACACGTGGGTTGTAATTATGGAATCGATCCTTGATGCTCAAGGATTATGGGAGGTGGTGTCCAGAGAAGCCCTAGACGATAGAAAAAACAAGGTGGCTAGGGGCTATTATTTTTCAAGCCTTGCCGGAATACGTGTTGATGCAAGTTGCAAGAACCCGTGATGCTCATGAGATTTGGGAATCACTACGGGTTAGATTTCTCGGTGTTGATCGAGTGCAACAAGCTCGCTTACGATCGTTAAAGCGAGATTTTAATCAGTTGAATATGGGAGAAAAAGAATCCGTTGAAGACTTTGCCGGGAAGGTAACGAAATACGCCTCGCAATTTGATAGTTTGGGTAGTCCGATGGAAGAACATGAACTCGTAAAAAAATTGCTCGATAGCGTTCCGGACCATTTTATTGCTATTGTAGAAACTATCGAACAATGGGCCGATCTTATAACACTATGGTGTTTGAAGATTGTATAGCAAGGTTAAAAGCTTTTGAAGAGAGAATCAAAGGCAAGGAAGCTATGGCCGAGATGGGAAAATTATTGTATGCCAAAAACGATAATCAAGGAAAAAAGGACACCAATCATGACCGGAAAAATTATGCTCGGGGTCGTGGCTCCTCGGGTTATGACTTACGGGGCCGTGGAAGAGGCCGTGGTCGAGGTTCGAGTAGAGGACGGGGTCGGTTTAATCAAAACAGTGATAACCGAAGAGACGGTAACCAACCGAACACGAACAACCAAGGCAGAGATGGCAATCAAGGTAACAATCAAAATCATGGTAGAGATAAAAGCGGTGTTCGGTGTTGTAATTGCAATGTTTTGAGCCACTTTGCGTGGGAATGCCCGAGTCCACCGACTCAAGAAGCGAATCTTAACCAAGCCGAGGCTAAGCCGCCAACTCTTGTGATGGCGTCGGTTGAAGTTGATAAAGAACAAGTTATGTTAAACGAAGAGAAGGTTCATCCAATCCGTTACGCAAACGACTCGGTAAGCGATTCAATTTGGTATTTAGATAATGGGGCGTCTAATCACATGACCGGTTGTGAAACCCACTTTGCCCAAATTGATTATTGAGTTAGCGGTTTGGTGAAATTTGGAGACGGGTCCAAAGTGAATATTAAAGGGAGAGGTTCCATTATTTTCGATTGCAAGAATGGTGAGCAGCGGGTTATGAATGATGTTTATTACATACCCGACTTATATAGCAACATATTGAGCATCAGTCAGTTAACCGAATAAGGGTGTAAGGTTTGGATAGCAAACAACCACTTGTGGTTATACGAAGAAGGAGATCGCTTGCTAATGAGAGTCCCGAGAAGTCCAAACCGTCTTTATAAGATCGAGCTTAGAATCAGAACCCCGGTATGTCTTTTAGCTTCTGTTAAAGACCAAGGATGGTTATGGCACGCTAGACTTGGTCATGTTAATTTTGAAACATTAACTAACATGAAGTCTAAAAATATGGTACGTGGTGATATTCAAAATTTGCATGGTAAGCATGTTTGCAATGCATGTATGCTAGGCAAACATAGTAGAAACCCGTTTCCTAAAACCACCATGTTTTGTGCCACGAGACCATTCGAGTTGGTTCACACTGATTTATGTGGACCAATCTCACCTCCTACCTTGGAAGGAAATCGGTATTTTATGCTTATTGTAGATGGTCATACGAGGTAATGTGGGTTTATACCATTAAAAATAAGAATGATGCTTTGGGTATTTTCAAAAAGTTTAAAGAAGAAGTGGAGTTAGTGCATTCGTTAAAGGTTAAAGCTCTAAGAAGTGATCGAGGTGGCGAGTTTCTCAACAAACTTTTCACCGAATATTGTGATCAAGAAGGAATAAAAAGAATGTTTACGGCTCCTTACTCTCCTCAACAAAACGGTGTAGTCGAAAGGCGAAACCGAACTGTCCTAAATGCAACAAGAGGTATGATGAAAGTTATGGACCTTCCACAAAATTTATGGGGAGAAACGGTGAGACACTCGTTTTACGTATTGAATCGGGTACCAACTAAAGCGTTGAAGACGGTAACCCCCTGTGAAGACTTGATGGGTCGAAAGCCCAACATAACACACTTACGAGTGTTTGGGTTCTTAACGTACATGAAGATACCCAACGTCAACTTTCAAAAGTTAGATGATCGGAGTATGGAGGTTGTACATCTCGGAACCGAACCGGGATCAAAAGCTTATAGATTGTACGACCCGGCTCAAAACCGTATTTATGTGAGCCGGGATGTCTGTTTCGAAGAAAGTCAAAAGTTTGACTGGTCTCGACATACCGACTCGTTTCAAGTCGGAACCGGACCTGAATGGGTTAAATTTATAATCGAGCATGTTCAAGAAGAAGTTCAACAAGAAATTCCAGTCGAAAACGAAGACCCAACGAGCCTGAATTTGAAGACCAACCGGAAGAAAATCCCGAACCTGAGTTGCGAAGAACTGGTCGCCAATCGGTCCTACCGAAAAGATTTGAAGATTATGTAATGTTGAGTGAAGGAGAATCTTCTCCTAGATGAAGAGCCAGCTACCTTTAAAGAGGCAAAGAATTCAAAGAAATGGCGAGAAGTAATGAGATCTGAATTAGTCTCGACTGAACAAAACAATACGTGGGACTTATGTAACCTACCAGTGGGTCACAAGGCGATTGGTTTGAAGTGGGTGTTTAAAACCAAACGTGACGCAGACGGGTCAATAACAAAGTACAAAGCACGACTAGTCGTGAAGGGGTACGTGCAAGAGCACGGGGTAGACTTTGATGAGGTTTTTGCCCCGGTGGCGAGAATGGAAACCGTACGCTTGATTTTAGCAATTGCAGCGAATTATGGTTGGTTCGTTTACCATTTGGACGTTAAATCAGCGTTCTTAAATGGCGAGTTGAAGGAAGAAGTGTACGTAAAACAACCTGGTGGTTTTGAAGTTCCCGGGAAACACAGTATGGTTTATAAGTTACGAAAGGCTTTATACGGTCTTCGCCAAGCCCCACGAGCTTGAAACGAAAAACTCGACAAGACGTTGAAAGGTTTGGATTTTACTCGATGCCCAAGAGAACCCGCGGTGTACAAGCGGAATACGAGAACCGACATTCTCATTGTTGGTGTTTATGTCGATGATCTTATCGTGACTGGTTCGAGTCAAGCCGAGATTGAGAAATTCAAAAGTCAAATGAAGAATGAGTTTGAGATGCAAGATCTCGGAATGTTATCATATTACTTGGGCATTGAAGTAGCCCAAAAGAAGCATGAGATAAAGTTGAAACAAGAAGCTTATGCTAATAAAATTTTAATGAGTGCAGGTTTAAGCGAGTGCAACCCGACTCGATTTCATATGGAACATCGGCTGCAAGTGACGAAAGATGAAGAGGGAGAACCCGTTGATGCAACCGAATATCGAAGAATAATCGGTAGCTTAAGGTATTTGACACACACAAGGCCCGATTTGAGCTACTCAGTTGGAGTTGCTAGTAGGTTCATGCAAGAACCAAAAAAATCCCATATGCAGATTCTAAAAGTATATATTAAGATACGTACAAGGCACGAGTGGATATGGTTTAACGTATGGATGCTGTAGTAGAGACTTGATTGGTTTTTGTGATAGTAGTTATGGTATGGATCAAACGGATGGACGAGGTACCACCGGAATGGTGTTTTATTATGGTGGTGCATTGATCTCATGGCTCTCACAAAAACAACAAACCGTAGCCTTGTCATCATGTGAATCTGAATACATGGCAGCAACAACCGTAGCTTGTCAAGCTATATGGTTAAGGGGATTGTTAAGCGAGTTGACCGGGCATGAAGAAAAGGTGGTGACTTTACATGTGGATAATAGATCTGCTATTGATCTGATGAAGAATCTCGTGTTTAATGGAAGAAGTAAGCATATTAATATTAGATTCACTTCATTCGTGAATGTATTGAACGTGGTGAAGTCCAAGTTGAGCACATTAGTGGAGAGAAACAAAAGACGGATATTCTTCCAAAAGCACTACCGAAGATAAAGTTTGAAGAGATGAGGAAATTACTCGGGATTGAAGACCTGAAAGGAACGAATCAAGATTAAGGGGGTGAATGATATATTTAATCCCTATTCGTTAAAGATAAACCGAGGGATGGTTAGGTTGATCTCATGGGAAGGATAAGGAGGAGATCAAAATTCAAATATATTTATTATTTAAGTTTTATTTATTTAAATGTTTATGTTTATCTTTTCAGTTTCCTAGTTCTAGTCAAAGTGTGATTGTTAGGTTTATAAATACTTGAGTTGTTTTCATTATATTAATAAGAGAAAAGAGAGAAAAGTTTTAAAGAAGTTGTTGAGGTTTAACAACCACCTGCTTCCGATCTCAGTTATTAAAAAGCATCATCATCCTGTTAAATATTCTTTCACATAACCCCACAATTCCTAGCCGATTTAAAAGTCCATCGTCGACTTCGACGTTTCCGTTATTATTATTATTCAAAGAACACAATTTAGTTTTAAGGTTTAAATCCATTTGTTTCCAACAGTATATCATACTCGTAATTCTATAACTTTAAAATTAAATCTTTATTTATATATGTCCATAATCATCCTTGTTGGTGTCTTAAAAAGAATTATGACTTTTCATTTATTATCACTTTTACAATTTCATGCCTGCTATTGTTTCCCCTTGCAGTCAATTGTTGTTGGATTGAAAGTTGTACAAGAAATATGTTTGAGAATTCCTTTGGTAAGCCTTTTGTTGTATATTCTTGCTCATGTGTTTTATATAGGTTATATAACATGTTCGGTTAAACAAAAAGAAAGTTTATTAGCTTTTCTTCTTGTTTTTTATCAGCTAATGATAGAAGACTTGCTGCAAGTCCTTGTGCTGTGTAAAAAATTACATGAGAACGCCTAACCCATGCTGGTGCGAGCGTCTGTGGCTTTGTTTTCTTAAACAATATGACTTGTTGACTTGTATTGAAGAAACAACATTCTTAATTTAACAAAATTTTAACAAATGTTTAGGTACAATTGCACAAGTAATTCAAGCACAGATGGAAGAACATTCGGAAAGGGAACGAAAGACAAGAGAATAGTTGAAACAATGACCAAAACAAATGGAAAATGAGCGTATGGAAAATGAAGAAATGATGCAAAATTGTGATGAGTTATTAGGAAGTTTTAGGCTCCTTCAAATTAGTATGACCTTCTTAAGATTAATACTATACTGTAAAATTGTTTATTTAAGTTGTATTTATAGTTGATTTGTAAACACGTTTTGAATTGTATTTACCATTTTTTGCATTAATTTAAGTTATAGTATTTATGATTTATTTTTTGAATTTTTGATTTTTTAAATATGCATAAAATAAAAATAAAAATAAAAACTAATACTAAATCGATGTATTGAGAATGAATATAAAATAAAATAATTACAGTAAAATAAACCTTTGTTTTGGAACGGGTGGGAAAATAAAAACAAAATATATCTGGAAACGGGTGGGAAAATAAAAGCAAAATATATTTGGAAATGGGTGGGAAATGCTTAAGAAAATATATTATATGCGTTGGAAATTCGTAAGAAGATGAAATAATTTTATTAATTATTTGTGTTGGAAATGCGTTGGAAACTTCCAACGACATATTTTTGTAGGTAACGTGTTGGAAAATGTGTAAGAAAATATTTCCCGAGGCTTTTTCCCACAAACTTGTTTTTGTTGGAAACAATGATTTCCAACGCATTTCCAACAGAAATTGATGTAGGAAGCCGGGCAATTTTCTAGTAGTGTGTCCATTTTGCTACTAGAAATAAAAATCGTTTGAATTTGAGATACAGTTATCTTTGATGTTCTTGCTTGAAAGAACAGGAAGAGTTCTAAAAATACATGCAACAATACGTTATAAACCGTCACATTAGTTTTATATCATATTCAAAACTAGCACACATTTTCCCACAACAACGAACATTCATAAAACCGCCACATCACCTACTTCAACAGTTAATTTTTATTTGATCAAATTAATTTATGACATATTCACATATAACTAGTATATATTTAAATAACAAAATATAATTAAAATTAAATAGAAAATTAAAATAAAATATTAAACTAAATATAAAAGTTAAAAGTAAAAAATAAAATGCTACATGAACTAAAAAAACAATACATATTTAAGAATAAAACGTTAAGCTATTGAAAATTTACAAAACCCTGATCTGGAGAGAAGTTGTAGTTCCATAGAAAACCATCGCCATCCTGAGGACACTGTGTATTTTTTTATGTTTTTGTTGCACTTCTAGAATTAACCATGGTTCGGTATAATGTCATTTGAGCGTCAAATATATCTTCTTGGTGTTATCAGACATCAATTCCTCAAACTATTATGTGGTTAATACCTAAATTCAAGTGTATGAGGAATAACAAGACATGAGGTGGAGATTGAAAGTTTTTGTCATCAGTAGAGCTCATGCTTGAAGTATGTAGACATGTTTTGAATGAAATATGGTTAGGAGGTTTGAAGTATGTACGATTATTTATTTATAGTACTGTGTTTATAATTTTTTTTTAAATTCTATAAACTAGTCGTTGGAGAGATTTAAAAGTATTTATTTATCATTTGTTAAAAAATAGGGATATAACCATTGGACGACGGGGAGACTTGCCCACCTTGCACATCTACCCATCGACCCGTCAGCCAGACTTTAAGCCCATAGCGGGCCTTTTTTCACTTCTTCTCATCCACTCATGGCTAGTTTATCCTAACGTCACCCACAAACGCCTTGCTATGAGTGCGCTATAAGGAGAAGAGAATGTTAAGGAATAGGAGAAATATATAGTGCTATTTTTAGGGAGTCTTTATAACAATATGGTGTTTTGGCAGGCCGTCTCTACGGACATAATTGTACATTTTTATTTCAGATTTGGATTAATATGTGTGATTTGAGTGATGTTTAAACTGAATTTGATTTGAGAAGGTGCGAGGAATTGAATTACTTATGTATTTATCACAAATGATGATAACATCTTGATTTATTTGAAGTGAAAATAAGATATTTTATTTACAACAAGGCGTCATTTTTTAAATATCGTTTTAAGCCACTAATATGATTGAGCGACCTTGTGTTTTGGTTAATAATAAAGTTAACGATTTTAGTCCTGAGACTTGATGAGACTTGGGTGGATTTAGCATGCAGGCCGGGCCAAAACCTATATAGGATGATATAACAAATAATAGATATTAGTTTTTATGCATTTTTTATATTAATAAATAACTCATTATCACCTGGTGTCGCAAGAATTAATTATTGGGGCATGAATCGAACCTAGGTCATATGAAACACCACCATTATCATTAAATCACCAGCTCATTCGCCTTAGCCGAGAGTTTTCCCGGACCGAAAGACGATTGTATGGATATAGTGAATTTAACATGTAACACATTTAAAGAATTCATCGAAGGTTAAAAGAAAAGTTATATCTAAGCGTGACGATCAATCAATTCGACTTTTCAAGTACAACATAAATTATTAAACAAACACATGTGCACATGATGCATACATATCAGAATCCATCAATTTTTTAGCAAAACTATGGGTGATTGATACAAGCGGACTAAAAAAATTAAAAAAAAATTACATACAAAATACAAAATAGTACAAGGTATAAAACCCAAAAAAGAGAGATTAATAAGTTTATATAATATAAATGAAAAAGAAAAAAAACAAAATTTAAAGAAATTAAATATTGTACCTCATCTTAATGCATAAATTAACAAATAAATATATAAATATACTCACAAAATGAAGGTATATGAGACTAGACCATAGTGTATTGTCGTTTGTAAACTTTATCGATCTTCTTAGAGTACCAATAAACCACCACCACCACACCCTCGAACACATGACCAGAGGGTTGACATCTAACGTATGAACCACACAAGCCACGAATTGAGTATGCAAACAATAAAACAACAGATAATTAATAGAATATGCAAACAATAAAACAACAGATTTTATAGTTTGGGCTTGAGAAATAAAGTTGGATCTTTCTTTATTAGAGTGTGTTTGGGATTGTGTTTGAAAAATGCTTATTTGCTTATTGGTTTTTTCAAAAAGTCATTTTAAAAACCCAGGATTTTGGGCCTTTTGAAAACTGTTTTTTAACTCTTTCAAAAAGCTAAAATAAAAAGATTTTTGTGATTGTCAAACACATTTTAATTTATTAGTTTTTTGAAAACACCAATAAGGCAATAAACATTTTTCAAACTTAATCCCAAACATACTCTTATTAAACTTTCAAAACCGTTCATGAGAATCAATCACTTTTGTGACGTTCAAAATAAATCATATAATAGTATTTACAACAACAATATAATAGTGGAGCGTGTCTAAGAAGTGTAAGAAGTATTCTGGTGCGTTAGATATGTTGATCTGATGGTAGATATGGAAAGTATATTTATTGTGCAGTGTGTTTTATTTTAGTTACAGTGTGTTTATTGTGCGCTGTGGTTTATCATATCTAATGGTGAAAACACACATTCTACACTTCTTAGGAAGTGTAGAATTGTGATTGTGGGGTGAAAACACACTTCGTGTTCCATATAACCTAGGTTCGATTAATATATGTTGTGGTGAGGGTGAGTGGAGACAAATAGCTGATTTTAAATGGCAGACGTAGTAGGTTGCGGTGCGTTATGATGAGTTTAAATGAGAATTGTGATTGTAGGGAGAGTGGAGACAAATAGCTGATTTAATAACTATATATTAATTAATCGTTAAACATAAAAAAAATTCTAAATCATCGTCTCGTCTCATGCCCGCGAGACGCTCAACGCTCCCGCTCTCGTGTCTTCCTTTCTCCAGTGTTGACGTCCGCTAGCTGTGTCACCGCGCATCAGCACAAAGCCCTCTCTCGAAAACCATGACACATGGCCTTACAATCCATCAAAAGCTTAATGCTATAAAGCAACTTTAAAAATGTAAATATACATGCAGCTAGTACATATAATAAACAAAAATAACATTATTAAGTTTATTATGGTTTCTTGAGGTAACGATTTTCAAAATTTAGCAAAAGTTTTTTGTTAGCCATTTTAGTATAATTTGATTAGTTACGCTCATCTGTTGTATAAAGAAATATTATATTAAAAAAAAGATTATCGGATTAAAATAATCTCACCTTTAATGGGTTGACAAATAATAATCTCACATGAGTTATTTCCCTCTGGCAGTCCCACATTTTCCATGTTTTTTTGTTTTATGATCATCCGTTAAAGATATTTAACGGGGTTAACTTTTTGCTGATGTGGTTAGATGAGTTGGCACACACACACCCCAAAAATCCTACATGGCTTTTCAAATCGCACCCCCCCCCCTAAAAAAAAAACACATGACTGCTCCGACGTCGTTTTGCACCTCACCATTTCACACCGGAATATCCTCTAACCACCATCGGAAAACTCTACCGTCTTCAACCTCTATCATGACCTTCACTGGCCGCTCACCTACCTCTCTCCGGTTATCAATACATCGCCCGACGGTGGTTGCGGCAGCTTCCAACGCCGTAGAAGTCGAGAAACCGGCGGTTTCGAATTAGGGTTTAGATGACATTAGATCGTTTTCTTCGAATTAGGGTTCAGATAACATCAATTTGTTGATCATCTTCTTCGAAATAGGGTTTAAAAGATATCGTCTTCAACCTCCATCCCGACCTTCACCAACCGCTCACCTACCTCTCTCCAGTCATCAATACACCGTCCGGCGGTGGTTGCGTTAGCTTCCAACGCCGTAGAAATCGAGAAACCAGGGGTTTCGAATTGTGGGTTAATAAAATCAAAGAAAGAAAGAAAGAAAAAAAGCCATGTAGAATATTTAAAATGCCAACTCATCTAGCCACATCAGCAAAAAGTTAACCCCGTTAGTTATTTTTAACAGGGGATCATAAAACAAAAAAACAATGAAAAGGTGGGACTGCCAGAGAAAAATAACTCAGATGAGATTATTATTGGCCAACTCATTAAAGGTGGAATTATTTTAATCCAATAATCCTAAAAAAACAAAACAAAGCAACGAGATAACAAATGGGGTGGATTCACATGTGAACAATATTGGTTCCCATACAAATTCAACAGTTTTAGATGTGAAGTCGTGAACTGATATTAGTTGAATATGTAAATCAACGTTATAAATTTGCGTTGAGTTAACACTAAGAACATATTAAAGCAGGAAAAAGTAATAACGTGAATTTACTAGAGGTGTCAAATCCTGACACAACCCTAAACTCGACATGGAAAATATAGGTTTTGAGTTGGCTGACGCAACCCGTTTTCTTAAACAGATCAACTCGAACCCAACACGTTTAAAACACATGTCAACGCGAACCCGACCCATAAAAAAGATGGTTGTCATGTTAACCCATTTAACAATTTTAGAGAAGTTAATATTTTTAATTTAGAGATAAGATGTTATAATTAAGTTCAATATTTAGTTTGTTAAATTTTCATATATCAATTAACTTTTAAAAGTAAAATAATTTCTTTTTACACTACTTCTATCTATTTTTTACTTCGAATAATTTCATTTTATTAGTTATAACTGTATATTCTCTGGTTATTTCATTCATTTGTTTTTATTTTGAGCCAAATATGCGAACCTAAGTTAATTAACTGAGAATGAGAAATAGATACACAAAAACAATTATATTTATCACAAATTATTAACAAGTTTTATATGAATAAGAATAATTATTTGTTTAATTTTTTACTAAGCCAATAGATATTACTCATGTTTGTATATGAACGTAAAATGGGTTGACCCGAAACACAGCCCGAACACGACACGAATTTAATGGGTCGACACGACCCGACACGAATAAAAATATGGGTTGGGTTAGGATTGAAGAATCTCAACAAGCTAACCCGTCAACCCGACACGTTTGACAACCCTAGAACTTACACTGTTTCAACAACATAAATATTATTTTAAAAAATATAGTTTAACCTACAATGTTAGTTTACATATTTGCGAGTCATGCTTTAGTTCAAATGTAAGCACTTAACCGATGATATTATAAATAAATAATAGCTTGATTCTGTGTTTCACCACACATATTTAGTTCTCTTCGTGAAGGAAGTCATAAGGTTTGTAGAATGCATGAACCAATCGTATAAATTCGTATGTTAAATTGTAATAACTCAAAATATCAAATAATAGTTCACATGTGAATTTGTATTAAGTTTCAACTAATTGCAAATATGAAAAGTTTAGTTGAATATGTTAGAGTAATCTTGTGTAAGTTCAAGAATCTAGTTGTCGTATTTACAAACCTAATGATTTTTTAAGTTAGCTTTTCTCATAGTTTCAGTATAATAAGGATTTTTTTATGTTAAGAATTAGAGGGTTTAACTATGGGTTATTTGTAATCAAGTTATAGTTAACATCATCACTAATACAAACGAAATTAAATTCATAATTTCTGATTAGCTTGACTACCTTTATGACCATGTCCTTGATCATTTCATAAGATGTACGAACTCGCATATCCACTTATTTGGTTATGATTTTTTACATCTAATCAAGTGAATATCATTTTCTTTGATCATATCTTGTTCTCGCTTCTAGAATACACAATGTTAGTTATGTGAGCCAAATGTCAATTCTTGAATCAGACTTTTAAATATTCAAATAAAAAAATATATTAATTGAATAGGTACAAAAAAAAAATATTTTCTTTTGGAACGGCAAATTAGGATCACTCATGGACTACTGGAGTATCAACGTGTCACAGCAGAACCGCGCGATCATATCCATCTCCACTAGGCAATAATGCCTAACCACCAATTCAGGAGGAAACTTAATAAATCTTGGGAAAACCCCCTTGTGGGATTCGAACCCATGACCTTATGGCCCCTAAGCCTTATCCCACCATTAAGATGCCACTAGGCTATAAAGCCATGGACCAAATAAAAATATATTAAATAGATATCTAGTTAAAATCAAAATAAAAAATGCTTTTAAATGCCTATCCACTTCATACGTGAAACACTTCACGTGATTTTTCACTTTGTACAAAATCTATTGTGTCCATCAACATATAGCATATGAGTGTAAGATGTCAAGCTTTTACGTCAAAACAAAAATGATTCAACAATACGATTAATTAATCAAATGGCTAGATTATTTATTAAGAAAAATTTGGTTTGAAGTCTCTTTCAATTCCTTGTTGTCATGATTATAAAATTCATCATATGCACATAATTAAATTTCTACACTGCATACCAATACACCATCTACTCCAAAATGATAACTTTCTTGGGAGTTTGGATAGGACTACTGTGTTCTATAGTCCTCTTTACTCTTTTCAAGTTCTTTCACAAATTTTGGTGGGTTCCAATGCACATAAAGTATGTAATGAACTCACAAGGAATAAGCAGACCTTCATATCGTTTTATCTATGGCAATACCAACGAAATTTCCGATATGATAAGGAAATCCACGAGCTCGCCCATGGAGACATCTCACTACATATTTTCACAAGTTCAACCTCACATTGATTCATGGCTCCGCATATATGGTTGGTTGCAAATACTCAGTTTTGTAGTAGTGTTAATATATCGTCTAGCAGTGTTGGTAGTATCATGCGCATTTTAAATGTTTGTCTTTATGCAGGGAAGAATATTTTATATTGGCATGGTCCTCAAGCTGAGTTACTTGTCACAGAACCGGAGCTTCTCAAAGAAATAATGAGTGTCAGAGAGATCTCGATGGAGAAACCAGGCGTAGGGCCTATATTCAACAAGATACTTGGAGGTGGTTTAGTTTTGTCTCAAGGTGATAAATGGGCAATACAAAGAAAAATAGCAACTCATGCTTTCAATGGCCAAAGGTTGAAGGTAAGTACACACCATACATTGGCAATCCATTAATCTTGACAAATGAATGTCTTGTTTAAAAAACTATCTCTATAATAAAAGTTAAATTTGAGAAATGAAAGTACACTTATGCCACGTATCGATCCCTTGTCAAAAGGATTATTGATTTTAAATACTCTCAATTTTCACCATTTGTCCGTGAACACTCTCAATTAACGAAATGTCACCTACCATTTCCAACTATCATCTTATTTTCTTCTGTCACTCCCAAACTAACGGAACACTATCTCCGTTAGTGTTCTTGCTGATTTGACATTATTCTTGTTGACTTGGCATTTTCTAATGGAATACTAATAATAATAAGAAAAAGGTTCCATACTATCACTAACTCCATTACACCACCACCTAACCTTTCAACCCTTGAGGTTCCACGGTGTCCGACATTAAAGTATATTTGAACTTTGAAGCGTGTTTAACACATCCTAATACATATCAATGGTTATTTCAATTTCCCGCTTGGTTAATTCAGTTATACTAAAATAGATTTGATGATGCTAAAATCACCAATAATAACCATTGATATGCTAGTATCAATGACATTCACTTGGTTAAGGCATATCTATTTTAGTATAACTGAATGTACTTAAACGTTTAAGTAAATATAGTTATACTAAAATAGATTTGATGATGCTAAAATCACAATAATAAGCACTCCAGTTCCAACTTCAAAACTGGAATTAGTGTATCTAGTTCCTGATGAACTTTTCTAACCAAATAAAAGAACTGAACACAGTAGCTTTGAAATAAAACAATGATAGGGATTCATACTGATTTTGAATTTGGTAGCAAAATTAATTCCGGAAAATGGGAAAGGAGACTTACTTGTTTAGGAAGAAAAAGGGAAATATAATGGGACTAACAGTCACTTTCTCTTATTCATTTGGCTATAGAACATGGTTCCGACGATGGTTGAAAGTGCCAAAATGATGCTGGAAAGGTGGAAAAAGATTGAAACGAAAGAGATGGATGTATATAATGAGTTTAGAATATTGGCATCGGAAGTCATTTCAAGGACCGCATTTGGCAGTAGTTATGAAAAAGGGATGCAACTTTTCCAAAAGCTTTGGGCGTTAACCCAATTAGTTTCCAAAACAGCATACAAAACTAGGCTTCCAGGCATTGGGTAAAAATATAAGTAATCTACCTTTAGTGTGTGTGCGCACCCGGATAGAAAAATACAACTTAATAATGATCATGTATGTTTTAAACTTCACAGGATAATATTCAAAGATAAAGATGATGAAGAATCTGAAAAATTGAAAGCAGGTGTTCATTATCTCATTATGCAGATGATAAAAAACAGAGAAAAGATGATACTTTCAGGATCAAATGAAGACAACTCCACTACTGATTACCTCGGATTGCTTTTGAAGGCACATCATGAAAGTGATGGCAGTTACAAGCTCTCCATACAGGATATTATTGATGACTGCAAAACTTTTTATAGTGCGGGCCATGCAACAAGCTATCTGTTACTCTCGTGGGTTACTTTTCTTCTAGGAATCCATACCGATTGGCAAGAGGTAGCGCGAGAGGAGGTTCAAGAAGTATTTGGTAATCGAAATCCATCTTTAGAAGGAATAGCAAGACTCAAGAAAGTAAGATTATTTATAAAAGGGAAACCTAAATTTCTAGTTTTATTTAGTAATTTTTTTACATATCATACAGATAGGCAAGATAATTAATGAAACATTACGATTATACCCTCCTTCAATATCTACAAACCGAAAAGTTTTGAAGGAAACGAAAGTTGGAAATCTGGTTCTTCCAGCAAAATTAAATTTACATATACCAATATTAGCACTTCATCAAGACCCTGGGATATGGGGAGAAGATGCTCATCTCTTCAAACCAGAAAGATTCTCGGAAGGGATTGCTAGTGTTGTTAACAACAATCCTGGAGCATTCCTCCCTTTTGGTTATGGACCACGAATATGTGTTGGTTACAATTTCGCAATAAATGAAGCTAAAATAACCCTCTCGATGATCTTACAACGTTATATATTCACCCTTTCCCCAAACTATGTCCACGCACCGGTTCAGTATATCTCACTCCGCCCAATGTATGGTATTCAGATCATGTTTCAAGCCCTCTAAATCTCAAAATTATTAGGGCCAATGTGCTTCTTGGGAACAAGATGACAACTTTCTACGATTTGTATCTAGTGATGGCGGATATAATGGCTACTAGGTTAGTATCGTAGCTAGAGCCTTAGCTCGTGTACTACAATACTATGTAAAAGATATTAGAATAATATATGAATGTTGTGATTGCAATTGAGGGGGGTCCTCAATGAATGCGCAGAAACTAGAAACCTAGATATACTTAAGTTGGGCCCGTGGGACAAGGGCTAGCGGCATAGCTTGTTGCCCATTTACCTTTTGTCTTGATGTAAACACTATTTTGCTATATTAATTGAATAACCTTTGAAATATTTGTTAGCTGCAAAATATTCACTAGTTGGAATTACATTGCTGTATGGAATGTTAAAAGTGTCCAACACCAAATCAGATTGATAACTCTTAGAATCTCGGAGAATATTTAATATAATAATAATTAGTTTATTATTATAAATAAGTTAGTCTTATCTTTAGTCCTATTTGTTTTGGATTCAAATTGTGTATTTAAGTTAGTATAGGATTAGTATCGTGGGTTTATATATACCCTAGGTTTAATGTGTTAGATAAATTATTAAGTTTTTCTCGTTTGTCGTTTTCTTAATAAAAGAGTCGATCGTGTGTTGATCAAATCCTCGTGTCCGTGTTCTTGATTCACCCGCTCAAAGTTTAACAAGTGGTATCAGAGCTTAGGGCTCGTACTGGGAAGCGGTTTGAAGATTCGGGGCAGCCTCCGCCGACGGGTGTGTCCGTAGGTGGAGGGCATGCGTAAAGAAAAGGCTTGGGTCGCAACCAGAAGAATTAACAACTGTAGACGGACACGGTGAGCTGTTTCGGGTCAATTGTTGTCATGCGGGAGTGCTGTTTGGAACTACGGTAATGAACGTCAAGGTCATTGGTTGTTAGAAGAGATATATGGTATTGCAATTATTATGTTTGCAATTCAAATTTGTTTGTCACTTATCTTCTTCGGATTGGTGATCAAAAAGGTCAACCATAATCCACAAAGTTATTTTTGTGATTATATCGGAAAAAAAGAAACAGCTACATAGTCTTATTTTATCATCGATTGGTAGCAATAAAATATTTTATTGGGTATTGCTAGTGCCGCTGCTTAAGAAAACAAAGGAAGCAGTTTTCTAGTGTGTCTTGTTTCGCCATTCCGATTGTAGTTAAGAAACCTATCGAAGGAAGGTTTGTCGGTGTTCCAATCATGGTAAGTTTCCTATTGAAGGTGTGTCCGTGTTTCAATCGCGGTAAGTTTCTGATCGAAGGTGTGTCCGATCGTGAATGATTTGCGACCTGTTTTTCGGGTTAGTGATGGAATCGATCAAACGGAGGTGTGTCCAGGTTTCGATCACGGTATGTTTCCGATTGAAGGTGTGTCCAGGTCTCAATTGCGGTAAGTTTCCGGTCGAACAAGGTGTGTTCGGTTCTGATCGCGGTACGATTGAACGAAGGTGTGTCCACTTCTGATCGCAGTGAGTGTGGGTTGCATGGTAATGCGTTCTTTAAAGTGGTGAAACCTTTTCGAGTTTTCGGTGGCAAGATGGTAATTGTTGAAGAATTATTTTGTTTGGCAAAAAAATAATAATATTCTAGTTCCTTCTGTTTGTTATTCATGGGTCGAAGTTACCCAAAGAAATTATTGGGTTTAGATTCAAACCAAAAGAGTGTAAGTGGGATTAGTTCCTTGAAGCCAAAGTTACAATTTAATTCGTTCTTGTTCGTACATAAGAGGTGGATCAAGTGAGGCTCTGGTTCTTGTTTGTCTTGTAATTATCACTTGTGATAGGTACTTGTGAAACTCTCCTTGGTTTAAGTTTGAAGTTGTTTTTTGAATTTTCGAGAGATGTATAACCGATTCATAGCGGTTCAGCGGCTGACCACTAGCGATGAGGGAGTTACAAGGTGGTTCGGTACACCAGTATAACGGAGTGTAATAGGGTTGTGTGTCAACTTTGTTTTGGTGTTCATCGAGTTAAAGGTTTCAGTGATGACGTGCCGTCACCTTGTGTCGGGGTGGTTAAATCTTCGTGTGTTGAGCAATGATGTTGTGCCATGATCGTGTGTCGGTATGGTTAAATCTCCGTGTGTCGGGATGATAACATATCCGTGTTTCGGGGTAGTTTAGTGGGCTGAATCGATGACCCAATAGTCCGAGTGGTTGCGTTATCAAGCTGTCTAAACGAGACAACATCATCATATGTTCGGGGTTTGGTTAGCAGTGGTTCAGGATGTTAGACAACAACGAGGTATAAATTTCAGAGCTGGAACCGGTGGATAAAAATGGCCACGAAGTTATGGTTTTGGGGATGTCAAAATAAAAGATAGCGGGCTCGATGTTTTTGGTTTCGGTTTGTACTAACAGTGGGTTCGTAGGAGATCACTGGAGTAAGGCATGCAACAAATGTGTTTAGAGGAGGTGAGTTGAATGGTGTCCTGGATCTTGTGTAGATTAAGGACCAACGAACCAAGATGCAACTTTGTGTGAAGACGTGTGATGAGTCCAAGAATCAAGTTCAAAGAGACGAGGGTTACAGGGCTGTGAAAGACCTTAAAGGAACCAGTATGAATCTAGAGGGAGTGTTGGAATTCAACATTTGAGCCGATGTCGAAAGACGTGACCGGTTGTGTTGAGTCGCGGGTTGTTTCGAGTCGAGGTACGTTCTTCATGTGTGTCATGGTTAGAAGAAGTTTGGTGTTGAGAGGGAGTGTTAAAAGTGTCCAACACCAAATCAGATTGATAACTCCTATTGTTTTGGATTCAAATTGTGTATTTGAGTTAGTATAGGATTAGTATCGTGGGTTTATATATATCCTAGGTTTAATGTGTTAGATAAATTATTAAGTTTTTCTCGTTTGTCGTTTTCTTAATAAAAGAGTCGATCGTGTGTTGATCAAATCCTCGTGTTCGTGTTCTTGATTCACCCGCTCAAAGTTTAACATGGAAGAGTTGAAGTTTAAAGCCAAGTATGCAAACCTTACGTCAGAAGCTTCTGTTTTTTGGAAGAGAGATAATACCATGTGTAAAGATTTCTACTTTTACCATTATATGAGTTCAAACTATTTTAAGTTTTAATTATGATATAACATTTTTTTTTCTGTTTTTTCATGTATGTATTAAGTGAACAGAGTCTTGAAATTGTAATGATCAAAAGAATAAAATCCGAAATATAGAATAATATTGTAAGTCTAATCGATTAATTAAGTGTGCCAAAAGCAAAGATTTCCTATGTATGCAAATGCAAAGATTTCTGTAGCGAGTGACTCGTTATAACTAACACACGTATGAGGTTCTAAGTCATAAGGCAAAAAGTATTTCTGAAGTGTTTATCAAAGGTTTTATAAGTCTTGGTGAGTCTATAGCATTGTTTAGGTTCTCTTTTGAGACTTTAACTAAAAGGTCATGGTCTTTATTGTAGTTGATATTTTGGGTAACCCTTCATATATAATGTCTAGGAAGTTTCATTTATCATCTCACCTGTGTTTCACTCTAGAGAGGGCATAGCTAGTCTCACTACCAACATAACCAGCAGTCATTCATCATGTCAAGGGGATTGTGGCTTGTGGGCCTAGATGATATCAATAATATCATCTCTATCTATGATTACTTGTTATAACATTGTTGTTTTGTTTATTTACTTTTCTTTTATTATTTCGGAGCTGCCAAACCTTGTGCCTAGAGGACGATATTGTTGGTTCTTACCAATAGTATAATGTATATACGATAGATGCACTTGCTTGTGTTTATGTAGTGAATTGGTAATTACCATTTTTATAGATTTGAAAAAACTTGACTATGAGAATAGTTAGGATTTAACTATCCCAATCCGAACAAAATTGATAGAAACTTATGTGTTGAAAACTTGAAATGATAAACAGGTTTTGAATGCTTGAGATTGTGTGTTAGTTACATGTTGACAAAGGTGTATTTGTGAAAAAAATCTTTTAAGAAACATAGACTTTTTCAGATGGGTCAAATTGATAAGAAGATGCAAGAATGCATTAAGTATAGATTAAACAAATATGTGTTTATAACTTGTGGGTTTGATGATGCTAGTGGATATAAGAACAGTTTGTCAATCTACCTGAAATTGCTTAAAACAAAATTTTGGGGAAAAGACCTATAGACTACGTAACATACGCCATTTCCATGTGTATGATACATTGAATGAGTGAATGCAGGTAATATGCCACCGAACATTCTCAATAATATTTCACTCATAATTATCGTTAACCTAGGCAAGTTCACGGGACTTGAGATTGCTGAGTGATCAAAGCAATTGCATCAGGATACTCAATAAAATTTCACTCATAATCATGTTATTGGTAGGATCTTGGAAGGGTGAAATGCAGTCAAACCATGAAACCATACCTGCCTCTATTTCAAATTAAGGTTGTTCCGAGTGAAACTCTCGGCTCTAGAGAAGACATGCATACAAAGGTTAGTACAAAAATAAAAAAAAATGCATGTATAATGTTTAAATAGACGTTGATCACATATTTGAATGCTTCACGTTTACAAAATAAAAATAATTAGCTAAGATTATCAATTCCGTTCCCTTGCGCATTGTCGTTCATAACTAAAATTTTAATTCATGATCAAATGTTTGTTAATGATCCAAAAATATATGTTTGCACAATTGCATTAGATTAATACATTCACAAACACCGATATCATTGAATTAATCAAAGCTCATAAGATGTGTAAGTTCCAATAAATTTATATAAAAAACAATAAAATTGCATTACTACACAACCGCCCTGGCCTACATAAAAATAAAAAAATTGTCAGCGATTTTAGTGTCACCATTATCATTTTAGTATAACAAGAAGTTAAATGATATCAAGTGAGATAAGACTATATATATTGAAGTGATCATAGCAGTTGTGGCGTGCACATTCGTTATTGACGATTTTTATTTCATACACTCGCAAACCTTAAGTTTCAAGGGGAAGTGCCCCTTGATATGGTGGTGCAAAGGAAGCATGACATAGGTTCAGCCACCCACTTTGGCAAATATGTGCATTCTTTCCAAGCATCCAATGTAAGGCCCCGAACCCGGTAGCCCTACTTTAGTGTCGGATTTACTCATAAACACAGTCCTTCAAATCAGAGTTTATTAAAACTTTTCGCGGAATATAAAACATCAATCATTTGTTACAAAACATTAAATCTTTTCTTTGATACCATAACACAAAACTTTATATTCAAAACATCTTTACTTCTTTCTTCAGATGCCAGCCGTTCAATCCATGCCATGCGTCATCCTCTTGCTAGCTCTGTAATCGGCTCACCTGCGTGCATACTAAAAGTCAGCTACGCTGAGTGAGTTCTAGTTAATCAGGTATCATACAATTTATTCCCATATATTACTTCCCGTATCCGAAGACACATATTACTACCTTAACCTTGTATAAATATCCATAGGAGGATCGTCACGTAATATTTATTAAAAGAACCATTACCATTACCCTACCATATATAATTTCCATAGGAGGAACACTATACTATCCATAAAAGGAACACTATACCTTCCATAAAAGGAACACTATACCTTCCATAAAAGGAACACTATACTTTATTATTTAATATCCATGTAAGGAGCTAGTCACTTCCCTTGACGATACGTGCAATATCCGAAGATCGTTCACGTACCGTCAAGCAATCATTCATATATTTCACATTATCCATATAAGGCATACACTTATCTCTTAGGATAAGTGTATTAACAAACATATTGAGTATGCACACAGCCCCGAAAACGTAACACATAAATGGGGCTAGAAACTCACCTGAATTCTGCTTCTTTTTCTGATAGCTGTAAATCCCTTCTCTAACTGAGCTCGGCTGACTGTACAAGTTACACGTATCAATACTCGTCTGATCTAATCTGGTGGCCTAGTATGCTTACTTTAACTTATCGCTTTATAATTTATTTTCTAATCAAACTTGGCTTTAGGCGAAGTTAACCCTCGGGCGAACTTAGCTCTAGGCGAAGTTAACCTTAGGCGAACTTAGCTTTACAGCGAAGTTAACCTTAGGCGAACTTAGCTTTACAGCGAAGTTGCCATCAGGCGAACTTGGCTTCAGGCGAAGTTGTACCTTAGGCGATCTTAACTTTACAGCGAAGTTGCCATCAGGCGAACTTAGCTTGCAGGCGAAGTTCATCAGGCGAACTTAGCTTGCAGGCGAAGTTCATCGCGTTGAAGGCGAAGTTTCCCAGATGAAGGCGAAGTTGCCCAGACGGCCGCTGTTTGGTTTCTTTCATCATTTTGAGCGATTTTAACACCCTTGCTATGGTTCAATATCACCCACTACGCTTCCCGGCCATTTTTGGTCGCTTATACACTAAAAAGCTTGGATCTTTAAACCTCAAAGATCAAGAATCATACCTTTTTGAGCTTGTTTGGATCTCGTTTAACTTGTTAACACAACTAATCGCTCTCTCTCGGACCTGCCCGATTCTTCCCTTGGCTCAGCCGGTTCCGGCAAAGTTAGTTGGTATGTGTGTGTTAGGGAGTTTGGTGAAATATGAAAGATATTTTGGGGTTTATGGGATATTTATATCCCTGAAATCCCATGGACCTAAGGCCCATTCTTATTTAACCCATCTCTATTAATCCAAATCCATAACCAACGTCCATTACCCGACACTAGCCCGACCCATACCAACTCCTATTCGTTTATTTATTTCCTGATAACCCGAGTAAACTTTCCCTCTATTATTAAGTAATATAATTAATATTATCTTGAAATTTCGGGATGTTACATCCAACAACGCAAATTTTCAACTTTTGACCGTTGTACCCCCACCATTTCAACCATTCACACTCAGCACCATAATACCGCCACACCACTTGCCACCTGGACTTTAACGTCTCGGCATGGTGTTCAGTACGTTAAAGTCGTGCCACATGGACTTGTCGTCCTCCAATTCCACCCACAGCAACAAGCCTTATTGATTGACTGTGAAGTTTAGCCTAACCATCATTCTTTTGGCTGACTTAATTAATTATCGTTTGTGGAGTATCTTTTTTAGTTAACAACGTAGACTAGGAGCAATTTAATATTAAAATTGAACTATAAATATCAATACTAAACTTTAAGTTCAAATTAAACTAACATTTCCCAACTTGAATGTTTTTATTTCTAGTTAACATATTTGCATATAATAATGCTTTTGGCTTGATTCTCGTTTTAATTAATACCCTTTTTTTGTTTTTCACGATTAATAATTAATTACTATCTTGCCATAACATTTTGATGGTTAGTGAAAGTTTTGTTAATTGTTAAAAAATATAACCGATACTAATAATTTTAACTTGTTTATACTTATTAATGCATTAGGGGGGGGGGGGGGGGGGGCGGGGCGGTGCGTGATGGAGCTCCCATCACGCGTGGTGAGTTTTTCCACACCGTCGCCGCTACCTTGTCACGCGAAATCGAGGAGGTTTGCGTGATGGCCATCACGCGTGAGATGGGGTGGAAACCAAGAAATCTATCCGTTGGGAGGGGGTGGTTATGACCGTTGGGGGGAGCCGTCGCGGGGAATGATGGATCGCCGGAAGTGATGGGTCACCGGAAAAATAACACGGAAGAAGGAGTGGGTCACCGGAAGTGATGGATCAAAGGAATCGATGTCGGAGGTGGGTCGCGGTGCGTGATGGAGCTCCCATCACGCGTGGTGAGTTTTTCCACACCGTCGCCGCTACCTTGTCACGCGAAATCGAGGAGGTTTGCGTGATGGCCATCACGCGTGAGATGGGGTGGAAACCAAGAAATCTATCCGTTGGGAGGGGGTGGTTATGACCGTTGGGGGAGCCGTCGCGGGGAATGATGGATCGCCGGAAGTGATGGGTCACCGGAAAAATAACACGGAAGAAGGAGTGGGTCACCGGAAGTGATGGATCAAAGGAATCGATGTCGGAGGTGGGTGTGGGGCGTTTGTTGGTGGATTGAATTGGGGTTTTGGATCTGGGTTTGGTGGGAGTCGGGTCGGGTTGATCGGAAGGTGGTGGTGGTGGTGGTGGTGGTGGAGGTGGTGGGTCGGATTCGGATCCGTCGAATGAGTGTTCGGCTTCGTCACCGGAGGATGAATTGGCGGGTTGGATCTCGGATTCGGATCCGGCCATTGGTGGTGGTGGTGGTGGTGAGATTAGGGTTTGTGAGAATTTGGGGGAATTGGTAGAAGGTGGTGATGGTGAGTGTATGTATATGTATATATATATATATATGTGGGTGTATATATGTATATGTGTGTGAGTGTTAAGACTAAAGGTAAACACGATAAACATGAGACATCGGACAAAAACAAAAAAAAAACAAAAAAATTCCATCACACACCATCACACCACACCACCACCCTTAGTAAAAAACCATCATATGTGATGGATTTGAGATTGGTAATGTGACATCATTTGATTGAGTGGGGTGTGTAATGAATGATGCCACCACATCCACCACCCCTTCCCTTATGGGTAATCACTAAAGTTAGAAGTACAATAAATAGGTGGAGTAGTGGACGGGTTAAACAAGAGAAAATGACTGAGAGACAAACTAGGAAAAATGAAGTGTCGGTTAAACGGCCTGCTTATTTTAACGATTTATTATTTATTTTTAGAATATCATAGCTTGGATAATACATCTATATTTATAATTATTATAATCATTTAGAAAAAAAAAAAGATTATACAATACTATAATTATTAATGCCTAAGTTATTTCTAAACAAGATGGAACACCAAATGTTTGACAAAAGAGAGCTTAATTAATTTAAGCAAAAAGGCCGGTTTGAGAAGTCTCTTTCAATTACCGGTCATTAAAGCTTAATATCCTTATAAAATTCGTCATATCACATATGCACATAAATTTCCACGCTTCACTACTCACCTTCTATTATCGATCAATATGATGAGTTTCTTGAGAGTTATGGTAGGACTACTATGTTGTATAGTCTTCCTAGCACTGTTCAAGTTCTTTCACAGATTATGGTTGTTATTAAAACACCAAAAAACGATGAAATTGATGTAATCGAATGCTTTATTATCAATGGCGATTACAAGAACGAAACAGAAATGAAAGGAATTGTAAAACAGAAAAGTAATCTAACCTATTCTAATTAGGGTATATATCTGAGCCCTAACCCCCAAATCAACAAAAAACCGTTAGTAACAAACTTCTAAAGAGATTAGGCACAAGTAGTCCCTACACTTTTGTGAACTTGACACTTTTGACCGTTCAACTATTATTGACTGAGTTGACTAAAACCAATTTTGACTTTATCATAACAATTCTCCACCTAAAGTCATAATTGACTTTAACCAAGCCCCAACTTATTAACACAAAACTCCAATTTAGGCCCTGAAAGAGTTTTGGTAAACATATCTGCAGGATTATCATCAGTTTTGAGCTGCAACACTTTAACCTCCTTATTATTGACCACTTCTCTAATAAAGTGCAACTTGACATTTATGTGTTTTGACCTCTCATGGAAGATACTATTCTTTGACAACTGAACACCCCCTGATTGTCACAAAACACCATTGTATCATCCAAATTAACACCCAAATCTGATACAAACCCCTTTAACCAAATAGCTTCTTTAACCCCTTTTGTTAAAGAAATATATTCTGACTCAGTAGTTGATGTAGCAACAACTTTCTGCAACTGAGCTTTCCAGCTAACAATATTGCCAAACACTTGAAATGCATAACCAGATATAGATCTTCCTCTATTCAAATCCTTAGCAAAATCTGAATCAACGTAGCCAATTACCAAATTGCCCCTGTCTTCAGATCTTTGTTTAAACACAATACCAAGATCTTTAGTGCCTTTAAGATACCTAAGAATCCATTTTACTGCATCCCAGTGTCTTCTTCCTGGATTGGCCATGTATCTACTCACCAAACTAACTGCATAGCCTATATCCGGCCTGGTACGCACCATAAGATACATTAAACTACCAACAGCATTTCCATATGGTATCTTTTCCATATCAGTTATTTCCATTTCATCTTTTGGAGAATCATTAGCTGAAAGTTTGAAATGTGCAGCAATGGGAGTTGTTACAATTTTCACATTATCATCTGACATCCCATAGTTAACCAGAACTTTCTGCACATAAGAACTTTCTGACAGTTTTAATACTTTCAAACTTCTATTCCTTTGAATCTCCATGCCCAAAATCTTCTTTGCATCCCCTAATTCTTTCATATCAAATTCCTTCATCAGAATTTCTTTAGTAGCTTTAATCTCTTTCTTATCTTTACAAGCCACCAACATGTCATCTACATACAAGAGCAAATAGACAAAATTACCCTTGCACTATTCCCTATGATATACACAACTATCATAAGCACTTCTTTTGAACCCATTACTTATCATACATTCATCAAATCTCTTGTACCACTGTCTTGGGGACTGCTTAAGTCCATACAGAGATCTCTTCAATAAACAAGCCTTTTCCTCATTACCCACCACCTCATACCCTTTTGGTTGCTTCATAAAAATCCTTTCTTCCAAACTTCCATGAAGAAAAGCTGTTTTGACATCTAACTGTTCCAGTTCCAAATCTAAAGAAGCAGTTAAAGACAAAAGTACCCTTATTGAAGAATGCTTTACTACGGGTGAGAAAATCTCATTGTAGTCCACACCAGCCCTCTGTGTAAACCCCTTGGCCACAAGTCTTGCCTTATACCTTGGTTCTTCTCCAGGATTCAATCCTTCTTTTACTTTGTATATCCATTTGCAAGACACCAACTTTTGATCTTTAGGCTTATCCACCAGTTCCTATGTACCATTCTTATATAATGAATCCATCTCTTCATTCATGGCAGCATACCATTTATCTTTGTCCCTTGAACTGATAGCCTCATTGTATGACAATGGCTCAAAAATACTTTCATGCTCAGCAGCCATAAAAGCTACTGCAGATATGTCTTCAGTATCTCTAAATCTCAGGGGAGGTATAATAGTTCTTCTAGTCCTATTTCTGGCTAAACTAGGACTATTTTCAACAATACCAGAACTACCCCTTGTCTGATTTTCATCGGTATTCTTTAAGGTTTCCTCCACCTCAATCTGAACACCTCATTGATTGACAGAAATACCCTTAGATGTACTTTCATCCCTATACATCACATCTTTATAAACCATATCTTCATTAAACTTGACATCCCTACTTACTATAATCCTTTTACCATTTCCTTCCAGTTTCCACAACCTATACCCTTTCACACCTTCTGGATAACCTAAAAATATACACTTTAGTGATCTAGGCTCTAGTTTCCCTTGGCTTATATGTGCATAAGCTAGTGACCCAAAAACTCTAAGATTATTATACTCTTGCTTTTGACCAGACCAAGCTTCCATAGGTGTCATCATGTCCAAGGCTGCTGATGGTGACCTATTGATTAAATAGGCTGCAGTAGTCACTGCCTCAGCCCAAAAACTTTTTGGCAAACCAGAACTTACTAGCATACATCTCATTTTTTCACCAATAGTTCTATTCATTCTCTCAGCCAAACCATTTTGCTGAGGAGTTCCCGGCACTGTTAAATGCCTAGCTACCCCACTTGACTTACACAACTAGTCAAACTCCTTATTACAAAACTCTAAACCATTATATGTTCTAAGTTTCTTAACCTTCCTCTATGTTTGTCTCTACCAATGTTTTCCATTCTTTAAACTTCTCTAAGGCATCATTCTTGTTCTTAAGTATGTAAACCCAAACCCTTCTAGAGTAGTCATCTATGATTGATAGATAGTATCTTGCACCACCCAATGAGTCATGTTTTGCAAGCCCCCAAAGATCAGAGTGAACATAGTCTAAGATTCCCTTTGTAGGATGTTTACTCCTGCTAAAACTAACCCTTTTATGTTTTCCTAACACACAACTTTCACAAAAACTGATGTCACAACTTCTTAGTTTTCCAAGAACTTGTTGTTTGTTTAACTCAACAAGTCCTTGTATACTAATATGACCTAGTCTTTTATGCCAAAGTAATGCATCATTTTTAACATTATTAGATGCAAAATTCACAGAATCAGCCTCTTTGACCTTACCATCTAATAGATAGATGTTGTTATCCTTTCTAGATCCTGTTAACACAACCATAGACCCCTTTACTACTCTAGCCTTTCCATCTCTTAAACTAACATGATACCCTTCCTTTTCAAAGTACCTAAAGATAAAAGACTTCTCTTCAAATTAGGAATATACCTCACACTCTTGAGATCAACCTCCATTCCATTCATCATTTGAAGAGTAATAGTTCCCATACCAAGAATTTGACAAGGTCTGTCATCACCAAGTTTGACAGAACCAAGATCTTCATGCCTAATTTCTTTAAAGAATTCTCTCACAGGTGTCATATGAAATGAACATCCTGAGTCCAATACCCATTGCATATTGCCTTCAAGATTATTTACACAATACACGTCAGCACCATCATAGCCATCCGAACCATCTTCTTGTGAAATATGACTATTTTGCCCCTTAGATGAATTACCTTCACCCTTCTTTTTCTTGAACTCTGGGCAGTCCCTTTTGAAGTGTTTTTCTGAATTACAAAAGAAACACCTCTTCTTGGTTCTTGACTTAGATCTAACTTGATTCTTAAACTGGTTCCCCTTTTGATCAGAACCCCTTTGATCAGGTCTCCCTCTTACAAATAACCCATCTCCACCATCTTCCTTATGATCTGTTCTCTTCTTCAACTCTTTCGAGTTTAATGCAGCCAAAACTTCCTCCATGGACAGAGTTTCTCTACCATACATCAATGTATCGACAAAATGTTCATAAAATGAAGGAAGGGATGTCAAGAAAATTATGGCCTGATTTCATCTTCTAATTCCACCTCAATGTTCTCTAAATCCAAGATGAGTTTATTGAACTCATCCGTATGATCTTCAAGTGTCTTCCCAGAGGTCATATGAAATGTATACAATATCTTCTTCAAATACAGCCTATTTGCCAAAGACTTAGTCATATAGAGTGACTCAAGCTTGCCCAGACTCCGGCTGCAGTTATCTCTTTAGACACTTCCCTTAGAATTCGATCTCCTAGGCTGAGAATGATGGCACTATGGGACTTTTCAAGTATATCTTTCTTTTCTTTATCATTCAGAGCCTCTGACATATTTGGTTCTCCCAACAAGACGTCAGAGACACCCTGATGAACCAACAGAGCCCTCATTTTGACTCTCCAGAGACTGAAATCATTCCTCCATTAAACTTCTCTAACTCGAACTTCGTAGACACCATACCATTCACCAATTGCGGAAACCACCGTTGAATTCTTCGAACAATCAAGAGCCAATGGCTCTAATACCAATTGTTATTAAAACACCAAATAAACGATGAAATTAATGTAATCGAATGCTTTATTATCAATGGCGATTACAAGAACAAAACAGAAATGAAAGGAATTGTAAAACAGAAAAGTAATCTAACCTATTCTAATTAGGGTATATATCTGAGCCCTAACCCCCAAATCAACAAGAAACCGTTAGTAATAAACTTCTAAAGAGATTAGGCACAAGTAGTCCCTACACTTTTGACCCTTCAACTATTATTGACTGAGTTGACTAACACCAATTTTGACTTTAACATAACAATGGTGGGTTCCAATGCGTGTCAAGTATGCTATGAGCTCATAAGGAATAAGGGGGCCTCCTTACCGTTTCCTCTTTAGAAACTTTAACGAAATCTCCAACATGATAAAGAAATCCACGTTCTCGCCAATGGACATCTCACACTATAACTTATTCCCGCGAATTCTACCTCACATTGATTCATGGTTCCATATATATGGTTGGTATATATTATCCATAGTTTATTCAACACTTACATATCCACAGTTCGTTCAATGTATGTATGCTTGCGAATACGCTTCAAATGTGTTTTAAATGTGTGTTTTGATGTAGGGAAAAATATTCTATACTGGCGAGATCCTTATGCTGAATTAGTGGTGGCAGAACCAGAGCTTCTCAAAGAGATAATGAGTGTTCGAGATATTTCCATGGGAAACCAGACGTCGGGCCTGTTTTCAAGAAGATACTTGGAGATGGTGTAATTTTGTCTCAAGGTGCTAAATGGCAAAAACAACGAAAAATAGCAACTCATGCTTTTCATGGGCAAAGGTTGAAAGTAAGTTTATACAAACCACAACTATTAAGGATTTAATAGTTGAGTTATTGCTGAGTCAACTCATTCATTCTTGAGTAGAGAGTGATTGATGATGTGGTAGTAACATTCTAGGACAAACAGTATTCCAACTTATGTGTACTCAATTTTTTATGGAACGAAACATACGTTGGAAATAACTATTAAGGTTTCTTCAGAACATGTTTTTCTTGTTTATCTGACTGTAGAACATGCTTCCGGCGATGGTTGAAAGTGCCAGTATGATGTTGGAAAGGTGGAAAGATGCTGGAACGAAAGAGATAGAAGTCCATAAGGAGTTCAAAATATTGGCATCAGAAGTAATTTCAATAACCGCTTTTGGCAGTGATTATGAAGAGGGGAAGCAACTTTTCCAAAAGCTTTGGGCATTACGCCAGTTAGTTTCCAAAACGGCGTACAAAATTAGGCTTCCCGGCTTAGGGTAAAGTTAATTAATCTACCTTTAGTAGGAACTAGGATGATACAACTTAGTAAAATGATAATATATGTTTAAACTTCACAGGATGATATTGAAAGATAAAGATGATGCAGAATCTGATAAACTGCAAGCTGGCATTGATTATCACATTAGACGGATGATAAGAAACAAAGAAAAGACCATAATTTCAGGAAATCAAGACGACTCCACGATGGATTACCTCGGATTGCTTTTGAAGGCACATCATGACAATGATGACACTTACAAGCTCTCCATACAAGATATTATTGATGACTGCAAAAACTTTTACAGCGCCGGCCATTCAACGATCTCTGTTTTGCTTTTGTGGGTGACTTTTCTCCTAGCACTCCACACCGAATGGCAAAAGAAAGCACGACAGGAGGTTCAAGAAGTATTTGGTAATCGAAATCCATTCGCGGAAGGAATAACAAGACTCAAGAAAGTAAAGATTATTTATCAAACTCTCAATTTCTAGTTCCTTTTTTCTATTTTTATTTCATAATTTTGTATCTTTTTTCCCTATTCATACAGACGGGCATGATAATCAATGAGACATTACGACTATACCCTCCTGCGGTTTACACTATCCGAAGAGTACCGAAGGAAACGAGAGTTGGAAATCTGGTACTTCCGCCAAACATAAATTTACAAATACCAATAATAGCGCTTCATCATGACCCAAGAATATGGGGAGAGGATGTTCATCTCTTCAAACCAGAAAGATTCTCGGAAGGGATTGCCAATGCAGTTAACAACAATCCAGCAGCATTCATCCCTTTTGGTTATGGACCACGAATCTGTGTAGGCTCCAATTTCGCGATAAATGAAGCTAAAATAACCCTCTCGATGATATTACAACGCTATAGATTCACCCTCTCCCCAAACTATGTCCATGCACCAATTCAGCATATCGCGCTTGAACCAAAGTTTGGTGTTCAGATAATGCTTCAAGCTCTCTAAAGCTCCGCTTCTTGTGGCTAGTGTGCACCTAATTATGAATTGTTTGAATTTAACAAATTTAGTGAAAACTTGATACCCAATGTTGTTCACTTGTTCCTTTCACTATATAAAATTACAAGATACAACAATAAGATATAAGTAATGAGAAATATATGGAAGAGATGCCTAAATGCCGATCCAAGATTATTCATCAAATTAGTAAAGAAATCGGGCAGGAGATTCCCAAAGTGACTAAGTTTTTGGTTTGGGTAGTCGGGTTACTCTTTTCTGGGGTTCGGGTTAGTTCATGTTCAGGTTTTCACGAGTTAGGCTTCAGGCGTCAGTTAAAAGTGATAGCCCTAATTGATTATACCAGTGAGTCACATGAAAGTCAATTATTCATAGGATTTAGACATTCATTGTCCAACATTCAACATCATGCGTATTCTTACATGTATTCTAAACATTTCAAAAATAGTTATATATATTGAGAAAATATACATATGTTCTAAACTCTTTTTTAGTAAAAGATTCAAAATTACCAACCATCCGCCTTATTCAGGAAAGGCAACCGAGGTTGACATCTGCCTGATCAGGAGTCCGCCAGACAGAGCATCACATCTGCGTAAACTCAGCTTTAGGAGAGGTATATGGATATATACCTGGCTTATGTAGAGGCATGTCACTGAGCCCGAATACCTGTCGTTCCAAAAAAAAGGGGGTAGGTTGACGTGGGTGGGAGTAGGTGTTATTTTAATACAAAGGTATAGCTGTAATCATAAAATTAGAAAATTAAAAATATATATAAAAGGTTGACTTCTTGTAATTATTCTTTAGTTTATTTGGTTTTCAAATATTTCTTAAAAAGATATTAGTTGAAAAGAAATTTGATTGCTGTTTCGTAGAAGGATGTTTAAAATTTTAAATAAGATCCAGTAGCTTCTCTCATTAAATTAACTAACTAAAATATTAAACTTCCAGGTATGTGATTCTTCATTGTTTTGATGTAGAATGTATAGGCATATGGTGTTTTGCAGTTGAATCATTTATTTATTTCGACTCAAAATATTTCACATTGTATATGTTAATTATTCAAAATGCTTCCACCGTCGTTACCGGAGACTCTGTGCCGTGAATTTTCACTTTCCGAGATCATATCCGCCACAGACAACTTCTCCCGGGACCTAATCATTGGAAAAGGTTCCTTCGGAAACGTGTACAAAGGCACAATTGTTCTCACACCTGGAAACAAAACCATTGTTGCCGTGAAACGAAGGAGTTCAGACTCGAAGCAAGGTTTAGACGAGTTTTGGACCGAGGTAACGTTACAGTCACGGTGCCAGTACGCTCATCTCATTTCTCTTATCGGTTATTGTGTTGATCAGACGCCAATGAAATGTTGCTAGTTTACGAGTACATGCCCAATGGAACACTAGCTGATCACATTTACAAAAAGAATGAGAAATCTGTTTTATTGAGCTGGGAGCAACGGCTGAAGATTTGCATAAGCGTTGGACGTGGATTGGATTACCTGCACACAGGAACTAGAATCAATCATATAATTATTCATCGTGATTTGAAAAGCTCTAATATTTTATTGGATGCGGATTGGGCTCCTAAAATATCGGATTTTGGTTTGTGCAAAAAGTGTAGCGGCAACCTGCTGCCTGGTATGCGGATCATTCCACTCATTGCTGGCATAAAAGGCACGCGAGGGTATATGGATCCTCACTATTGTAAGACTCACGAATTGTCGACCAACACTGATGTGTATGCGTTCGGTGTAGTGTTTTTGGAAGTGTTATGTGGGAGGCGGTCACTGGATTTTGAAGCGGCCGAGAGGGAAAAGAGGCTGGTGTTGTGGGCAAAGCAATGTATGAGAGAAGGCGTTGCGCACAGGCTCGTTGACCCCGGTCTATGGGGGAGCTTGACTGATGTCGGTTTACATGTTTTTCTGGATATTACATTAAAATGCTTGCAAGATCAACTGAAGAAGAGACCTACACTGGCCGAAGTGGTGGGGAAGTTGGAAATTGCTTTGGCATCACAGTTTGCCACCACGTATTCATCGTCTTCGTCTGTGGATAGTGAAATCTTTAAACATTTTAACCAAGGTACGGTTAAATCTTTAAACATTTGTCTGGTATTACTTTGTCTCTAAAATGCAGGATTTGTTGTTGTTGTTTTATCAGTGGCGTACTCGAGCACTTCTGCAAGCTCAAATGTCGACGCGTCCAGGTAATTAATCTTGCTTTCAATTTCGTTAATATTCTCGACAATTTTCCTGAATGTCAAGTTTTTTATGATTCACCCTATGATGTTTATTAGAAAGTCAGTTGAGACAGGGTCAAGTAAAAGTGATACCAACAAACAGGCATGTCTTTCCTAATTAATATTATATTATTCATGTCTCATCTTTGTTTTGCATACAAATTACAATGACAACAATTTTTTTTATAAAAAAACTAGTTGAATGATTTTGTACAGGATCCTAGCTCAGATTCCACAACAATTAGGAGACATAATGAGTTGAAATCATCTTCCGTAAACAACGGTTTAGAAGTACCTATAGACTTGCAAAGTACTCAGGTGAAAACTACTGTGTCCATTCCTGTATCTTCCGAAACAAATGTTATATTGCCTAATGACAAGGATGATGAATATGAGAAACTTTATAAAAGAATGAACTCGCTCAGGTACAGACATTCGTCTCGTTTTATTCAAGAAAGGTGATTCCGTTATCCATCCTTAAGTATCTTCAACTTTTCTTTGTCAGTGTTGTGATCGATAATAACTCTTGCCAGAATGCTACAGTCATACAGGTATGTGTACGTTACGTCCATGAACTCAGGGGTATTTATGGTCCGGATTTGAGCAGTTTCACTGACCAAGTAACTAAACTGAAACCAATGACTGATTTGAGCAGTTTCTCCAGTTTGAATGGGGTCCTAAAACACGCCATGATGCATTTTGGGTCGCAATTTCATCTAACTTGTTTTTTGTAACAATCTTTTGCAGATTAATGGTATAAACAGACAAGAAGTACTATTAGAAGTTGTCCAGGTTTTGACCAATATTGATTGCATATTTACTAAAGCTTCAATAACTTCAGATGGATCCTGGTCCATGATGGTATAAAATGTTCTAATCTGTTTCCTAAATGTTATTTGATGAGCTTCTTAATTAGTCCAACTGCTACTAATAGTTTGTATTATTTTAAAATTGTTTGATTTAAGTATACACATGGTTCCATCGGTTTTGCCGTCCCTATACATAGTTAACTACACAGATGGTCCTTGTGGTAAATAGATAAAGGGTAAAATCGTCATTTCACACAAACTTAACGTAAGTTAGTCCATAAGTTAGTTAGACCACAAACGTATTATACTTGTAAATTAAAACCACAGCCACAAACTCGTAACTTTTAAAGCATAGACCCCAAATGTGTGACTTGAACCAAACCACATGCACCATTTGTGTAATCAACTCAAATAGATGGAAATCAAGTTTGAAAATCTCTTATGTAGATTGATGAGTTGTCAAAACTTATTGTTGCATAACCGAGTATATTCATTTTGACAGTTTTCACTGTCATACCCCAACCTACGGCGGAAATGCCAGGGCGCGAACTGATTGCCACAGCTCTCAAGGTACTATCATGCAATATTTAAAAGTGACAATATCTATTTAATTCGATTAAATGATTCAAATAATTCAAGTATAAAGTACAAAATCCATAATCATACAACAATACAACTTATATCACAAATGATCTTGATTAATTAGTTTTAAGTTAAATTCTTCTAACTAAATTCTTCACTAAGTCTTCACCAACCTGCATTAAATTCTACGATAACCTGCATATGCGTATAAAATAGAATATTTGTCAACAACACATGTTGAGTGAGTAAAACACCAGTTTAAGACACAATGGTAATATTATATAATACATAAAGAAAGATGCAAATTGT
This sequence comes from Bidens hawaiensis, assembly GCF_021521415.1. Classification (NCBI taxonomy): domain Eukaryota; kingdom Viridiplantae; phylum Streptophyta; class Magnoliopsida; order Asterales; family Asteraceae; genus Bidens; species Bidens hawaiensis. The sequence goes on from NW_027493654.1 coordinate 152,978, forward strand.
TCCTGTGAGAATAAACAGTTAAGCCATAGCACATACACAAATAATCAACCATAAAGAAAGGGCTCAACCAATCCATATAAATGGACATTGGTTAGCAAGCAAGGACTAAACCATGCCAAAAAAATGGACATCGGTTGCCGAAGTAAGCAAACAACATTCAAGTAAAGCAAGTAAGCAAATAGCAAGTTAAGCATAAACTGATATACACACAAGGATTAACAGTTGCGGTTTTGAATACTAGATAATAGTTAAATATATAATATACGCACATGCCCCCAAAAAGGTTTAAAAAAATAAGTAAAAAGGGAGTGATTACTCACCTGATCGGATGAACGAAATACAAACGAGGATGATGAGAGAAAAGTACGCCCTTCAGGATATACCGTTAAGGATTCCTAGTTAAATAATTTTAATATGAATTAATTAATAATGAGACAACACGTATAATTAATTAAAGCGTCGAAGTGATTTGAGTTATGCTTGGGATTAGGACGTTAATGATTGAACGGTTGATTTCTTACGGTTATTATTATTGCGAATTCAATATTATTAGTTTAACTAAATAAATACGAATTGAATATAATATAATTATATAATTAATCAAAAAATACTTAAATAAGCAATTATAAGTGAATACATAAATAAATACATCTTGTAATATATTACATGATTTTAAAAATATATATTTATCATACAATTTATATCTTGGAATACTTAACGAAAATCTAATTTTTTAAATATAACTAATACGATTGTTACAAATTTTAAAGAATGATACATGTATATAATATATATTTTTATGTATAAAATTGAAAAGAAAATTTACAAAGACGTTTCAAGGACGAGAAAACATAAATAATGGTTTCGGGTTTTGATAAGTATTAAGGTTTACTTATAATTAATAAATACTTAAAATCATCATCATCATCATCGTACTCAGTATATCCCACCACTAGTAAAGCTATGGTTGGGTCAGAGGAGGGTAAGATGTAGGCAGCCTTACCTCTACCCCATAGGGATAGAGAGGCTGCTTCCGGTGAGACCGCCGGCTCGATAGTAGTTTTGCATCAAGCCTTGGACATAAGGCACATAGCACTCAATCATCAGGACACCGGCTGATCGGTGCATGTACCCTTATCTTTCAGCTATCAACGCCACTACATGATGCCTGATTAACCGTCCGTCCCTTTTAACGTTATTTTCACGAGATTAGTAAAATAACGTCAAAATTAGTGCAATTTCACTTTTGCCCACCCGAGGGTTCACACATATATACATCATATGTGCGCACCGCAAGCAGGGCTAAAATACTTAAAATACATATATATGCGTAATCAGTGATGAATCCCAAACTGATTAAGAACCCTAGATCTCTAAATCGTTTAACCCAATTGATTTCGTTAAAGATTATGTTAGGGCTTTTGTTGTATGTTTAAACCGATCATAAACATGAATTAATTACCTTATAAGGGTGACGGATTGACGATGATTGAGGACGTTACAGTCTCGGCTCAATGTTGATCAAAATCAGGTGCGAGACGTCATGTACGGGGTAATTGACTTAGGGTTAAGGGTTGCGAGGTCACCGAGGATATACGGCCAAGTTTAATTGGGTTTTTATCGTCTGCAATGGGTATAAACCCCAATAGGTATATACGGCACGTTAATTAAACTAATACGTATCATATGAATCTTTGTTTCCAAATTCATTATGTCGGTGTAATCGTTTAGATCTAAAGAAATAAAAGAATAGATCAATTTCAATAATAACGAAGATTAGGGCTCAAGAAATTCTATTCGGGTCTTGGTTAAGCATGAATACGAGTTGGACTTGGATCCGGGTTTGGTTAAACGGGTTAAATGGGTTAAATGGGTGTTATAACACAATTTCATCAGCTTTGCAAATAGGTCCCTACTGTTTCAAGATGGATACATAAATGGGTCATATTATTGATTAGGGTATAAGGTGTATAAATTTCAAAGTTATAAATATATAATAAACAAATAACTAAACAATAATATTTTAATATCATGTACTTGATAAGTGCGGCATATATTTTATTTTATTTTTTTTCGATAAAACTTCCCGAATATAAAATGAATCGGGTAATATGGTATTTGAAAACCCGAGTTGTTACATTCACCGTAACTGATCCAGAGGGAAACAAACTGACACATGATGTAAACATTCACAAGGTAATATTTATATTCTGTTCATAAGACAGTATTTACATTGTCCCTAAAACAACCTGATAGTTTAGATAATATATGGTCTCAGACTCTTGGCACGGGCACCAGCTTTACTGACTTGATAAAATCTGTTGCGCTGCCAGCCTCAGCAGACTTCACGGTTATCGAGTTAATAGGAAGTGATAGACCCGGGCTACTCTCGGTAGTGTGCATGGTTCTATTAGACTTAAGGTGCAATTTCATGAAGCTAAATTTATGGACTCACAACACAAGGGTTGCCTTCATAATTCTAGTAATTGATGAGGAATCAGGGGCGGCTGTTACCGACCCCATGAGACTTGATAATATAACGAAAAGGCTTTTCTGCGTGCTTACATCAAGTATTCACGACGATAAAGAAGCCAATTCCGTGGTCACTCATGGTGCAAGTGTCCAGACCGAACGCCGGCTGCATCAGATGATGCTTGCGGATGGTGACTACGAGAGAGGCGGTGGAGTTGATTTAGAGGAATCACAAAGGCCTTATGTGAATTTGTTGTTAACTGGTACGACAAATATTGTTTGGTAGTCACTATTCGATGCGCAGATAGGCCTAGACTATTGTTTGACACAATATGCACGTTGACAGACATGAATTACATTGTTCTTCATGGGCATGTAACTGTCGAAAGGACAGCAGCTTTCCAGGTTTTTTAACTTTTGGTGGCTTTTGTACTTTTTTTTCATTATTTATGAAGGGTTAATCTTGAATATTAATAAAGTTAAGGGTTTATTATGTTATATTTACTTAATTGAATTGTAGTAGTTTTAGGAAAAGTATGTCTTGGAGAACAAGTTTAGTGGGTCTATATAAAGGGTCTAGATTATTAGTTTTATGAGAGAGTCAAGTGAGAGTTAAGAGAGGGTCAAAGAGTTTCATCTCCATGTTCGTTTGATAAGTTCGTGAAGTTCGTTTGATTATATGAAAAGAGTCGAGGGTTATCACCTCAATATCGCGTGTTCGTTTGTTTGATAAGTTCGTTTGATATGATTGTTTGATCCGTCCTGGCTAACAATTGGTATCAGAGCTTAGGCTCGTTGTTCGTAGAAGTTTGCGGGTTTCTTGTTTGAAGAGTTTGGAAGAATTGTTGTGTGAAAAGAATCCAGTTGAGTTTGCGTGCAAAGAGTAGCATATTGATTCATTCGGAATTGTCGGTTAATTCTTATTAAAGTCGTCAAACATAAATTAGCAATTGTTTGTGTTCGGGAGATTACATTAAGTGGGCATAGATCAACAAAGTCAAAGCATACACCTCAATTGTTGAAGCCAACTATTGTTAGAGATAATTAGTCTTGAAAACAAGTAACAACTAGAAGAGACTTATTCAAGAAAGCTATATAGTTGCTTTCGAGAATATTAGTAAACAAAAAAATGGTTTGTTTTTGTTTGGGCAGAAGCTTACGAAAAGGTAAAATTGGTGGAAACTGAATTTATTGAAGGGACAAGAAACCAATTTTTGGGAAAGTGTTTGGGTTTTTTTTTTAATCTTTGTTTTAAAAGAAAGTTTGTGTTTAGCAAGATTGGTTTCGGATAATCAAGAATGTTTTTCTTGATTAATTAAAGAAAAGATAAGTTTGTAGTGCTTGTTTATGTGTTGGAGATTGGTTTCGGGATTGGGAATCAATTCCAACTGAAAGAGCAAATCGGAGAGGAAAGTAAAGATAGGAAAGACACGATGGTGAATGAGGGACTTCCAGTATTGACGAAATCGAACTATGAAGTATGGTCGACCAAGATGGAGGGATTTTTAAAAGACTATGGCTTTTGGGATGTTGTTGAACCTACAGTCGGCGTAGCCGTAGATGAAAGGAAGATGTACACAGCGTTAGGGTTCATATGTCAAACCTACCGGAAGACATCTTGGTACAAGTTGGCATACTCATGAATGCTAAGGAAGTATGTCTTGCTTTGAAGATTCGATTTCTAGGAATTGATTATGTACGAAAAGTAGATGAAAAAGCATCTCAAGAAGCCGCTGAGAAAGAAAGATTGGATAAGATCGTTGAGAAGGAAAGGTTGGATGTTGTTGTTCAAGAAGAACAAGCACGTATGAAAGAAGCTCGTGAAGCTGCAAAGAAAGAAGAAGCTTTGCAAGCTGTTTTAAGAAGTGAAGAAAAAGAAATGTTGAATGAAGAAAAAGAAAGAATTTCTTCTTCAGAAGAAGAGAATATGGAGAATCTTAAGGTATGTTTTTATGACTCAAACAACCTTGAAGATGAGAAAATTGATAAGATAAGTGAGCAGAAAGGAAGCAAGAAATCTGCTACTGATGATGATGAGAGGAAGGATATTGTACTAAATGAAAGGAATGATGCAGCTAACAGGTCTGTAGATTTAGAAGTGTGTGTGAAAGTCAACAATCGAGCATTTGTTGATGACAAGTTAGAACCAAATGAAAGGTTGAGAAGAATTGCCATAATGGAAGGTACAGTAGGGTCTGATAAAGAAGGAATGAATAACCCATCTGCAAGTTTTGATGATCAAAGAAAGAAAAGAAAAGTGAGAAAGAAGAACGTGGAGAACGGAGTTGTATCTGAGATCAATGTGGATGGTTTGAATGATGAATGTGAAGAACTTGTTAAACAGGCCTGTTACAAACAACTGAAAAGAAAGGGTAAAGATGAACCAATGATTTTTTTTTAAAGAGTTAAATTATATTAAAAATAGTTCCAATTACAATAAAGAGGCAGGTAAGCGGGCAACAAGCTGCGCCGCCACCCCCCTTTTGAATGGCAAAACCGATCCTACTGAAAACAAAATTATCGTTCTTCGGCGTCGATGAGTTACTGTGCACGACCCGCTGAACTCTTTTTAGAAACGCAACTGCATCGGGGCAAGAGACCCAAATGTGTCAAAAGTAAAAGGAATGAAGGCGTGTTGATTCTCCACACACGCCTTCTCGTGCTTAGCAATTTTTCCTACTTCTGCCTTTATCACGGCATGACTAGCAACAAACTCGGTGTCCCTAAGCCCGACAAGAGGGGACACCCCAGTAAGGTCCACACAAGCATGCTTCCCCCCACCTATCCAAACACAAGAATGTCCGCTGGTCGGAGAGTAGACCTTCCTTCACGTGGATCAGACAAGAAATTCACAAGAGCCTCTTTTCTTGCCGAGATTCCCGCCAGTTTTAACACATCACAAAGGACATCTCTGACCAAATCATGTCTATATTTGAACCCAGGGAGTTCTTTGCAATGAACCGCGTGTTCACCAAAATTATCTAAACAAACCTTACAACAGACCGGGCATGGCTCATCAACTGGGAACAGTGGGATCATTAAACGATATTTAAGAATGGCTCGGTACTCCACTGCTGACATGTGCTGGCCTAACCCTTCGATTGGGGTGACAGTCAAAAAGTCTTGAGCATGAGGAGCCTGAAGACATTCTAATACCGCTCTTTGACGAGAGGACATGCCAAACTTTTCTCCCAAACTTTGGACGGTTTTACTATAAAGGACACTCGCCAAAGCATTTTGGGCTTTAGGGGGGGCGGTGTCCTTATTAGCGAACCCGCCAAGATCAAAATCGGGAATAGAGTTGTGCTAATAACCCATCGCACACCCAAAATCGGAATCCAACCCATCACCACCACAATCACGCAAAATGTGGTCCTGTAACTTCCAAGATTGTGCTCCAGATGTGACGAAAGCATAGGTAGAAACATCCTCAGCTGAATATAACCCTAAACCACCGAAATGGATAGGGAGAGAGGCTAGTCTCCATTGAAAATCCCCAAAAAACGGACCCCCACATACCACAATATTCTCAATCGCCGCTCGAAGCCCTTTGTCAAAAACAGAGACAGCTTCCTTAACAAACATAGGCTGACATGTTCGGAGTCCAAACAACAATTTAGCCACCCCCATACATGAGCGAAGCAAGAGAAGCTCACATTGAGGGTCACGCAGACGAGTAAGACATCTCATTAGTTCCACGGCTCTTAAAGCTCTGGTAATGGCCAAACTACTGATAAACCCAACATCCCGGCTAACCGCACCTCTAAGGAGTTTTACCCCTAACTCCGGTCTCTCAATCCCTATAGGAAATATACCAATGACTAAAATTGAAGATTTGAGAGTGTTATGCGGGATTCATGTAACATCCTAAAATTTATAATGTTAAATAAAGAAAGTTACGTTTAGTGATTTCGCGTTATTAATTAATTAATGTCGAGTAAAGAACGGATCATGGACTTAGATTAATTAAGATGGGTTAAATGAGAATGGGCCTTAGGTCCATGGGCTTTAAGGGATATAAATATCCCCTAAACCAACCTAAAACCCTAAACCCTCATTTCATTTCCATCATAATCTCTACACACTCAAAAACACACACTACACCATATTCGGCCGAGAGAGAGAGAGACATCCGAGACCAAGAATCAACCCGACCATTATTAGATCTTCAATATACGAGATAACCAAGCAAACCGCGACCACACCGAACGTATAAAAGGTATGTTCTTGACCTTTAAAGTTTACGTAGTATTGAACGTTTTTACCTTAAAGGTCCAAGCTTTATAGTATATACGGGATATATATACAAACGAAAACGGTTAGGGAACGTATGGGGTGATGTCGAACCATAACAAGGGTATTAAAATCGCCAAAATGCTTGATAAAAATCAAACCCGTAGCTGACCTGAACAACTTCGCCTGCAAAAGCTTAACTTCGCCTTCAAAGCATAACTTCGCCTTTAAAGCTTAACTTCGCCTACGGCCAAGTTCGCCTAACTGGTAACTTCGCCTAAGGACAAGTTCACCTAATTGATAACTTCGCCTAAGGCCAAGTTCGCCTAAGTGATAACTTCGCCTACGGCCAAGTTCGCCTAACTGATAACTTCGCCTACGGCCAAGTTCGCCTAACTGATAACTTCGCCTAAAGCCAAGTTCGCCTAACTGATAACTTCGCCTAAAGCTAAGTTCGCTTAAGGTTTAACTTCGCCTAAAGCTAAGTTCGCTTAAGGTTTTAACTTCGCCTAAAGTTAAGTTCGCTTAGAAAATAAATTAAAAACCTAATGGAAAATGTGTTAAGACAGTTAATGTAAATAAAATTTTTCCAAGCTGACCTGGCAGCTCGACCCCAGCCAGGGGCTCTGCCCCTTGGACCCTGCTAGGGGCTGCCGCCCCTAGACCCCGCTGCCAGGGGCGCTGCCCCCGGACCCCGTTCGTTGTGGGTAGTAGTTAAGACTAGAAAGATGATATGAGTAGTGATAGTTAATTGATACGTATACTTGTTATACAGTCAGCCGTGCACAACTGAAGAAAGGGATTACGATTAACGGTGAACGTAACCGTGTTCAGGTGAGTTTCTAGCCCAATTATGCGTTATGTTTTCGGGGCTGTGTGCATACTCGATATGTTTGTTAATACGCTTATCCTGAGAGATAAGTGTATGCCTTATGTGAATGATGTGATATGTATGAATGATGGCTTGACGGTACGTGAACGATCTTCGGATATTGCACGTACTGTCAGGTTGTAACGCTAAGTATAAGGTAAGTATGATATGTATGCTTATGTGTATGAATGTGATAAAGTTAATAAAAGAAGGAAAGGATGGTTGTATGGTTACGAAGAGGGTACCGGGCCCTAATAATACTCGAGGAAAGAGGGTACCGAGCCCTAATAATACTCGAGGAAGGAGGGTACCGAGCCCTAATAATACTCGAGGAATGTAGGACGTAATGCTCTTTATAACGTAAGATATGAAAGAAAGTTAATACAAAAGAAAGTATGAAAGTATGAATGAAAGAATATAAGTTTATGTGTATTGTATATTGTATGATTAACTAGAACTCACTCAGCTTAGCTGACTTTTAGTATGCACGCAGGTGAGTATGATGAGGCAGCTCGCTTGAGGAGACACGTGGCACTGAATAAGAGGCTGGCATCGGAAGACTCAAGACATTTAAGTTTAATGTTTCGTTTATTTTGAAAGACAAAATGATGTTTTAAGACAAGACGTGTTTTGTTATGAAATGTTTTATGAAAGCTTTTATATTCCGCGAATGTTTTAATTAACTCTGATATTTAGAACTGCGTTTATGAGTAAATCCAACACGAAAGTAGGGCTACCGGTAACGGGGCCTTACAATTCAATACCTCGGTGGTACAAAAGAGATGGACAATTCAAGATTAAGGGGGTGAATGAAGGATTAATCTTGAATATTAATAAAATTAAGGGTTTATTATGTTATATTTACTTAATTGAATTGTAGTAGTTTTAGGAAAAGTATGTCTTGGAGAACAAGTTTAGTGGTTCTATATAAAGGGTCTAGATTATTAGTTTTATGAGAGAGTTAAGAGAGGGTCAAGGAGTTTCATCTCCATGTTCGTTTGATAAGTTCGTGAAGTTCGTTTAACAATTTATTTGTATCAAGCGTAATGTGTTTTTGTGTTCAAAGGAATATTGTATCAGAAATGTTGATGGTTCAGCTGAGATATCAGACGCCGAGAGGCAAAGAGTAATCAAATGTATTAAAGCAGCCATTGAAAGAAGAGTGTCCGAGGTAAGACATTAATAAACTTGTATTATCTACTACACAAAATTAATATGTGAAACGGTATAAAGGAATGGACGCTGCTATTCTGTTTCATCGAAAAGTTGGTTTTCATTAGCTGCTCAACACCTCCATTGATTCACTTAAGAAAGAAATAGGGGAGACGATTCTCGAAGTGAAACACAACCTTCAAGACTTGATCCGAACTCCTCAAGAATCTCCCAGCAGATTCCACTTTGGTGGTCTATTCAAGTTTCTGCTTTGGCAGTTTAATAAAGTAATAAAACTTCTTTTTGCAAATGTTTCTAAATCCACTTTATAAATCAACTAGTTGGTTTACACTGCAAGCTTCATTTCTGTAGAATATTTCAGAAACATATGCTGTTTGGAAGACACTAGTGTAGGTGTAAAGATCGACTTTATTACTTTTACCATTATATAAGTTTAACTATTTTAGTAATCCTAGCAACCTTAACCGGAATGTTTAAATTTCGGCTGATTTCGACTTCATATTCGGTGTAATGGCTTGTTTTGGGTTAACTACTTTTCCTAGGGATCCGGATGGGCAGATTAATAAGTAGGGCCGAATGACCTGAACCAAAATAACCATTTTCTAAAACAGCTTGTTCCGACCCATACCATTTTATTTTGTTGTTGTCAAAAACCCTTTATGACCTGAACCGAAGTGATCATTGTTTATAGTTAAAAGAACCCATTCTGACCTGTTAGCTCACCAGGCCCACATTTCCATGTGAAATTTTACTCATTTAGGCTATGTGTAGTGGATTGGCTACAAAATGGGGCGTTATGTGTCATGTCGGCCAGTCAGCAAAGGGGTGGTTTTCGTTTTAGTGGTGTAGTGGTGTGGTAGCCCAATGCATATATATATCCCACAAAATAATTGTTTTTTATTTAAACCCTTTTATATATATATATATATATATATATATATATATATATATATATATATAGGGGTGGGATCTAGAGAGAACTCCTTTTAAAGAGAGAACTAGTAAAGAATTATTTTTAACTATTTAAAAAAAAAATTATTTTGTGATTTTTTTTTCTTTCCTCATTCTAGTAAAGTGATATTGATACTAAAAAAAAAAAAAAGAAAAAACTTGTCGTGTAGTACTGTAGTGCATATGTGCACTAATGTCTATTGCATATATACAATAGTGTTTTATTGCATATAATACAACACAATTGCATTATCCAATACACACTATTGAATATATGCAAATACGACACTAATAATTGTATGCAAAACACATTATCGCATATATGTAATACAACACTAATGCACATATGCACTATATCGATTTTTTTTAATTTTTGTATATAATATAACACTATTGCAAATAAACAATACAAACAACTATATATATGCTATTCAACACTATTTCAAATATCAAAATGCACACTATTGCGCATATGCATTATAAAAAAGTCGGTGTATTGCATATAAACAATTATTTTTTTGTTTTTTTTAATTTTTATTTTTATTTTTTTTTGTGGTGAAGAATAAAACATATAAGAAGGATGAAAAAAAAATTTCAAAAATATTTTTTTAATTAAATTAAAATACTTCATTATTAGTTCTCTAGTTCTCTCCATAAAATGGAGTTCATTCATGATCCTTTCCCTATATATATATATATATATATATATATATATCACACACACAAAAACATATAATAATAATAATAATAATAATAATACAATAACACACACCGGCGACAACTACATACCCTCCCCCCCCCCAAACAATTGCCCCTTTGTTGCCGGGGGGGGGGGGGGGGTAGTGTTCTTGCCTCCAAATCAACTTTGTCGCCCCCACTACACAGTACACACACCCTTATAACTATGATATTAACTTTTTTATTGTTATTTTTCTATGTATGCATTTATCAAACAAATAGTCTTGAACTTACAATCATTAAAACAGTAAAGGTCTTAAATAAATAGTGGTATATATACACATATATCTATATCCATTATTGAAAGATAGCATCACCTGAGATGCCTGATATGTTTGTTATGTACAAAAACATTTTATATTACAGTTAATCAAATTACTAGAAATGTAACATATATGCATCATATTCCTAAACTACACATACAACGATTTACATGCAGCATTATCATATGCCTAATCTGAAACAAAAGACACCTGATGTTCAGAGAATCTCAACCAACCAATAAAAGCTTTCAAAACATCCTTAAATGCAAACCGAGTGGAGGATTCCTCGACAACTTGATAAGAACCTCTACGGTTGCCTTTTACTTGAAGTATATTCTGCCCGATTTCCTTCTTGACATAATCTATAATCTTTCGATCTACAGGATATCCCAAGTTATCATCCAAGTAAAAGGAAAACACAGCCTTGTCACCTGTTGTTGACACCTCGGCTCGTGTGATGTTTAGACTGTTCTCGCGCATGATGCGAGTCACATCAGATAATAACCCGACTCTGTCTTTTGTGCGTATCTCTATCTTCAAACCCTGTGTCGTGAGTATAATCTAGTTTAGCTCATAAAATTACTTCTGGATAATAATAATAATAATAATAATAATAATAATAATAATAATAATAATAATAATAATAATAATAATCAATCATTCTTACCGCAGAAACTCGTCTCTCTATTGCTGCTTCAAGATATTGGATCACTTTCTGTCTCTCTTCATCTGATTTGAAGGTTGATCCATCAATATGTCTGATCCAAAGATCCTACATATAAGGTCAAGAATCTTATCAAGCCTCTAGACTTTTATACAACAATAAAAACAACAACAACAACATTAATATGACTAACCATTTTATATGTTTCGGCCGCATCAGCATTAAATTTTCCATGAAAAACAGAATACCCGAGGTCTGTCAGTGTGCAAATCGTATCAAACAAAACCTTGGGAGTATGTTTGCACAAAATACTGATTGTTGAATAATTACTATTATCGTTCCAACTATCAACATCTAGTTTATGTCTTCTTTTATCGTTTAATGTTGGTTCGGGTTCATAATATTGATCAGCAAACATTATTTGATGAAGCTTTCTGTCGATCCACGTGCACCCGTTAGAGTCTAGAATCATTGGTTCCTTGTTATCATGACCTCCTTGAAGAACAATCCGCAGGATGTTCTTAATTTGTAAAAGCTTCTCCGGTTTGATAATGGACGATTTAGTTTGTTTATCACTGACATGCATCACTGCTGCCAGCCTGCCGTTGTGAGTCCATATTTCAGCAGTCACCACATTACACTGCAGATCACCTATTATAGCAGTTAGTTCTGAAATCAGCCCGGGCCGGTCGTTTCCTATTAACTCGAGTGTCGTGTGGCCAGATGGTATTGGTCTATCATTGCACTTTCGTCCCATCGGTGACGTGGCGCTTGAATACACTTCAAGAGCCTTTTGTATGTTCTGTTTTTTGACTTCATCTGTGACTTTTTTCCCTTCATGATCAATAACATGGAAAACTGTAGGACCAATAATGTGATCAAATTAAATGCTAAGAATTAATAACATTAACGATAACCGATCGATGATTTAAGACAAAATAAAAATGTTATACCATCCATAAACCAGGATCCGTCATTAGTCCTGGAATACTGAATAACTTTGAGATCATAATCAGTCAGAACCTGAAGAAGTTCTAATAATACTCCTAGTGTGCCAGTTCCATTAACCTACATAGCAAATAAAACGTGCGCTATAAGTTACAAAATAATATATTTATGAAAAAAATTGATTAAAGTCACATATTATCAAGTACCTCTATGACAGTGGCATTCTCGGACGAATCATTATCAAAAACAACACTGACAAAAAGAATTGAATATATTTAGATGACTTCAAGGATATGCGACAATAATGGAAGAAAGTTTATACAAAAGTCCATACTTGGGAGGGTTTATTCTCCGGGCCAGCTTGTCTAACTCAGAAATGCCATTAGACGTTTCAGAAATGTTGTTAATGTCAGAAGAAACATCTAAACCGTTTAAGTTAATCGATGATTTAGACCTCCGATGTCTCCTAACAGTGGTGGTGGTGGTGGTGTTTGACTCCGAGTCAGGATCCTGTATTTTTCAATCACTATATACATAATGCAATATACAGAAATGAATGTGGACCGAGGAGGTGATAGGGAAGACGTACGTGTTTGGTGGAGTCACTTTTACTGGACCCTGTCTCAACTGCGCGTCTGTATAGATCAGGAGAGTGAAATTTTAATAAAAATATAAGAAGTTACAAATTCAAGATACATATAAAGAGAATATTGAGGAGTGTTGAATACAAGGATACCTAAGTGAGTCTGCATCTGAGGTTGAATAAGAACTTGACTTGTCCACTGATAAAAAAAACAAAATCAAAATTAATTCAACATATCTACACATCTTGCACTTCCAGAATGGTGTACACTGTCTGGTCTGTCACATCATATGGGTCGTATGATGTCAAATCAGCTCTGCACACCAGAGTCTGTCACATCATACAGGTCATATGATAGTGCGAAAAATGGTTTAAGATCATATGACTTTGTCAGTGGTCACATATGTCATTTCTCTGTCAATCAAAAGCATCATACTGGTTGTATGACATGGCCTTTTTTCCATGCCATACAACCAGTAGGACACGTCAGTGGTGTTTGTTTAGCTATTAAAATACCAAAAACTAAAATATAACAAATTAATGTTGTTCATTGATTCTCACCTTGACCAAAGTATATCCTTATAAACTCATCACCCTCATCAGGAGAAGAAGAATATGTGGTATACTGTGATTTCAAAGCATCTTCAAGTCTGGCCACCACTGCCTCCATGATAGGTCGTTTATCCGGTCGTTCTTGCAGACACTGCAGAGTAATTTCCTCAAAAATAAGTAAACCATCATTAGAAATTTTCCCACTGAGACCACGATCCATGATCCGATGTGAAACTCGTTCTCTGATACACTGTCGTGCCCATGGCACGAACCGCTTTGGCCGACCTTGCACCACAAAATCAGATGACCGCCGACCACAGAACACTTCCAACAACACCACACCAAACGCATACACATCAGTCTTAGTTGATAATTCTCGCGTTTTATAATAATGAGGATCCATATACCCTTTAGTGCCTTTCACGCTAGCAATAATCGGCGTACCAGCCTGATTACCAATACACTTTTTACACAAACCAAAATCCGATATTCGTGGCTCCAAATTCTCATCCAGTAAAATATTAGAGCTTTTAATATCACGATGAATAATAATCTGATTAATTCCAGTTCCCGTGTGAAGGTACTCTAAACCACGACCGACGCCTATGCAGATCTTCAGCCTTCGCTCCCAGCTCAAAACCGACGAACCTCCAGTCTTTTTGTAAATATGATCAGCTAGCGTTCCATTAGCCATGTGCTCATAAACTATTATCATTTCATTCGCGTCTTGATCATCGCAGCAGCCTATGAGAGAAATGAGGTGCGCGTGCCTGAACTCCGAGAGTAGCCTCAACTCTGTTTCAAACTCGTTTCTACCTTGTTTAGACTCGTAATCCTTGCGTTTTACTGCAACGAACGTCCCAGAAGCAGTTTTGGCTCGGTAGACATTTCCGAATGAGCCTTTTCCGATTATTAAGTTACTAGAGAAGTTGTTGGTGGTGGTTTTGATATCGGAGAGCGAGAAATGACGGCACGAAGCCTCCGGAACCGATGGAGGGAGCATTTCATAGGTTTTTTTATTGAGAAAGTAAAGACAGACATCATAGATGAATGCAATACTTAAGGTTTTTTGGTTAGGTAGCTTGTATAGCAAGTAATTGACAAAATTGTTTAAGGTGGTTCAGGTTGGAAGTTGTCAAGCATTGACTGAAACTACATGGAAAAGAGAAAGAAATTGAAATGAAAATTGGTGGTAATTTTGTAAAAGGTGGATTTGAATATAATATAGGATAGACAAGTACGAACAGTCTATAAAGTATTTAAGGAAGATAGAGGCATGAATATGACACCATTGACCATTGTTGGTTTATAAATTACAAGTGGTAGTAGATATGACTTGGTGAGAATACTTTTGTTCTTGATGAATAAGGCGAAGGGGCGCCTTCTGTTAGAAAGGAGAGTATTAAAAATTGTTATTGTTTTGTAATTGTATTCATTGATTTACAAAAGAAATGGGAATACATTATATAATTGAAACAAATAAATTATACAAGGAAATAGAATAAAGAAAGGAAAGGAAGGAAATCTCCTTAATAATGCTCCAACGGTCTTGAATTGTTTTGTTACCATAATCTTTAATATGGAAATTATATTAAATTTGATCATATAATTTTGTCTTTTTCTAACACTCCCCCTCAAGTTGAGTAGTCGGATTTCCGATGCTTAACTTGCTAAGACAATTGTTGAAAATCCTCCTGTTGACGGCCTTTGTTAATATATCTGTTAATTGGTCTTCTGAACAAACAAACGGCAACTCTATAATTCTTGCTTCAAGTTTTTCTTTAATGATGTGTCTATCAACTTCCACATGTTTTGTACGATCATGTTGAACTGGATTTTCTGAAATTTGTATTGCAGCCTTGTTGTCACACATGATCCTACTAGCTTCGGTTTGGAGAAACCCAATTTCTTTTAGAAGCATACGTATCCATAGAACTTCTGACACGCCCCGTGCAATTCCTCGAAATTCTGCTTCGGCACTAGACAATGCTACCACCTTCTGTTTTTTACTTCTCCATGTAACTAGATTTCCACCGACCAAGGTAAAATATCCTGACATTGACCTCCCATCATCTTTATCTCCAGCCCAGTCTGCATCAGTATACAACTGAACTTTGAGGTGTGTATTTGGTTGAAAGAGAACCCCGTGACCTGCTGTTCCTTTGAGGTATCTAATAATCCTCCACACTACTTCCATGTGAGTTACTTGAGGTTGATGCATAAACTTGCTAACTACCCCTACTGCATATGCGATATCTGGACGAGTATGTGAGAGGTATATCAGTTTTCCTACCAATCGTTGGTATCTTCCTTTGTTTGCCAATTCTCCTTTTTCTTCCATATGAAGTTTATGATTGACCATCATCGGGGTGTCGACCGGCTTGCAGTCAATCATTCCTGTCTCGGCTAAAAGGTCAAGAATATATTTCTTTTGACAGATAAAGATACCTCGTTTGGACCTTAGTACTTCGATTCCAAGGAAGTACTTTAGTCTTCCTAGGTCCTTCATTTCGAATTCTGTAAACAACTTTGTCTTTAACTTCTTCATTTCTTCCTCATCGTTTCCTGTAATGATCATATCATCAACATATATAATTAAACATGTAATAAGTTTACCTCTTTGTTTAAGGAAGAGTGTATGATCATAATTGCTCTGTCGAAATCCATATCCTTTCATTGCCAAGTAAACCTGCCAAACCATGCTCGAGGAGATTGTTTAAGCTCGTATAGAGATTTCTTTAATCGACATACTTCTTTTCCCTTAAAATTCATTGTGAATCCTGGTGGAGCTTTCATATATACTTCTTCTTTTAGCTCTCCATGTAGGAAGACATTCTTAACATCAAATTGATGAAGAAGCCATCCTTCATTCGCAGCGATCGAAAAAAGTACCCTAATTGTGTTGATTTTGGCTACCGGCGAGAATGTCTCTGCGTAGTCAATCCCGTATGTTTGGGTGTAACCTTTAGCCAATCGCGCTTTATATCTTTCAATAGTTCCATCTGGTTTGTGTTTGATTGTGAAGACCCATCGGCATCCTACTGGTTTCTTTCCTGGCGGACAATCACACTTTTCCCATGTGTCATTTTTATTAGCGCCTTCATTTCTATTTCCATTGCGTCCTTCCAGTTTTTTGATTCTAGGGATTCTTCGATAGAGGTTGGAACTTGTTCAGCATATAGGGAAGAATTAAAGACTTTAGCTTCTTCGGTTAAATTCCCCTCGGCAATGTTTGCTATGGGGTATTTGGACGATCGTGCCTGCTTTTTTGGAGAGTATCATTTTGGCGGGACTCCTCTGTTTGCTCTTTGTGGTAGAACATATCTCTCGGTCGTTTCTTCTTGTATTGGTATGTCTTGAATTTGTTCATCCTGCACTGTTTGTTCTATTGCTGTCTCACAGTTATCAATATTTTGATTTTCACGAGACTCGGTATTTTGTATGTCTTCATGTGTTTGAGAATTACTTACCTCGGACACTAGGTCGGGAGTATTTTGGTTACATGGAACACTGATTGTTGGGCCATCAGGTTGTTGTGAAGCTCGTGACTTATCTTGGGTACTGTGATTGACTTCTTCGGATGATGAGATCCACTTTGGAACCCATTCTAACCAACTTAGCGTGTCATACTCTGTCTCCCCCTGACCATTGTGTTGGGAGGCATAAAAAAATTCGGTTTCAAGGAAGTCACAGTTCATGGTTGTGTACATGTGACGTCTTTTTGGGCTATAGCATCGATATCCTTTCTGGTTGACACCATAGCCTAAAAACACACATTTCTCGGCACATGGGCCAAGTTTGGTCCGGTGGATTTTCGGTATGTGGACAAAGACGGAGCACCCGAATATTCGTGGTTGTAATGTAAGTGTGGGTGGGAGTTTGGTAAATTCTGAAAGGGTTTGAAGAGGCGTTTTTAGGTCAAGAGAATTGGTTGGTAGTCGATTTATAAGGTATGTGGCAGTGGCGAGGGCTTCAGGCCAAAAAGATTTCGGAACTTGAGATTCAATTAGAAGAGCTCGATTAATTTCTAAAAGTATGCGGTTTTTCCGTTCGACTGTGCCGTTTTGTTCAGAAGTGTATGGACAAGACGTTTGGTGAATTATTCCTTTTGTTTGACAAAATTGTTTCATTGAATCATTTATGAACTCTCCCCCATTATCGGACTGAAGAGTTTGAATGTTGGTTTTAAATTGTGTTTGTATCATGGTATAAAACATAGTAAATTTGTCAAAAACTTCATATTTATTTTTTAGAAAGTAAATCCATGTCATACGAGTGCAATCATCAACAAAAAGCACGAAAAAACTAAAGTTTTGTCCTCCAAGAACTTCCGCTGGTCCCCATACATCCGAATGTATGAGGGAAAAAGGGAAATCAACTTTTGTGTTATTTGGTTTAAATATGTGTCTATGACTTTCAGCCAAAACACAAGTTTCACAATTTAAAGTTTCATTAAAAGGAAATAATTTAGGAAACAATAAGTGCAAATAACCGATAGATGGGTGTCCTAATCTTCTATGCCATAACCAAGCTTCTCTATGTGTTGTTCCATGAGCTAACATTACAGTACCATGTTGAGCCACTTCTTCCACATAATACAACCCTTGGCGTTCAGTGCCACGCCCAATGATCGTCCCCGACCTGATGTCCTATAAAATACAAAAAATGGGATGCATTAAGACAGTACAGTTCAATTCTTTTGTCACATGACTAATAGACAACAATTTATGTGATAAAGATGGGACATAAATGCAATTTGAAAGTTTTAATGTTGGAGAAATTTCAATAGTTCCTCCTCCTTTAACAGGAACAACTCCCCCATTAGCAGTTTTGATGTGATCAATTATAGGTTTAGAGCTTGAAACTATGTCCGATAATTCTAAAGTCATGGTATCGGTAGCACCACAATCGAATATCCATGATTTATCTATTTTTTCACAAGTATTAGCCATGTTAGCTTGCCTGATTGGTTCCAAGTTTATATTTTCAATTCTAGAATCTTCACAAACTTTATTTTGGCTAGATTTAAAAATAAAATCTTGTGAATTTTTATGTTTTATATTTTTTGAAAACTGACCAGTATCTAACTTATTTGAATTATTGGGAATGTTATTTAATACTTCAAAAGAATTAAAACATTTAATATTATTTTGAGCAAAGGGAGAATCTTCATGGGCTATTTTAAAATCTTCAAAAGTTTGACAGACTCACATTTTTTGAAAGAATCATTTATCAATTCTATATACGAAGGATTAAAACAGTTAGGACGTAATAAGCAAGGGTTTGAGAATAGTTTCTCAAACCCGTTACCTCTATCTTCACCGACGCTTCCTTCTCCAGCCGATGCGATGCCACCAAAGCCGCCATTCCTTTCTCCGGTAGCATGTGGCGTTGAGGAATTGAAATAGCTTTTGTTCTGACCGGATTTTGTTGTATGTTGTTATGTCGGGCGAACACGTCATCGGGTTTGGATCTCGCCTTTCAATTTCTCCCCACACTCCTTGCATAACGATCCAGAAATCTTCTAGAGGTGAGCCGTTTTGTTTGATTCCGTTTGCCTTGACATGTAAGTCGAAGGTTTGTAGTTTATCTTTCCCGCTACTGTAAGTAACCACCAACGCATCCCACAACGCTTTAGCTGTAGGAAATTCGGTTAGGTTGCTTGCAAGAGCGGGTTCAATAAATCAACCACGAGAACACAACTAGATCGTCTTGTTCCCATTGTTCATACTTTTCATCTCTTGGTTCCGGTGGTGCCGGGTTTCCCGACAAGTGATTCAAAAGGTTATTTGATTTACCCCCTATGGCTACTCGAATCATTCGAGCCCATAAGGCGTAATTTTGACTGTTAAGCTTGAGACTAATTTTCAAACTATCAGAGAGGCTTTGTTTTTGGGTGTTAAGGCTGTTTTTCAGGAAATTGGTGATTTGTAAAGCAAGGTCGTCATTGTTGTTGCTATTATCGGCGGCCATGGTTTGCAGGTTTGCAAGTTTTTGATTAGGTTGGTGAGTAGAAGATGAAAGTGAACAAGCAGTTTGATCCTAAGATCATATGACCTGCTCTGATACCATGTTAGAAAGGAGAGTATTAAAAATTGTTATTGCTTTGTAATTGTATTCATTGATTTACAAAAGAAATGGGAATACATTATATAATTGAAACAAATAAATTATACAAGGAAATAGAATAAAGAAAGGAAAGGAAGGAAATCTCCTTAATAATGCTCCAACGGTCTTGAATTGTTTTGTTACCATAATCTTTAATATGGAAATTATATTAAATTTGATCATATAATTTTGTCTTTTTCTAACACCTTCGAGGATCCCTGATCGGTGGTCGTGGTTGAGCGGGTACACTGTCGCCACCATTGCTAGTACCCGCTGAAATCAACATTTTCGAGTATGGGTAGCCGAGGAAATATGGATTTGAAAGTTGTACAACGGCATCAAAGCCTTGAAATTAAAATTAAAAAAAAATGAATCACACTTTTCTCCCTTTTATGCATATCTCACATTTTATTTTTCTTACAATTCTCGTTATTTTTAACCATTTCCGTTTCACTGAAAATCACATACTAATGACTAGAATACCATCAAGTTTAGACCGTTGATGAAGAATCGGTCTTTGCAATGGCTTTGATGTTGTAGGGTAGCAACATGTGCGTAAACGAGGGCTTTTGGACGAAAACTTTAGAAGAACTTCAACAAATTTTTGGTGTGGTAAATCGTCATAACACCAAATTAGCTTAAAGTTGAGGGATTTGAAACCCAAGATTACCATATTCAACAACTCCAGCCATGCATTTGATGGACGAACGGATGCTGAAGCAATTGCTGAGGCGCTTCGCGGGTACGAAGTGCGTACAACATGTATAAATGGACTTAACTACTTGGAAGAATGGTTCGTTTTAAATCATCAAATCATCACGTGACTATCCAGAGTTGTTGATTTAAGAAATCACACACTAATTTAGTATTTTATTTTATGTTTTATAGAATATAGAATTTAATTATATGTTTTAATGAATTTAGTTTTAAAAAATATTTATGTTATTTGTCGTGGGTCTAAATCTAGGCCTAAGATCCTAAGGGATGAGTTGTCATCCAGGATTCCTAACAGGTTCGGTATCCTAAACTAATATATATTATGCTGATTAATTATGCTTGCAGGTTACTTTTTTATTTTAATACAAGTTTAACGGCAAGAAAACTCGGAATCTCAGTCAATATACACTAATATATATTATGCTAATTAATTATGCTTGCAGGTCTCACATAAAACTCGGAATCTCAGTCAGTATACATATGAAGGATCAGTAACGAACTCCACAATGGTCACAACTCACAAGATGGAGGTTGTTTAGGTGCCAGATTTATCTCATAATGTTGTGGGTCAATTTTATGATCCACCTGATCGTTCAGACTCCCTCCCGGGATCCCTAATTTCGACTTTCTCTAGTATCCTGAGTGTTGACGATAATTAACCATTTATATCGGTTTTGGTTACGACTTATTCTTGCAGATGACCGTGATACCCCTTCTTAGCTGCGCACGACTAACCGTGTAATAATTATAAGTATTAATTATCTATTTCCAAATATATAATACTTCTAGGTTAGTGAAACCCCTAGCTAACAGGGGTCCAAGGGCAGCGTCCCTGGCTGCGGGGTTCTAGCCGCAGCCCCAGCATGGTCCAACTGAATCGAGTTTTCATTCGATTCGATTCGTTTTGTTTTTCGATTCGATTTGTTTTATCTTCTCATCGAATTGAGTTTCTCAATAACTCAATTCGATTCGTTTTACAATGTTCTTCCATTCTAACCTGTTATCCCCATTTTACATATGAAACGAGTTTTAGGCTATAACAACTTCGTTTTCTTACTCTAACTCGGCCCAAAACGTCACCCACTGCCCCAAATCGCACCCACTAACTTTTTTATCATAAAGTTTGTATTTTTCTTACATCTTAAGGCCAAATTTGCCTTAAGATGTAAGAAAAATGAGGGTTTTATGAATGTTTATGGTGCTTATATAGATAAGCCTATGGACCTTAAGGCCCATAACTCATTCCCCTAATCCATCTTTTATTTTCTAATACCACACTTAACTTATTATTATTCTACATAATCAAATAACATCACGCAATTAAATAAATAAAACTCTTTTATTTATTATTCGAAAGATAGGATATTACAAGCACACCGTAAAACAACAAACAAAAAAACATAAAAAAAAATGTTTTTGTATTTAAGTTGAGTAATTGATCAAACATCAAGGGTGAAAATGACACTTTAACTTTTATTTATATATTAACAATTTAAAAAGAAGAAACAATATTTATTAATTATTACTATAAATTTATAACACGTATATACAAGTACAACAAAACGTTAAATTTATTGTCAACATAACTCACGCGTTTGTTTGTGTGAAATAGAAAGTGAAGTCATTTTGTTGTTTTCATAAACGCCATAACATAAGATTTTGATTGTTATTTTATGACATCATAAGAATATAAAATGGAAAATCATCTGCGTTGAATGTTTTGGTATTTTCATAGTGACTTCTTAGTTGTCATTTATTAATATTTTATGTATAATAATTCTAATAAGTGTATATAACATAGAAAATAAACTAACTTAAGTTATCTTTCAAATTACGAGTAGACATCAGGTAACAGTTATAAACAAATTATATTAAAAGTTATGTAAAGTTGTTTTTAACGTTCATATATAAGTTATTTTATTAATTTCAATTTTTTGTAGTGTGATCTATGTGCATATAGTATCTAAATAAATAAGTTAGAAAGAAATCATTGATCAACAAGTGACCGCATAGCGCAGTGGATACTTCGGATCAGAAGGTCGTGGGTTCGACTCCCACTGTGGTCGTTGTTTTTTTTAATTTTGAAAATTAAATTTCTGGACCACAAAGTTACAACATACGTTCGAGCTCTATGTGAGTATGCCTTAATCAATGTTTGACAAACTCGGTATATTCCAATAAACATATTTTATTTTTTTATATGTTTATAACTATAAAACTTAATTATCATAGAGTACGTATTTTTTTAGTTATTTTATGGTAGTTTTATATATGATACTAAACACCTAATCTATCTTATAAACATTAGAATCGTTTGACACTTTCTAACATTTGATTAGATTTCAATAAACTTACGTTGACAAAATTGTGCCTCAATAACACACGGTGCAACTAAATATTAGAAATAAGGGTATAAAAGAGCCGAGTTTAGGCCAGAGGTTATGTAGACTCGAGTTCATGTTTGGCTCGTTTCAAGCTTTATTTTTTAAATCTGAGCTCAACTAGAGAGTAGTTTTTAAACACGGGTCCGGTTTTATTATTTATTTATTATTTAAATATATTTGTAATTATTTTTATATATTTTTATTATAAGTAATATATAGTATCTTTTTGTTTTTATAATATAATAATAATTAATATGGAAACATATATTTAATATATAAAATGAATATATATACATAGTTAATGCTCGCTAGCCTACCTGAGCTCGATAAGTAAAGGTCGACCTCATTCACTAAACAGGGTTATTTTAGGTTCGGGCTCAAGCTCATTCAAGCTCGGCTTGATTAGAGCTTTTAATCGGCCGATCTCAAATAGATCATGAGTTGTTTTTACTGTTTGGCATATTTATACCCCTAGTTAGAAGAGACAAGATGCTGCTGAATTCAACACATCTCTAACTATTCAAGGCAACAAAAAGCAGGTGATTTATATTGATCACAAGATGTCCATGATTATTATTTTTTAGGTATGATTAGTGGCTTCTGATTCTTGTATCTTTTAGGGACCGGTTTTGAGCTTTGACAAGTGTCAACTCGTCTTAGAATATGTGCTAAATGGGGTTGTAATGTTTGTCTATGGTGTCTATGTTAGCTTAATATAGTTAACTATCCTCTAATAAATCTAAAGGACTATTATTGTATGATGGTTTAAAATGCCCTTACTTCTGTTTAATAAACTGACAGTCTTTGTAGTGACTTCCATTCTTTCTATTCATCTAAGTATATATTTTGTTTCATCTATATCAATTAAACAAAAAACATGATCAAGTGATATATACATGATGATGGTACGGTTCGGTACGTGGGCTTAGGTAGGATTGGCGGCTTGGCCCCTCCTTTATATATGAGCGGCTTTGATGAAAATATACTTCCCTATATAAACTTGATTGTCGGAGTGTTCCCTGGAGCTTTCACTCTCAAGACATCTTACAATTCTCCACATCATGTTTGAAGTTTGAACTTGAAAAATGGTAGATTCGATTTCAATCCAGCAAGACATGATTCACAAATCGAAATACATAACGTATAAGTACATAACATATATGATATCGATATCTTATCAAGTACGTTATTCTCTTTTTGGTTTTTTAAGAAAGTACTTTTGACTTGTATAAATAAAGCAAGACTGAGACTGACATGATGTATAAAACAGTTTTAACATGCATGTTACTTATTTTTTTACTAACTTTATATGTTCTTAATTTTACCATATATATGTACTCTAATTTATTGAAAGCTACATATATAAACTAATGTAACATACAAAAAAGAAAAAATAACAAAATTAGAATTTAGAAAGTGAAGAAAGTTCACATGATAAATAATTGGATGTGGCTCAATGATAGAGCACTCACTTTACTAGTGAGATGTAGGGGGTTCAAACCTCACTATCACTAATTTATATGGGAGATATGAGAGATGACCCTGGCCAGGGTTCGAGTTCTGATCTCACCCGGTTTTATCGGCTCCTCGCTGTCGTGCCGTTTGGCGGGCGTGGGAGTTGGGTTTTATCTGGTGAATCCCTCAACAGATGGACCACTAGGGTTCCGTCCGTCCGGACTAGTGGTCGGCTCGGGCTACCTTTAGCTATTGGGGGCCGCGTACGGAATACCCGGCGTTACTTAATCGGCCGTTCAAAAAAAAAAGAAAGTTCACATGGCACTAGTAGAGGGACCATTGGACCAATCTCATTGTAAGTCCTAATGGATGAGAATTGAAGATGGTGCATTGGTGCCGTTGTGGGAAGCCCCACTTAGTCAAAATAGTAGGTGAGGCTTTTACTTTTCATGTTGAAAATCCCATCCAATCTCCTTCGATATAAAACAACATTAATTACTTCATTTAATCATAAAATATGTATAAGATTACGTTAGAAGTCAAATCTATGTGACTAGCATGTAAAAGAAACTAGTTCACTATTTTTTATAAGTTGATTTATACTTTTACATTACTAAATACATTTATAAAGCTGTGAATCAACTTTATAAAAGTTATGACACAATTTACTTATTACCTTTCTCACATCTGTTTGACTTGTTAGTTCATATCTGATGATGATTGTTTACAACTTTATATTACTAGGTTTAGTGGAAATAGATCTGATTGATATATTTACTGGCAAGAGCATCTTCATCGTTGGTTAATTAAATGACTGATCTGGAAGAGAGAGGAGAGAAGATATGTGGATTTGATGTGGCGAGGAGAGAGAAGCGACATGTCGGTCTACACAAACATTTAACAATACGAAATGTGAGAAGGGGGGGGGGGTGAGAGAGGGATAGCCGATTGTTGCGGGTCCACGTAAGAAGAGAGTTGTGCCTTTCCATGGATAGCGATGGAGAAGGTCTTATTGTAATTGAGGATTGTCATATAAACTGAATAACAATTTGATATATTTTGCGCGAATCCAAAAAACTTTTTAGTTGATATTATTAAGAAAGTATTTATTCAAACTTTAATTTTACAAAAATAAGATATGGATGTGAGAACAAACGAATAATCGAAATGATCAAATCTACCATTACTCTTTTGTTTGTTGTTAACTTAGAGATTAAGAATTCTTTAAATATATAAAGTATATATATATTTTTCTTTATTTTAAACACATATACGTCTATATATAAATAATAAACTCATTGATTAAGAAAAAACAAATATGGTGGGTATAGAAATGTATTATTTGTAATTTTATATTTATTATAAAACTATATTGCAACCCGGTTTCATTCTGTCATGTATTTATTAACTATTACACATCGGTTTTACATAACAAAAAAACACACTATTATCGTATATAAGTTTTTAGATTATATAATATATTTAACGTATGTAAACACAGGTAATCATCAAACATCAACTAATAGCGCACCCATTTTAACCCCATGAAAATTCTCATAACTAGTCTCATACCCGATAGGCCGATATCATACAGTCATAACCTATATACCGGTTTCAGATTAGATTACCCATGTGACATTCACTCGATGATCTGCCTATATAACATCATATAACTATTAGAGTGTTATTTAAATAAAACATTATATCATATATAGTATTGTATTATTTAATAAAATTACCGTATAATACCATAATAAAATATATTCTATAAATACAAATATACAATATCATATTATACAAATTATGACAATATCTTAGGTATTTTTGTAATCAAGTTATACGCATTATGGCAAAAAAAAATATTGCACGACTGTTTAGATAACTAACGGATCACTAACTTACCCGGTTATTTTTATTTCACCTTAAAAAACCCTTAGGTCACACGTAGTGGGCGAGAGGTTGGGCGAAAAGAGGGTGAAATTGAGGAGGAACACCCACCCCCCCCCCACCCCCCCCGGGCGAAAAGGGGCGGGGACTTGTTGTCGCCCAGGGTGAGAAAAAATATTATTATTATATTAATATGTGTGTGTTATATATATACATATATATATATATATATATATATTATATTACTATTGTAGCCACTACACCATTACACCCCAAAAACAAATTCTCACCTCTTGCTGAATGGACACCACACGACACAAAACGTCCCAATTTGTAGCCTCTCCACTACGCATAGTCATATCATACCAATTTTCCAAATTAGATCAAGTAGGATTATATGAAACAACACACCGTGATCACCCTATGCCACCAAGGTCCTCAACTAATTCACCAAACCACACCCATATGCCAATGATGGCGGTGAAGGTGGAACATGGACCCCAATTATGAAAACCAACTGGACCCACAGAAAACACAAATCATAAATTACTACATTAAATAACTAAACAAACAAATATAAATATAAATATAACTAAACAAATAAACATTAAAATAATAAGATCCCCAATCCCCATTGACAGGTGATGAATTGGTCACATTCCACTTCTCTGACTGCCTCTCTGTTTTAATTAAAACAGATTCACCTTTTCCGGTCACTTTTCCGGCCACTTTTTCTCCTCTCCGGCCACCTGATTCCGGCCAAAATACACGTTTTCCGATCAATTCCGACGAAACCCACATCAGATTCTTGGTTTTGAGGTAAACCCATTTCGGAATTATTGTTTAATTGATGGGTTTTTAATTTTTTTAATTATTAATGTGTTTTTCGATTGAAAGACTGTTTTTTTTAGTGTAATTAATGCTTAACTTTTGGTTTCTGTATCTGTCTACACACGTGGGTAATAAATGCACTGGAAAGTTAGGTTCTTGAGTTCCGGTTTATAATTTGGTTTTAAAGTTTTAAGTTTTAACGATCTGTTGATATGCAAGAATCAAAGGTTGTGTGATTTGTTCCGTGAATTTCGGATCTGTGATGAGGGTTTGATTTGGTTGAGTTTGATTTTACAGGTACTGAGGTTAGTTATGATTATGAACCCGTGTTCTCTGGACTCGGGACCCGAAAGTATCGTAAAAACACGGGTCTGATTGGTTCGGGTCTCGCGGGTATTTCCCGGTTTATGTAAAGAGAAAATTATTAGACTCGCGAGACCCGAACCGACTCGTTTAATGGTTTTCTTACGACCCTGTTGTAAATAACTGGGTCTGAGTGGTTCGGGTCTCGTGTGTCTTTCCCGGTTTATGTAAAGAGAAAATGGTCAGACCCGCGAGACCCGAACCGACTCGTTTCATGGTTTTCTTACAACCCTGTTGTAAATAACCGGGTCTGAGTGTTTTGGGTCTCGCGGGACTTACCCAGTTTATGTAAAGAGAAAATGGTCAGACCCGCGAGACCTGACCTGGACTTGTTTAATGATATTCTTACGACCTGGTAACCGACCATGTTGTAAATAACCGTGTCAGGTTTCGCAGGTCTTACTTGGTTTATGTTTTTTTGTGGTTGCAAAGTGTGAATTTGTTTGGATCTGGTTAGAATTTTATTGCTCTAGGGTTTGATAATGAATATTAATGATTTAATGATGATAATGATAATATTAATATTGGTAATGAGAGTGTGAAATTTTGTTTGTTTTCATGAAGAAACCCTAATAAACAAATATGTAATTTGATCTACTGACAAAAAAGAAGGTTGTAATGGAACAAAATTGAGGAATATAAAAAAAGGTGATTTAGGTGTTCTATGCTAGTGGAATTACTCTTGAAACAAGTTAAGTGGACATTTTATTTTAATACAACTTTTTAACTTTTTCTGTGTTGTCTTTACTCTTTTGTGTTTTGACTATTATCTGTCATTTGTTATTCTTTGGATCTGTTGTCTTGTTATGAATCTTTTAAACTTTTGTTTTTGGTTGCATATGGTATTTTGCTGACAGCCTTTAGTTGTATTTTTATTTGACTTATATGTGCAAGCTGTTGACTGTTGAAAATAGCTAGTTACTATATATAGTTTTGTCTAGTATACAACGTTTTGTTTCCCATTTGTTGTTTCACATATAGACAGTTTTGTGCTCAGTTTTTTCCAAACTTCCGTTTCGCACTAGACTATATGTAGTGGGGTGGCGCCACGGGCAGTGAGCCTCTTTCGGCGCTACCCTGTTAACGGGCACAAGGGTGCTTGAGCACCTGTAATTCAGTCATCATATGCACGCACCTGTTTTTTTTTTTTTTGATATATTAGTTAAACCAGTTAAACCATTGCACTCAAAAGTGAAAGGAAAAAAAAGTGAGTGAGAGCCTCGTGTTTACGTGGGAGTGACGTGTGAATCACTTTTTTCACTTTTTATTTAAACCACTGCACATGGTTCTAAGGAAAGCTTCAGTTTTCGATCTTCACACTTTGTTTGAAATGCAGCGTTCATGCATGACGTCGTGCGATAGACAAAGCTTTCGACTTTTGTAGTCCGTTTTTTTTTTGTTTTTTTGTTTGTCTCAGCTTGAACTTTGTCATATTTTAAGCATGTTACAATATTTTTTTCATCCCATTTGTTTCCTATAAAAGATTAACTATAATTTATCATAAACTCGATTTGAATCTATTAAGAGTGATTTTGACACAGATGAACTAAAGTAAGCCATGAAAGAGAGTCCTAGAAGATACACGAACCCTTTTTTATCCGATGAAGAGAATGAAAAACTCAACTTATGGACTCAAGAACTCGAGGATTCAAATATCGGGGATGATAATTTAAGAAATCCTTTAGAACCACCAGAGTTTTGTGAGAAAGAAACCGAACTTTTCACTGATAAGAACGTTCTAGAATGTGAGTTTCCCGAGTTGTTAACATGTTACAAAGAAGGCGCGTTTCATGTTAAGGATATTTGTGTTGACGAGAATAGTAACGAGATGCTGAATCCTGAACAGTTGAAGTTTTCGACCACGGAAGATTATTATCTGGAATCGAATGCGAAAGTTGATACCGGTTTGCCTGTTCTAGAACCTTCTAATAATCTTGATGAAGTTACTGAAACGAAATCTGATGCGTTTTTTGGGACCCGAGAAGTTGATGCTGATTTACATCTAGACGGGCCAATTAACGATCATAATTATATATGCAACGCAAGTATCGATACAGAGACTCCAGCTCAAGATTTACAGGATTCGGTACCGGATCACAAAGATAGTAATGACGGAAATGGAAATTCCAAATCTGCCCCTGACGAGTTTAAGGCTTCTTCGGAATCTGTTACTGTTTCTAAAGCTACAGTCAATAATGGTTCAGATATGTTACTGCAGTCTGATGAAGAAAAGATTAATTCGAGTGATGATTTATTGGATAATGTTACTAAAGAGAAAGCGGTTTCTAAGAGTGGGCCCACATTGGTACAAGATCGGGTTCTTCCCTCGCTTCAGTCTCTCCTTGAGTCCATTGAACAACAGCCTTGTCAGGTTAGTATAGTTTTAAGTTTTAACTACTATATGTAATTTTGATACATTGACTTATTAATGAGTTGACTTTCTCGTTTTGACCCAATCCATGTACTAAAAGTTTACTTCTTTTGACATGAATTTGTTAATCAACCTGTCCATTTTGCCACTCCTATTTCCTACCAATGAGGTTGTAAATGGATAAATTAATGTATTTTAACACGTAATTAGGTCTGTAAACTAGCCGAACGAACACATACGGAGCCTGTTCGTGTTTGTTCGTTTTATTTAACCGAACAAACGAATGAACACGGACACATAACACTTAAACAAACATATTTTCTTGTTCGTTAAGAAAACGAATGTGTTCGTGTTCGTGTTCGTTCGTTAATATTCTAAACGAAAAGTTTCACGAACATAAACGAACGATCATAAACGCTCACCAATTAAAATTAAACGTGAATAAACAACTTAAAGTCTTAAGCACAGTTATTCTTACCTCCCAACATTTTAAAAGCTATCAAAGTGTTCTAAAATGAAAGCTAAATTGATTTCAAAGATAATATAAATACATAATTTTGATATAAGAAGGTAAGATTATACATTAATGAATGAATATAAATGAGACATGTGATCATGTTCGTTTGTTTATTTAAATGAACAAAAAGTTGCGCTCATGTTCGTTCGTTTACAAAATGAACGAACATA
This sequence comes from Bidens hawaiensis, assembly GCF_021521415.1. Taxonomy (NCBI): domain Eukaryota; kingdom Viridiplantae; phylum Streptophyta; class Magnoliopsida; order Asterales; family Asteraceae; genus Bidens; species Bidens hawaiensis. The sequence goes on from NW_027493654.1 coordinate 183,229, forward strand.
AACAACTTCCTACCAAGCAGTTCACTGAACGTTTAGTTCGTTTGCAGGCCTACATATAATGCAAAAGCATATATCAAAACCTAACTTCTATTACAAGTTTGGATCTTATTATAATCTTTGTAATTGCAGAATCCTCTAGAAGAAATCCTAAAAAAAACCCGATGAGGGTGAAAACAGTACTTTGAATCTCAACAAAACCGAACCTGCAGCTAACAATGAGAATCTTGAACGGGTTAATGAAGTTTCAATAGAGCCGAATGGTGCACCTAAGGTCCAGGATACAGGTTCAGACAATGTTGCAACGGTCAACCGTGGTGAACTAGAGTCAAGTTTCTCTGTTGCAGGTCATGCTCCAGAACACATAACTTATTCCGGGCCAATGGTGTTTTCTGGAAGCACTTCTCTTCGATCAGAAAGCAGCACAACGAGCACTCGATCCTTTGCATTTCCCATGTAATAACATAACAATCACAAAATAATTACATATTTATTTTATTTAATTTGTTTGTAGAATATAACGACGTTTTTTTGTGATGTTATCAGATTGCAGAATGAGTGGAACAGCAGTCCGGTAAGAATGGCTAAAGCGGACAGGAGACGTTTACAGAAGCATCGAGGATGGAAGCATGGGCTGTTATGCTGTAGATTCTGAATTCATGCATTCTTTATGTTATAGGATGTCGGGTTTTTTTTATACATGCAAATTAAATTTTATTGTTTCCAGGTTGCGATTGAGGTTGAAATTGGGTGTTTTTGTGTTTGGTTTACTTTGACTTGTTTTAGCGTGTTGTTTGTTTTTAGTAGTTAGATTTTGATACGTTTTATACGCGTAACTAGTTTGAGACAGCAAACATTGTTTTTATCTGTGTTACATGTAGTGTATAATATAATAGTAGTAGTTCTTTGCAAGATTTGTATGCAAATACTAATAAGTTACCAATAAACTTACCCATGGTCCAAGATTCTTCTCATTTTTTTCATTATGTAACACCATGAACATTTATGTAAAACTGAGAATATAAATTACACAGGGTATACATACAAATATAAGTATAATTATGTTAGAATAAACTCACTTTCTACTATGTAATTTGGTTTACCCAAATTATAAGCATAAGTCATTTTAATTAATGAGTTTGTATTACATTTAGAGGTGTGCGTGGTTCGGTTTGGTGCAATTTGTGGCTAAAACACAAACTTCGGTTTCTGGAGTTTTTGAAACCATTTGGTTTCGGGTTTTTTAATTTTCGTTTTGGTTTCGGATCGGTTTCGGCTTTTGACATTTAAGCTTGGAAATTTTAGGCCGAAAATAAGTTGGCAAAAAATAATTATTAGGTATAAATAATTTTGTTAATTGTAAAATAATAGATTATTATACATTTGATCAAAAATATTGGAGTTACATATTTATTCAATTCTTATAAATTACTTAATATAAAATATGAAAAAAACAAACATTTAGGAATTCGGTAAGGTTTTTTTGGTTTTTTTACATACAAAATTAAAAACCGAACCGTTAGGTTTTTACAAAAACATAAAACCAAACCGTCGTCGTTGTTTCGGTTCGGTTTTTTCGGTTTGGATTTTTCGGTTTTTTCGGTTTCGGATCGTTTTTTCGATTTCTTGTAAGCCCCTTATTACATTTATTAAGTTGTGCATCATTTTTTATAACAAACTATTGTTCACTTGTAAATTGTGATCCTTTTTCAGAAGAAATTTGTTATGTTTGCTTGTTAAATATTACAAACATGATTTTTTTTAAGGAGAATTGTGTTAAATATTATCTAACAACAATTTACACAATGTAATGTTACATTTTAAGTTTGATTATTAATTTAAAATTTTAGTTAAATGATTCATATGTTATACTTGATTATCATTGTTTATTTAAGGAGTGATTAATATTATATAGAAGAAGAATATAGTAGATGAGGCAAGAGGTACATCACATCCACCTTTCTGTCTTCATCTCTAAAGTAGACCAGACAAAGCTTGCATTCTGGTAGATGGATGTGAAATATGCATAGTGACTAGTAAGTGAAACTATTTTTGTTCATATTCAACTTCAGATTTTCATTGCATATTTTCACATGTATACCTTTTATGCAAATGGCCCAAAAGTCCAAAACTTTATATTTTTGGCATTTTACAACTATATGGAAAGGTAATTTGTGGTTAATTAGCTTCATCAAGACTCCAACAAAAAAAAAAATAACTCGATTTTCACGATAGTTCAGAGCAATTTCACCGACGAACAAATGCTTGATGATCAGTCGAGAATAAATGTGTGGTCTAACTTCCAATACTAGGTTAATTATAACTTATAAGCATGTATAGGATTTGTTACCAATTCCTTTTCGGGTTGTGAGGTTTGCTTCTTTTAGGCATGTTTGGTTGGCTAGTTGATTAAGTAAAGTATGTGATGAACTTTTGTAACACTTGTAACAAAATTTCAGAGATTTGGTGGTATGATAGAGATGTATGTTTAAATATGATAACACATAATGGTCCTCTCATCATATATGATAACAATGTGACCAAAATAGTGTTATCAATTGTAGCCTCCTGTCTCTCAAAACCTCTATTCAATTCGGATTCCATGCACCGCTTTTTTCGTCCTCATTTACCAAAATAGTTTGTAGATTAATACATGTTAAACGTTTCGTTCTTATGATTAGATCTTTCGACTAACATATACAAACAAAAAAAAGTTTGATAATGTCATAACTCATAAGGCCTATTCAAGACTTCTATGTTATATATATTGCATCTCACCACTTTGTGCTTTTGTGTATCCTCTCTATCACACACACACTGATTACACACAGTTAGTAAGAATCATGTCTATTTCACTTGATATATTGGCACATGATTTCTAACAGAACCTACAAAAGAACATCTTTATATCTCATCCCACATGCTACATTATTGGTACTAAGGTTGGAGATGATGATGATTGCCATGATGATAATGTTGTTGTGTGTTAGGGTTTCGGTTTTGATGACAACTAATGCTGCTTTTCTCTTTAGCCATAAGATGCAAGCTTTCCATGAGTTAGGTATATGCTTTTGCAACTCTTAATGGCTTAATTTGTCTCTATGTAAAAATATATTTCATTAAAGAGTAGTGCTTAGCGTTTGCAAGGGTGGCCCGTGGGCTAACGAAAACAAGTTAGGGTGGTTTTAGGCCACACTTAATTAAGGCCTTAAGGCCTTCAAGTTCAAAAACATCATATATAGATATATTATAATAGGTAAAGTATACTCAAAGTAATGCATTGGTGTGGTGGCAGACTTTCTTGTTTTTAAACTATAGGTCATGCATTCAAAACTTGTAATAATTTTATTTCTTAACAACTGTTATAAAAAGGCCACAAAATCATATTTCGATTTAGGCTTTCACATTCGTTGAGCCAGACCCTAAGCGTTTGTAGTTTTTATATCTATAAAAGGTTAATTTAGAGTATATGTTTTGATCAGGGTGAAGGGTATGAAGATCAAGATTTGGTGATCTACAATGACAAAAAGAAAGCTACATATGTAAGTGAAACTTGGAAGAGAGGGGAAGATGTGATGGTACTTGAAGCACAAGGATCCGACCCGACTCAATTCACTAGCATGGATTATTCACACATGAGAACACGACGCCCTATCCATAACAGCTCTTCTACCAAATCTAACAAGTCGCCGTGATCTTTCTTTCTTATAGTACAAACTTACATAATGTTGTTATGTTTGTTTTCTTTCTTTTTACATATTAACATTTTAGGCTCTTTTTATCTTTGTGTTTACCTAATGTCATTGCATTTTAGATGTGAAATATACATGTTAGAAACTTGTTGGCTTTTTGTTTTATCATAGGACTACTATTTTGAGAAACTTGAAGATAAAAGTTAACTAATTCAAGTTGGGATAAAACCCTTACCCAATTGCAAACAAAATATGAAAGAAAAAGGTGTTCATATATCCTACAAAAGAGATTGCATTCACGTACACATCCATCAGCTTCATCTGTCAATAAAACGCTATAAGGACGTGTAGCATTTTTACACGACCATATGGAGGAGTGTTACCATTTGTAACATCCTAACTATTATAATGTTAAATAAAGAAAGTTACGTTTAGTGATTTCGCGTTATTAATTAATATCGAGTAAAGAACGGATCATGGACTTAGATTAATTAAGGTGGGTCAAATGGGAATGGGCCTTAGGTCTATGGGCTTTAAGGGATATAAATATCCCCTAAACCAACCTAAAACCCTAAACCCTCATTCATTTCCATCTTATTCTCTACACACTCAAAACACACACACACCCTACACCACCATAAACCTTACGGCCGAGAGGGGAGAGGGAAAACGAGATCGAGCGAACATCCGTTTGTGGTAGATCTTTGCTATACGAGCCATACACGAAGATCTAGAGTCTATAAGCAAGCTAAACGAGACCGAAAGGTAAGCCGTTTTACTTTAAAGTTTACGTTTTTAGTAACGTTTAACCTTGAAACTTAGAACGGGTATAGATCGGATACAAATGAAACGTAAAGTTGCGAACTTGATGCTAAAACGAACTCGTTAGACCTGCAAACATGTGCGGCTCGTGTAAAATGAACCCTAGATTTAGTAGTAAACGTTTAAGCCTTAAAGATTCATGCTTTATGTTGTTACGTGTTAAGTTTTATCCGAAAATGAACATAAGAATGTTTACGGGTATGTTTAAACTCACATTCAAGGCCTTCGTGATGAAACGATGATGATTATGGGGTTTGGGGACGAACAGTAGGCCGCAGCTGGATAACTTCGCCTAAGGCCAAGTTCGCTGTCAAGGTTAACTTCGCCTAAGGCCAAGTTCGCCAAGCCTAACTTCGCCTGGCTTAAAGTTCGCCATCAGCTAAGTTCGCCCTATATGTTCGCTTCCTAGTTAACTTCGCTGGATACATAAGTTCGCTGGTTATATAAGTACGCTGCTATTTAACTTCGCCCAAAGCTAAGTTCGCTTAAGGTTTAACTTCGCCAAGTTAACTTCGCCTAAAGTCAAGTTCGCTTAGAAAATAAATTAAAAACCTAATGGAAAATGTGTTAAGACAGTTAATGTAAATAAAATTTTTCCAACCTGACCTGGCAGCTCGACCCAGCCAGGGGCGGACCCTACTAGGGGCTGCCGCCCCTAGAACCCCGCTGCCAGGGGCGCTGGCCCCGGACCCCCGTTCGTTGTGGGTTATAATTGAACTAGAAACACAATATAGATAGCGATGGATGATTGATACATGTATTGTTATATAGTTAGCCGTGCACAACTCAAGAAGGGAATAACAATTAACGGTGAACGTAACCGTGTTCAGGTGAGTTCTAGCCCCATTTATGTGTTATGTTTTCGGGGCTGTGTGCATACTCAATATGTTTGTTAATACGCTTATCCTAAAAGATAAGTGTATGCCTTATGTGAATAATGTGAAATGTATGAATGATTGCTTGATGGTACGTGCACGATCTTCGGATATTGCACGTACTGTCAGGTTGTAACGCTATGTATAAGGTAAGTATGATATGTATGCTCATGTGTATGAACGTGATAAAGTTAATAAAAGAAGGAAAGGATGGTTGTATGGTTGTATGGTTACGAAAAGGGTACCGAGCCCTAATAATACTCGAGGTATGATGTATGGTTGTATGGTAACGAAGAGGGAATCGAACCCTACTAATATTCGAGAACTAGGGAACCGAACCCTACTAATATTCGAGGAAAGAGGGTATCGAGCCCTAATAATACTCGAGGAAGGAGGGTACCGAGCCCTAATAATACTCGAGGAAGGAGGGTACCGAGCCCTAATAATACTCGAGGAATGTAGGGCGTAATGCTCTTTATAACGTAAGATATGAGAGCAAGTTAGTACAAAAGAAAGTATGAATGAAAGAATATAAGTTTGTGTGTATTGTATAATGTATGATTAACTAGAACTCACTCAGCGTAGCTGACTTTTAATATGCACGCAGGTGAGTAGGATGAGGCAGCTCGCTTGAGGGGACACGTGGCGTTGAATAAGAGACTGGCATCGGAAGGCTCAGGGCGTGTTATGTTTTAATTACTTAGTTTTCGAAAGACAAGTTGGTTGTTTAAGACAAGTTTTGAATTGTTATGAAATGTTTTATTAAAGTTTTTATATTCCGCGAATGTTTTTAATTAACTCTGATATTAGAACTGCGTTTATGAGTAAATCCAACACGAAAGTAGGGCTACCGGTAACGGGGCCTTACACCATTATGATGTTGTCCTATACGAACGTATATACCATTGGCTTCTTCTATACATACCATATTATGAGCATAATAGGTGATGATAAACAACTTCAAACTCGTAACATAATGTGTTTCGAAAATAATCAAACCTTTTCCTCGCCCCCAAAATTAGTTTGTGTTTATATTAATTTGTATATTACCGATTTGGCTATATATATGTGTCCTATCAATGATAGTGACGCTACTCGTTTAACAATGAATCATACAATCGTTAACATCATCACATGTTGTCAAGAAAATAATAAATAAATAAATAAAAGAGGGCGGGAGTGCAGTTTGTTACTCGCTTTCCCATCTCTCTGTTATAATTAGATGTTTTTGTTCAATATTTGAAATATACTTCAATATATTTATATATAACTAAAAAATCCAATCATTTTATTTTATTATTTTTTTTACAGTTCAAAAAAAAATCTAATAATTAAATAACGCCATATGAAAAAAAGGGATTGACAATTATACCCTCATATGAATTTGTTAGAAACTTTAAGGGTGTTTCTGTATAATTCCAATTTACAAGGGTCATATGTGTAAATAGTTTGTTAAAAGTTTACAAGACCAGTAGTATAAGAGATTAGGGATTAATTTCTTTTAATTGTAATTTTCACTTTACTTTTCATTCCTCTGTAATCATCTTCTCAACTGAATACAAACCCTAATTTTTTCATTGTTCTTGATAATCAAATTCTTGTTCGATACTGGTACTCTGTTTCAATTGGTATCAGAGCAATAGGTTAATTGCTCTTGATTCTTGATCAAAGGACTGGATCAAGATCCTCGGTATCAACTCCGGTACTCAAGACGATCGAAGATGGGAACTCCTCCACCTCCACCACGAGAGAACTACATGTCAATTCCCCTTCAGTGTCCGCTACTAACCCCAACGAATTACACAATCTGGTCGGTGAGATTGAGAGCAATTTTCAATCTCCACGGCCTCTGGAATGTGATTGAGCCGACTGATCCGGCTCCGGCGAACATCGATGTCAAGCTTAATAATGCAGCAATAGCGTATTTGTTCCAGGCGATGCCTGAAGAAATGGTTCTCCAAGTTGCAAATCTCACGACGGCAAGAGAGATTTGGGCAGCCATCAAGACTAGATATGTCGGAGCAGATAGAGTCAAGAAGGCGAGGTTAGCAACACTCAAGAATGAATTTGAAGCCCTAAAGATGAATGAGAACGACAGTATAGACGAATTTGCAGCCAAGATCGTTGCCATTGCGTCTAAGGCGAGTGATCTTGGTGAACCTTTTGAAGAGAAGTTGAAGGTTCGAAAGATTCTCGATGTTGTGCCTGAGAAGTTCATTCAGATTGTGGCTTAATAGAGCAATTTCTTGATCTTGATACAATGTTGTTTCAAGAAGCTATTGGAAGGTTGAAAACATATGAAGAAAGACTGTCTTTGAAGCAAAAACAGTCGGTGGCGGTGGCTAAAGATGACCAGTTAATGCTCACCTACTCAGAATGGCAAACAAAAAAGAGAGATTCTGAGTCAAAGAACAATAGTTGGGGTAAAGGTGAAAAGGGTTTTAGGTCTATTTCAAAAAAGAAAGAAGGTGAATGTAGTAAACAAAAGAATCAAAATCTTGGTAGTCGAAAGAGAGTGGACAAGTCCAAGATCAAATGCTTCAAATGTGACGAATTGGGGCATTATTTAAGTGATTGCACTGGTGTAAAAGTCAAAAACCATGAGGCAAATCTAACACAAACCTTTAATGAAGAACAAGGTCCAGCCCTGTCAATAGTTCAATCAGAAACCAGGAAGAAGAAAATTGTAGTTCTGAATGAAAGCAATGTGGATCCTGCCAAGTTCCTATCAGATTCAAGTGACAAGTTATTATGGTATCTTGATAATGGAGCTTCAAACCATATGACCGGTAATCTGTCAATTTTTTTCTAATCTTGATAAAAGTATAGGAGGTAGTGTAAGGTTTGGGGATGGGTCTTGTGTTGAGATCGAAGGGAGAGGCTCAATAGTGTTAGAAGGAAAGATGTATGAGCAGAGGGTTCTTACTGATGTATACTACATTCTTCACTTAAAAAATTATATTTTGAGCCTTGGGCAGGCTACTGAAAAAGGGTGTGAAGTAAGAATGAAAGATGAGTTTTTATGGCTCTATGAGAGAAATGGCAATTTGTTAATGAAGGTACAAAGATCACCAAATAGGTTGTATAAGATTGTAGGTTCCCAGCCGGATCTACTCGGAAATATCTCGTTCTACGTAGGTGTGGAATCCCTACGTAAGACGATACGAGCGTAGAAGCGATATACGTTAAACACAAGCAAACACACGTTACAATAAACAAAGAACACGTTGTATTGCAACTAATAACACGTGATATTCAATCACCGATTACCCGTTCTTCATAATCGTCAATTACAAAATAAACCGTAAACCTAATATATAAAGTTATCGACAACTTCGCCTAACAGACTAGGCGAAGTTGTTGATAACTTCGCTTGTCCACAAGTTCGCTTATAACAGGCGAACTTGTGAGACAACTTCGCTTAAATACCAATACAAACCAAACTAATCATTATTACAGACACTAGATACTGAACTACTGACATCATGTACCAACAGACTCCCCCTTGGCAGTAGCTTCATATCTCATCTTCAATCACGTGTCTCGTAATCTCAAAAATATCGTATCTCCATTCTTCAAGCATGAACGCCTTCTCGTACACAAACTGAAACTACTCTTTGGTATTTCTTGGCTTCTTCTTTCCAAGCAGGAATGTAAAATATCTTTTTCTCGTTCAGCACCTCCAAGTCTGCTTGAGACAAATTCACTAAGTGCATAGGATCATACACTCTCATCAACTCTTGTTCATCTTCATCCTCCATCACTGCTTCAGCTGTTTCACTATCAACGTACCACCATTTCAGATCTTTGAGTACATCCTTGGGCATTTGTTTCATCGGCACTTCTTTTAGACACCGGATCGGCTTATACTTTATTATCATCCAAGGCTTGCCATCTGCTCTCATTCCTCTGTCTTTGTCTTCAACGAGCTTTCCTTTCTGCGGTTTCAACAGCTCGAACTTTCTCTCCTTTATGCTTTCCTTCCAGACTATCTTTCCAATGATCCTAGCCATGTTATCATCACTCCTGTTTATCAACCCCAACCTGGCTAAGTCCTTCACCTCACACTCAGGCTAGGTATTCAACGACCTCAACAATCTCTTGAAATACTGAACCCCATCATACCGTTTAATCACAAAAAGTTTCAACTGTTCATCATATAACCAGCATATTATCCCCTTTTTCGATTCAGCATACCCTTTGATGTTGTAACTTTTCTTGAACATAGTAGGGACCGCCGGTTTCTTAGTCTTTACGAACTACTGAGCATAGCCTTCTTTCCATCTTGGCTGCTCTTCCCATTCTGTCTCATCACATCCCGTATCTTGACCCAGATCTGACTTTTCAACTGCTGGAATTTCATGTTCAACGTTATCCTCCACAATCTCTCCCTCTTCGACTTCATTGTCAATCACAATCTCAGCCCCTATCTTCTCGATCTCCTCCATCGGTAACACATCATCATCACCTATAACATCATCATCCAATACCTCCTCAGCCTCCACTACCACCACGTCATCACCCCCCGCTCCGCCAGTTGCACCAGTTGACTCCCCCTGAGTTGTGGAAGTCCCAAGAGCTTGTTCAGTTCTTGGCAACTCTCCACCTGCATCTTTCGATGCATTGGGATCATCGTCTCGATCGTTTCTCTTCTTCGTCCTCAGCTCGTCACCCTTACAGCTCGTCTCCCCCTGAGATGCCAAGAACTGTTTCAAGGCATCAAATATTTTACCATGCTCGATCAGGAGGGACGACTGAATTTGATTCTCTGTAACGAGGCGCTGAATAGCATGAGTCTGGATCAGATTTACTCTTGACTGTTCTGCCACGACTCTTTCAAGAGCTGCTATTCTTTCCGAGTAGGATAGGGTTGCATCGAAATCAAACCTCATATGTGAAATGTCTTGAGCGTACGGAGGAGGGATTCCCAAGGTAACCGGCACATCAGAAACAGGTGGAAACGTAACCGCAGGTGGTATCGTAACCGACAACCCTACAGTGGCAACAACCGTCGACTCAATAAACCTTGCAACGACCTCCGATGGAGTAAGAGTTGGAGGGGGCAAGGATACAATCTATGGAGCCGAGAGTTGAAATGTAGTGGGTGGAATGCCAAAGGAGGATGAGGTAGTCAACACGGGAACACCCGAGGTGATCGGCCCTGTAACTGTCAATGATGTAGGGACCATAGTCATACCAGAGAGTGCGGGTGGCGAAAAACGAACCACCCTTGAGCTCTCACCAGCTCCCGAACCTGCACCCGCTCTTTCCCTTCTCGCTCTACGAACCAATCGATGTAAATCTTCTTCAAAATCCGAATCACTGTCATCGATGTCTCTCTTTCTCTTCCCATGAATTCTTTCTTGAGTGATCAAAATCTGTCTAGCTTCATCCACATCATCATTTGAAGAATCAGAATCAGTTCTTTCCGTATCACTCACAGTAGTACCTGCCTTTGACACACCCACACTAGAAACCTGTGCAGCCGAGACCTGTACCTCTTCCGCTGGATCAACACGTTCCATATCGAAAAATCCTTGACCGCCGAAAGCAGCTTCAAGGTCGACGTGTTCCTCCGGTGCCACAACAGGTGCAGCAGGCGGAGATTGTTGTACCTCAGGTGGTGGTTGAGGTGCTCCAGCCTGTTGTGGTGCCGGATCCCGAAACTCGTCCCCACGAGCTGCAACATACTCTCGATTGATCAAGTACCCAAACAACGGAGTATGTCGAGGACGGAGCTCTGGTTTACTCCTCGCACTTGATGATCTACACTGGGCGAAGATTCGCTTGCTGACACTTTCCACATACCGAATCGGACGGCGCTGAGGTAACGTGGGAGCCACGTGATTCAAGATCATTTGAAGGAATCTTTGATACATCAAGAACCTCTCACGCGCCACCGCTCGTCTTTGACGGTCTATCTCGTAGAACACCAGCTGACTAAAGCTATAACGCTTATTGTAAGTCAGTGCTGTCATCGCCGACTGCATCGTCGCACCCATTCCATCCGTACCAGCCTTTCTCCCCGATATACACACGATCATCACGTGCATGAGAAAGTGCCATTGGTCTAATAAAAACCCCTTGCGTCTCTGAGTATCCCCCAATGGACCAGAATAGCCCATTCTTAGAAAAGCACCATCTCTGAATGGAGCCACGAAGTCTGTAGGGCAATCTCTCTAATCATCCCCAAACTGCAAAGCCATCCTTATCTGCTCAGACGAGAACTACACTTCCTGATTGTTAACCGTTGCACGCATAACTGGGGGCTCGACTCGACAATCATATTCAACTGTCTCCCAGAAATCTACTATGTTTGGTAAGGAGATGGGCAGTGTTGTAGTTATAGCATGGAAGATACGCGAGCGGATAAGAAACGTGATGATCTCGCGAAAATCATCAACACCGCTCGCATCCGGGTCCAAAGTTATGTACATGTTATGCCCCGGGAAAAAATGCCAATTGTTATCTCTTCCTTCGTCCCCACCAGCACCACCGGCTCCCGCTACAGCTGCCATATATGCAACACAAACTGTCTAAGTTAGAGAAACGTCGAAGCAAATCACAACTTCGCTTGTTACCATGAGCGTAGTTATGATTGTTTCTGTATAGGCGAAGTTAGGGGGCGAAGTTGATAATAACTTCGCCTTTACCACAACTTCGCCTGATAACAGTTAATATAATTTTAAATGGAATAATTAAACATGCGAAGTTAGGTCTGAGGCGAAGTTATGGACAACTTCGCCTAAACATAACTTCGCCATTGAACAACTTCACTTAAGATTAGTTAAATAATAAAGTACAGGTGAAGTTAAGCCTTAGGCGAAGTTAAGGATAACTTCGCCTAAACTGTAACTTCGCCTGAACTAAAGCGGCAACAGTTTAGACGGCCAAACGAGATGTCGTTTAGATAATTCGATGATTGTGGACTCTTAAACACATGATTTTATGGATATCTAGACGATCAAGATGATTACGACCACGTGAAAATAAGTTTGAAAAGCGGGTGTTGAGGGTTTGAATGAACGGGGTCACAAATCGGGTCGAAACGACCTTGATTAACGTCATTGTCATAGATTATACGATATGACGACACTACACACCTTTAAATCGGATTGGAATTTGAGAAAAATAACACGGATTGATTCAAAAGACAACTTCGCTTGATGGTTAAAAAGCTAACTTCGCTGGGTTATGAAAATAATAAAGAGTTTGACTTGAAAATTTCATTATATAGGGTCAAAGTTATACAGGCGAAGTTAGGGTTAACTTCGCCTATCCCATAACTTCGCTTGTTTAAACAACTTCGCCTAAATTAAACTTTACAAAACAAACCCTTATAATTTGAACATTTTGCAATTAACTTTTAAAACTTCCTTTAAAGAGTTAAATGATACGATCAAAGACCAAGTAACCAGGTATAAAATCATAAAACGACATAAGTAGAATAAAATTTAGAAATAAAGTACAGGGAATCAAATTTCAGTCTCGACAGGGACTGCCACGTTTTAGAAAAGATCTGAACAGGAATCCTACTAATTAAGTGACTGTCACACAGATCCATGTTCAGCTGTATTATGACATAAAGAAACAGGTTGTAAGCAGGTAAATAACTTTGTATGGTTTTCATTGCTTCTGTGATACGGGTTAGGTTCAATTAAGCTCAAAATATAAATGGGCAACACATCAGAGAATGTGATGTCTCCTATCTATTCTCAAAGCGTATTTGGCTTTCCCAAGTCACCCCGAGTTGACCTCGACCCGTAGTGTCTGATTAATCTGTAAATACATCTCGATATTCATCTCGTTCTCGGTCTTGCCTCTTGATTGATAAGTACAACATAATAGACTTCAGAAGGCTTAAATAATAATTTTTTTTTATTTAAACATTTCCTTAGCCGTAAACAGTAGACTACTGCAAGTCCCGAATCTGGATCACTGCAGTTTCTTGACACACTATCTTCTCGGGAATCAAAACACTCACGGGCTCGTGTATGACTGGGTAATCGCTTTTCTGCCTATCATTCGGAAAGATATATATGAAGACATGCACAACTCTTAATGAGTTTCCACTTAAAATCGAGGAGAGTTAGTTAGTATCACTTCTACTTTTACGCACCATAAAAGGCTACCATAACATACAATGACTGTTCTAGAGTCTTTTAGGCCTAATAACTTCACTAGTTAAGCACACAAAATAGTTTGTGTATCACTTTCCAAGGTTGGATCAATTTTCATATAAACATTGTATAGATACTTCTTACGAAGTAGAAGACTTGAAAAATTATTTCATCTCCCTAAAAAAATATTTTAAATTCTATCGCCCCGATCAAGTCAAAGTCTTCAGGTAAACGGCTATCCTGAGGATCCAATGGATCAGCTGAATCGACCACATACAAGTATGTGTCCTTCTAACTAAGTATGAACGACTAATTTTCAGCGAAAGAATAAAAACACATCATAAACCGCCCTGATCACTTTCAGTCAGTTGGTTAATGGCTATCCTCATAATCTACTGGTAGAAGTGAGGACCAAACACATCCGAAGATATGTCCTTTAAACTGAAGCAACCGACAAAATTCTAAGCGATAGCGACTCTTATTTTTTTTATTTTTATTTTTTTTATGTAAAAACAAGAAATACGGTTACTCGGGATTGATCATCCCATTAAGCTCAACAAGGTTTTGAAAACGAGTTCTGTCAAACGCTTTAGTAAACAAATCAGCGAAATTATCTAACGGATCAACCTTTTCTAGCATTATTAATTTCTTCTCAGGACAATCCCGTATAAAATGATGACGGATGTCAATGTGTTTAGTTTTGCTATGCTTTACGGGATTGTTAGTTACTGAGATAGCAGCAGTGTTATCTATGCAAATAGGAGTATGAGTGAACTTCAGACCGTAATCGCGCAATTGCTGTTGTATCCAAAGAACCTCGGAGCAGCAGTTCGATGCTGCCATGTATTCTGCTTCACAGGTAGAGATAGCAACTGAGGTCTGCTTCTTGCACTGCCATGACACTAATCTGCCTCCAAGGAACTGGCATCCACCTGTTGTTGACTTCCGATTCTGATTGCATCCACCATAGTCAGAATCCGTGTAAGCGACCAACTCCAAGTCTCCCCCTTTCGTGTACCACAACCCCAGCTTAGGCTTGCCCTTGAGATACCGTAATATCCTCTTCACACCCTTCATGTGAGATTCCTTTGGGTTTGCCTGAAAGCGAGCACAAAGATAAACTGCAAACATAATATCAGGTCTAGATGCAGTTAAATACATTAAAGAACCTATGATTGCCCGATATTGGGTGGGGTCCACGTCATCACTGTCTGAGTCAGCACCCAGTTTGTGGTTGACGCAAACTGGAGTATCAAATGGAGTGTTGTCCTCCATCTTGAAGCGTTTGAGAATGTCATGGACATATTTAGTCTGATGAATGAACATGCCATCTTTCTTCTGATCAACCTGCAATCCTAAAAAGAAAGTTAGTTCACCCATAGCACTCATTTCAAACCTCTTTTTCATGACGGCTTCAAATTCCTGACACATGGCGACTTTTGATGCAGCAAAGATGATGTCGTCCACGTAGACTTGAACCAGAAGAAAGTCTTCTCCTTTTCTCTTAACGAACAGTGTGCTATCGATCTTTCCCCTTTCAAACCCATTCTCAAGCAAGTAATCGGATAGAGTTGCATACCAGGCACGAGGGGCCTGATGTAGCCCATATAGCGCTTTACTTAGCTTGTACACGTGATCAGGAAAGTCTGGGTCAGGAAAACCCGGAGGTTGCTCAGCGTACACAACCTCATCGACTTTACCGTTAAGAAACGCACTTTTCACGTCTAACTGGAACACCTTCATCTCCTTGTGTGCAGCAAATGCCAAAAACAAACGAATCGCTTCCAATCTCGCCACAGGAGCAAACACTTCATTGTAGTCGATCCCTTCTTGCTGATTAAAACCTTTTACAACCAGCCTTGCCTTGTTCCTGATAATTATCCCTTTTTCATCTCTCTTGCATTTGAAAACCCATTTTGTGCCAATCGCATGCACATTCTTCGGTTTTGCAACCAATTTTCAAACCTCCATCTTCTCGAACTGGGCTAACTCTTCTTGCATGGCTTCGACCCACGAGCTGTCCTTTAGAGCCATTTGATAGTTCTTTGGTTCAATCTGGCTAATGAAGCAAGTGTACAAGCACTCGTTAATGATACCTGTTTCTTTGATGCTTGCGTAAACACAGGTGTCCTCATTCAAGCTTCGTCTTGTTTGTACACCATCAGACAGATCACTATCACGTTCTCCAAAGGGTGATATTTATGAACTCCAGTAGTCGGAACCGAACTGACTTGCAGATTGTCTTTCAGGTTCGAAGATAGTTCATCAATGGGCGATTGTTGTTGAGAGTGAAAAGGATTGAAGAATTCGTCTTCAGTAGAGGCAGCAGGGGTATCGACAGCAGTTGACGAGGAAGGATGACATTCATCGTACTGCGGTCGTTGCACAAAATTTTCTTCCTCATCATAAAGAATCTGCGTAGCTATTCTCTCATCAACTTCTGCACAATTCAAGTAAGGCAAATTAAAAGATTTAAAAAGCTTATCATAGTCGAAAGCCTCAGCGGGTCCCGTGCTTGGTTTTGGTGGTTTGTAACTTGTGATGTCAGTGTTACACACCACCTCAACCTTGCTGGTCGATAGATTAAAGTCTCGTCTGTTGGGTGTCCGAACAACATATCCGACTAAAATACCTTCGTCGGCTTTTTCACCAAATTTTGAGTTCGTCTTTAATATCGAACACGGGGACCCGAATGGTTCGAGACCATTCAAGTTAGGATTTCTACCATGCATAAGTTCATAACAAGTTTTATTTAATCTTTTAACAGTTAAAACTCGATTAAGAATATAACAGGCTGTTGCAACAACTTCAGCCCAGAACACCACAGGAAGTTTAGCATCAGCCAGCATGGTTCTGGCCCCTTCAATTAGCGTCCTGTTCTTCCTCTCAGCCACCCCATTTTGTTGCGGAGTATACGGGACGCTGTACTGGTGGTCTATCCCTTTCTGTAAGCAAAACATCTCCATCTGATAGTTTTTGAACTCTGTTCCATTATCACTCTTGATGTACTTTACCTTTCTCCCCACAATATTCTCAACCTTGGTAATCAAGTTAATTACCAACTGAACCGTTTCATCTTTTGTCTTTAGAAAGTATACCCAAGAATATCGAGAGTAATCATCAGTTATTACCAAGCAGTATGATGTTCCACTTAGACTCTTTACATTCACGGGGCCGAAGAGATCCATGTGAAGTAGGTCTAGGGTACTGACTATTGAATTAACCTTCTTGGTGTGATGAGATTTCTTGTGTTGCTTTCCCTTCTTGCACGATAGACATTGGTCTTCAATGTTGAAATTTGTCAAGGGAACACCCAGCACCAGCCCATTCTTGACAATGTAGTTCATTTTTCGAAGATGTATATGCCCCATTCTTCGATGCCATAACTCGGACTCTGATTCAGTTGCTTTTGACAGAAGACATGATTCTTCTGTTGCCATCTCAGTCGACCTCATGTCCATAACATATGTATTCTTTTCCCTTGGAGCCTTCATTACTATCCATGCCTCTGGTATCTTGAAACCAGGATACAGTACAATCGCTTCATTTTTGGTAAAGTGCACAGTGTAATCTTTGTCACAGATCTGAGACACACTCAGCAAATTATGCTTCAGCTCTTCAACAAAATTCACCTTTTCTAACTTCATTTTACCATTAGTCACCGTCCCAATTCCAGTAATTCTACCACCACTCTTTCCAGCAAAACTTACTCTACCTCCCTGAATAGGTTTCCATTCTTGTAACAAATTCTTGTTACCCGTCATGTGCCGGGAACAGCCGCTATCCACAACCCATAGATTGTTTGCAGCCCTGTTCAATTGTTCCTGCACGATTAAAGCAAAGGATTAAAATCTGGGGACCCAAGACCTATTGGTCTTGGGTCGATTAAATCTGTTAAAAGGCATCCCATACTCTGGCTGTCCAAAGTTAGTATTAGAATGATTTCTGTAAGCCCTAAAAGGATACCTTCTTGTAGATTGACCATGAGGCCATCCAAACCTTCGTGAATTAAATGAATTAGAACTAGTGGTTTGGTTGTTAACAGGGAAAAACTGAGATCGATTTCTTTGAAAACCTGGATTAGTCCAATATCTGAACTTTGATGAGTTTGCATTCTTACCATTATAGTAATTACTGTTAGCTCTATTCTCGGTTTTCGGAGGCCTCATACCTCTGAGTCTTTGATTTAGAGGGCAATTAGCAATCATGTGTCCTATTTGATTACATCTGAAACAACTCCTGTGTTCAACTTTCATCTCAACAGTTGTTTCTGATGTTGAGGTAGCATTACTACCCGTTTGCCTAACATATGGTGGGACATACAGGTTTAGAGGGGAATTCTTTTCAGTAGGTTTAAATTCCTCCCCACGTCTTAGTAACACTACCTCTTTTTTTGTCTCACTAGATTCGGATGTCTGGTCCGAATTTGATGAGACAGAACTTGGAACAGAAATCTTAACACTCGAAACAGGCTTACTCGTTTCCTTTTTACTCGATTCAGGTTTTTTAATTGAAACTTTGACAGGAACTGTCTGACTTATCTCAACATCAACGGATTTCTGATTACTAGGATCATAAGTATAGTTATGATTATAAGGTGGTGGAACTTCAGAATATCCAATTCCTCCCCTTTTAACTGGGGAACGTTGATCACTTACGAGGTGATCAAGTATTGCAGAGGAATTTCTAAATTGCTCAAGCTTTCTGTTTAGTTCCACCACTTTCACCTGGTAATCAGCTATCTGTTTATCCCTTTCAGCAATTAGTTTGGTTTTCTCTTCTAACACTTCATAGCTAAGATCAATTACTTGTATTTTTTCAGCAAGACTTGCTTTAAGGCTTCTGATATCTTTTTCACTAGCCTTAATCTTTACTGAATAACTATTTTCTCTAGTTTTAGTGTAATAATGATCTTCTTTTAACGTTTTAAATTGAGAGTCCAAACTAACAAACTGATCAGTTAATGTTTTCAATTGTTCAGACAGATTTTCACATTGCATACAAGGGAGTTCAGAACTTACCTCAGAGAGCTGATCATTCACCTCTGTCATATAAGCTTGATCTTCTCTTGTCTCTCTACCGTTTCCTTCAGTTTCGATGTTAACCAAGTTGGCCTGTTCGAACACTTCCTCAACCTCCAGATTCGGTTGTGCTGGCCTGTTCTGACTACGTTCTACTCTTTCATTTGTGCATTCTTTAGCAAAGTGGCCATTCTGTTGACAGTTATAACACCGGACCTTTGACTTATCAAAACCTAGTCTTTCGCCAACGAACTTTCTACCTGTTTTCTTCATAAACCTTTTAACCCTTCTTACTATCATCGCCATCTGCCACTGCAGATCCATCTCTTCCAGATCATCAGCATCGATCTGATCATAGTCTTCGTCTAAAGTTGCAGGGTCAACAATTTTACCTTTGATGTAATTTTCGTAAGAAGCAATGAAAGATGCATAGAGAGCAAACTGCTGTTCAGCGGATTTAACGCTCATAGGCATCTGAGAGTAGTTGCTGTTCAAAACACTTGAAGGAAAACTACCAGTTGTTGCTTGAGGTTTAGAAGAATTTGTTCCACCAGCTACGAAGCATACATCACCATCCATGTTGAGAGTTACATGACCATCATGAGTTGAGTTAGAGCTTGAGTCTCCCTTTGAGTAGTAAGCAGATGATTCTGACTTTGAACTTGAACTTGAAGTGACTTTCGCACCATACATTCCCGGATCCTGAACCTGATCAGTTGGTGTCTCTTTTCGAACCATGTTAAGTTCAAAAGTTCGTAGTTTAATGATAGACAAAAACAAATCAAATAAAAAAAATAGGGAAGAGATAATTCAAGAGGCTCGTAAGGATCAAGATAAAGACAACTGAGCCAACTTGATATTTTGGTATTATCGCCACAAAGAAGAAGAAGAACTTTCAGAATTTTTTTATTCTTATCTTCATAGCAGATTGAATCGGAAAGTAAGAAGTTTCAAACTTTCTATTAAATATCCGTTCCAACCAGTATTTGGGTGTTTTTGCTTGAGCTGTACGAGATGAAAGTCTCATATACAGTTCTCGGAGGGGGGATCACACCTATCTCAATAAAGTTTATGATTAGTTTGAAGAGCGTCTCGAGATTCAGGCGATTGCGGATGATATAACTAGTAAATATGTTCCTCCTCATGTAAACATATTTTATTATCTAGGGGGGATTACGCTTACTTGTTTTTTAGTACAAGTGGCTACAGGATTTGCTATGACTGCTGTTTTCAAGTCGATGTTTACAAACTCTTTATCTTCTCTCATCAAGACAGTGTACATCTCCCATTTCGGTGGGAGAGCATCAAGAAGTTTTTCTACGATCTCTTCTTCTTTATAGTCAATTGAATAGTTTCTGAGTTCGGTCATCAAGTTGTAATACCTTGTGATGATATCATCAAGTGACTCATTCTTCAAATATTTGAACGCCGAGAATTGGGTTTTGAGTAGCTTAATCTTGGACGCACATATCTCCACATTACCTTCATATCGATTTTCAAGCGCTTCCCATAGCTCTCTGGCGGTTTTATATTTCCTGAAGGTGTGAAGAATCTCTTGTGGAAAAGCCATTGTTATCGCAGCATGAGCTTTGCTTTCAGCCTCATACATCTTCTTTTCTTCTTCTTCCATCTTATTGTATTTCTTTATTTGTTCACGACCCTCAAACAGAGCTGTTGGTGGAATGTATCCATCTTGAATGCACACCCACATCTTAGCATCTTGATATTTTACATATTGTTCAAACCGATCCTTCCAAGCCACGAAATCGGTACCCTTAAGCATTTTCGGAGCCTTAGTAGCTGAACCTGCTTCCACCTCCATTTTTACCAGTTCCGTAATATTTATAGAAGTCATCTTTGGAAGAAATACAAACGAGCACTCAAAGAAACCTAAAAAAATAATTTATTATTCTGAACAGTACTGTAGGCGAAGTTATTCTTAACTTCTCTTAAGAGTAACTTCGCTTGAAAACACAACTTCGTTGTCTTCCCAACTTCGCCTGATGTTAACTTCGCTTGTTGAAAACTTCGCTTAAGTTAAGCGAACTTGTGAGTGAGGCGAAGTTGTTAATGACTTCGCTTAAACTTATATCTTCGCCTAAACCCTACAAACAGTGGCGGCAACTTCGCCTGATGAACATAACGTTTTTGCAGGTTTGATTTTGACGTTTTGCGAGGTATGCGAAGGTGTAATGGGTTGTTTTTGGTGGAGTGAGGTGAGTAGGACACAAAAACTCGGTATTTCAACGTAAACTCGTCCCGCGAATAGTCGAACGGAACGATTTCTACACCCGTGTGATAATCCTGAACCACACAATCACGAGCAAATGCTCTGATACCAATTGTAGGTTCCCAGCCGGATCTACTCGGAAATATCTCGTTCTACGTAGGTGCGGAATCCCTACGTAAGACGATACGAGCGTTGAAGCG
The DNA here is from genome assembly GCF_021521415.1 of Bidens hawaiensis. Classification (NCBI taxonomy): domain Eukaryota; kingdom Viridiplantae; phylum Streptophyta; class Magnoliopsida; order Asterales; family Asteraceae; genus Bidens; species Bidens hawaiensis. The sequence goes on from NW_027493654.1 coordinate 204,186, forward strand.
ATATACGTTAAACACAAGCAAACACACGTTACAATAAACAAAGAACACGTTGTATTGCAACTAATAACACGTGATATTCAATCACCGATTACCCGTTCTTCAAAATCGTCAGTTACAAAATAAACCGTAAACCTAATATATAAAGTTATCGACAACTTCGCCTAACAGACTAGGCGAAGTTGTTGATAACTTCGCTTGTCCACAAGTTCGCTTATAACAGGCGAACTTGTGAGACAACTTCGCTTAAATACCAATACAAACCAAACTAATCATTATTACAGACACTCGATACTGAACTACTGACATCATGTACCAACAAAGATTCTGTTAAAAATAGGATCTCCTATGTGTTTTCTAGCAAACATAGAAAGTTCACCATGGCTTTGGCATGGTCGGTTGGGTCATGTGAACTTTGAGTCATTAAGAGATATGACAAGTAAGCAGATTATCAGGGGTGTTCCTTTGATTAACCATCCAACACAAGTTTGTGAATCTGGTAAGCATTCAAGAAAGTCTTTTCCTTCTCAGTCAATATACAGGGCATAAGTACCTCTGAAGTTAGTCTCAATGGATCTGTGTGGTCCAATAACGCCTACAACTCAGGCTGGTAACAGGTACTTTATGCTATTGGTAGATGATTGTACAAGATTCATGTGGTGCTTTATGTTGAAAACTAAAGACCAGGCTTTTGACACTTTCAGACAGTTTAAATTGAAGGTAGAAAGTCAGTTTGAACTTAGAATCAGGGCTGTAAGATCAGATCGTGGGGGAGAGTTTGTCTCTCATGAATTTGGTCAATTTTGTGAAAGAGAAGGTATTATGAGATTATTGACTGCCCCATATTTGCCTCAACAAAATGGGTCAGTGGAGAGAAGAAACAGGTCTATTTTAAATATGACCAGATGTCTCATTAAGGCAATGAGCTTGCCACAAGATTTTTTGGCTGAAAGTGTAAGACATTCGGTGTACATTTTAAATAGAGTAAGTACTAAGAGTCTGAAAAATAGTACTCCTTATGAGGCTTTGAAGGGTAGAAAGCCAAATTTGAGTCATCTTAGGATTTTTGGTTGTGTAGGATATGTGAAACTTATACAACCAGGAATGAGGAAGTTAGATAGAAGTGCACCTATGGTGTACTTGGGAATTGAGGAAGGGACCAAAGCCTACAGGATGTTTGAACCTGTAAGGAAAAGGGTGGTGATCAGTAGAGATGTTCTATTTGAAGAGAAAAGGAAGTGGGATTGGTCTAGTTATTTGAATGAGGTTAGTAATAAAGATGCTAGATGGGTGGAATTTCATGTACAAAATGAGTTTGTACATGTAGATGTAGAGACTGTAGCAGAACCAGATCAACATATTGAACAAAGTCCATCAGGTGGTCAATCCTCTACTCAAGCTCAGAATGTTACAGATACTAGTGCTGAACCCGCACAAACTGAGTTGAGAAGATCAAGCAGGGTGTCTACATTGCCATCTAGGCTAAATGATTTTGTGCTAGAAGGTAGTATGAGATATGGACTTGATATACAAGAAGAAACTAACTTAGTTGAGTTACTTCTTGTTCAAGGTGATGAGCCATTTTCTTTCGAAGAGGCTGTGAAAGAAAGAGAATGGAGAGAAGCAATGAATGAAGAAATTCATGCAATAGAAAGGAATAAAACTTGGGTTTTGGTAAATCCACCTCATCTTTGTAAACCAATTGGTTTAAATGGGTTTATAAGATAAAGAGGGACGCTTTAGGAAAGGTATCAAAGTTTAAGGCAAGGCTGGTTGCAAAAGGGTATGCGCAACAACCTGGTATTGATTATGAGGAAGCGTTTGCTCCCGTTGCAAGAATTGAGACAATAAGATTGTTACTTGCTATGGCAGCTAAGATGAAGTGGGATGTTTACCATATGGATGTAAAGGTTGCTTTCTTGCATGGTGACTTAAAAGAGGATGTGTTTGTCAAGCAGCCTGAAGGTTATGAAAGGAAAGGACATGAACACAAGGTATATAAACTGTCTAAAGCTCTTTATGGTTTGAGGCAGGCTCCTAGAGCTTGGAACATAAAGATTGACACATTTTTGAAAGAATTAAGGTTCAAAAGGTGTCAACATGAACAAGCAGTTTATGTAAAAACCAACGGGGAGTCTCTTTTGATTGTGGCTGTCTATGTAGATGACTTGTTGGTAACTTGTAGTGATCAGCAAGAAGTTGAAGAATTTAAGCATAAGATGAAAAGTAAGTTTGAAATGACAAATCTTGGACTGTTGAGCTATTACCTTGGAATAGAGGTTGTTCAAAAGGAAGAAGGGATTATTATTAAACAGTCAACTTATGCTTTAAAGATTGTCAAAATGGCTGGTTTGGAAGACTGCAATGAGAGAAAAGTTCCAATGGAACCAGATTTGAATCTTTATAAGTCAGAAGGAGATGATGTAAGTGCAACAGATTATAGAAGACTGGTTGGCTCTTTAAGGTACTTATGTCAAACAAGACCAGATGTGTGTTATGCAGTAGGGTACTTGAGCAGATTTATGCAAAGTCCGAAAGATGCCCACTTGAAAGCAGTTAAACATTTGATCAGGTATATTAAAGGTACTCTTCACTATGGCATTATGTATAAAAGAACTGGTAATGAAGGTCTCATTGGGTATAGTGATAGCAATCACTTGACTGATACTAATGATGGAAAGAGTACATCAGGTAATGTTTTTTACTATAATGATTCAGTGATTTCATGGATGTCTCAAAAGCAGCAAACCGTGGCTTTGTCATCTTGTGAGGCAGAATTCATGGCTGCAACCTCTGCAGCATGCTAAGCTTTGTGGCTGCAAGGACTGATTGGTGAAATAACTGGTGAAAAGCAAGAGGCTGTGGTGTTATTGGTTGACAATAAATCAGCTATTTCATTGATGAAAAATCCTGTCTTCCATGGTAGAAGTAAACATATTAACACTAGGTATCATTTCATAAGAGAATGCATTGAAAATGGTCAAATCAAAGTTGACTTTGTTAGTAGAAAAATGCAGCGTGCAGATGTGTTGACTAAAGCACTTCCAAGACTGAAATTTGCTGAAATGAGGCTTATGTTAGGTGTGGATGATTTGAAGGATTAGTTTTGGAATTAAGGGGGAGTTTGTTAGAAACTTTAAGGTTGTTTCTGTATAATTCCAATTTACAAGGGTCATATGTGTAAATAGTTTGTTAAAAGTTTACAAGACAAGTAGTATAAGAGATTAGGGATTAATTTCTTTTAATTGTAATTTTCACTTTACTTTTCATTCCTCTGTAATCATCTTCACAACTGAACACAAACCCTAATTTCTCATTGTTCTTGATAATCAAATTCTTGTTCGATACTGGTACTGTGTTTCAGAATTACGACATGGATGAGCTCGGTACCACACGGTTACGATCCCAAATTTCTCAAAATCTTGGTATCGGAATCCAAAATGCTCGGTTTAATATCAGTACGGTACCGGTATCATAGGCAAAAATTTGGTTTACACTGGTACCATCAATGGCGAAACTTGTAAATTTACCGAGGGAGGGGGCTCAAATTTTTTACCGAAAACGAGTAAATTTACACTACGTATAAAAAAATCCGGACAAAACGACTAAATTTACACTGTCGCGCAAAAATAGGGGGGGTACCCCTGTCCCTCAATATCCTTCGCCATTGCATCCAAGCATCGCCACTTGCCACCGCGTGTATCAAGTCTGCCAGTCTGGCCACCCAGACATTTTCTTTTAAGTTTCGTCACTGATACCATTCGCTCATTCCTACGTGAAATGTAACAAATTCAACGCTCTATTATAAACTAGGTTAGCATCCCGTGTGATACACGGGTTGAATAAATAATATTTTGATTATAACTGATTTTAATAAATGAATATAAAGATTTATAAAGGGGACTCCCTTTATAAAGATAGATAAATTACAAATTATATAAGGAAAATAAGAATCATGATGAAGTTATCATAAATCTAAAAAAATTGTTTATATATGATTGTGCATGCCTAGCTTCTTTTTTAACGGCCAACTAAGTAACGTCGGGTACTTCGTACGCAATAATATCATTAATCAAATATTTTGATTCAAAATTAGCATAAAAAAACAAATGTATTAACATGTTTTCCATATAAAGTCTTTCGGGACATATCACAACCCAGAAGAAACTTGGTCATATTAAAAAAGTTTGTAGAGGTGTATTTGTTTATGCTAGTAACATTAACTTATGTATGTTTGATTACAAACAAAATAAACTACCAAAAAAATGATCAGATGATTATGATAAATGAACATACCAATATAACTATAACAAAAAAGTTATTCATGCAACACTATGAAACACGTATGATTATCCATAACTGAATACATCTATTTATTGTACTTATATACTCTTTACAAGAAATAATGTATGTTAACTTTGCAGATAAGTTAGTTACACAAATAAGAAATAATATATAGATTTGTAACACCGTTTCGTTTATGATATAAAAAAGACAAATTATTACACGGTTCATTATTTATATCAACAAAGAAGACATGTTCTACAAATACATCATTGTCAATTCTCAAAATTAGTCATAAGCATAAACATTAAATTTATTAAGTTTGTAAAGTCGAATCAATTTTTTCCCTAATTTGAAAATTACATGGCAACAAAGATCCATTGATATGAGCGAATACAACATAATCATCAATAAAAACACATATATAGTGATAGAAATTATAAACTATTATTTAACAAATTCAATAGTATTGTAAAAAATTTAAGACATTAACCTAGATTATCATAAATTCAACCAAAATCAAACAGGTACACAAATCGTAAACCTTAGACGTTTATTATCGAATTTTGGAGAAATCATGAAAATATTTACAGATAAAGCGAGATAATTGAGATTTGATAGATGAAATAGCTTGAGATTATATGATTGATTTCTTGTGTCTGATATCATTTAGGGAGAAAGTCAATTACGTTATATATAATTTAGGGAGGCACGGAAATTCATAATGTGTGAATTATATGGAAATTAATATAATTTTTTTATAACAAAGGGTTGGTTATGGGATACCCATTTACCTATTTTGATTAATTATTTTAAAAAAAAAGAGTTTTAATGATTGAAAATAAAAACTTGTAAAATGACACAAATATAGACATATATATTCTCTTTCACTACATGTGATTATATTTTAATGCATGGCATATAAGTGTTTATGCGATTCTCACAATTTTCTACTTCAAAGTAGTTTTGAACTAGATATTTGTATATAATATGATTAATTATAAAGACTACAGTAATATTGAAATGATAAAACCGAACACTGATTCTTTAATATAAGTCCTTTAATTTTGTTTTTTAAACAATAATGATGATAATGATTTATGGAAAAATAATATGCACTAATGTGACGGTGGAGATACTTCCATTCTTGGCTCTCAATAATTACAATAATATTACGTTACCTGTTCATTATCGCCGATCAGGTTTCGTCTGATAATGAACAGCCGTTTGAATTGGAGCTTGAGAGGTTTGGTGTTACGGAGGATTTGTTAGAGGACTCACGTTATCCACGTTTCCAGGTTGATAATTTCATATCTGATTAATTACTTGTTAGCTTTTTATTATGCTCATTTGTAAATGTTTAGATGCGATTCGATTGTGAATGTTGATTATATTATTGGAATGTAATTGAATTATTAGCTAATGTAGATCTGAACATTATTGAAATCTTACTTGTCGTATTGGATTCATGCTGATTGATGATGTTAGGTTTTCGGCTAGTTTCGAAATGTTAAGATGCATTTTGATTGTGAATGTTGAAATTGGTGATATATTGGAATGTGATGGAATTAGCTTACGTAGATCTAAGATCTTATTGATTGCTTGATGCTAGTTATTACTTATTAGCTGATTTGTAGTTAAGATGCGATTTGATCAATGTTGTAAAAGTAGGTCAATAAGGCCCCGAGTACTCGCTACAAGGTATGGTGCTGAGGGGAGTTTCTTTAACTCCGTCTAGTTACTAAGAATCGATCAAAAGTGGTCAACCTCAGCCAGAATCACATCTAGTCGGTCAACTTGGGCCGATTTTGACTTAAAAGATAAAACATAATTCATATTTTAACTAATGATTAGCAAATTTTAGAATAATTTAGTACTTAAAAATGTATTTATCTTATTTATATTGATATTCACTTATTTTGTTATAAATATTACTAACTTATGATATTTGACATATATATAATATCCAAAAATAATTTTCTTTACATTACCATTTCCGAGTACACCCAACTCCCTAGTCGGCCACCTAGGGTTCGCCTAACGACATTTGCAACCTTGGTTTTGATATGAAGATTGAAATTGAAATTGAAATTGATTGTGAACATTTTCCGTTTCCAGGTTGAATTGAATTCTCGCTTGTTTTATTTGTGAATCGTGAATATTAATATATTATGTATGCATTTTGGTTATGAATGCTGAGTGAGTTGTTGATTCTGAAGTTTGAAATTGATGATGATGATGTTAATTTTTCTTTCGGTTGATTTGAAATTGTTAAGATGCGTTTGATTGTGAATGTTGAAATTGTTGATGTATTGGAATGTGATTGAATTATTAGGTAATAATGTAGATCTATTGTGATCTAGGAAATTCTGAAGTTTTAAATTGAAATTGAAGTTGATTGTGAAAATTGTTGAACTGTTGGAATGTGATTAAATTAGCTAATGTAGATCTGAGATTAAGGACCTGTAGAAAACCTATATCTTTGATTCTTCGAAATGGATTGTGAACATTCTTCAAAAATTAGAATGTGATCGAATGAACTAATAACTAACATACTTTCTCAGCCGATTCGAAAATGATAGGATGTATTTTGACTGTGAACGTTGTAGAAATATTGAAATGTGATCGAATTAGCTAACTTAGATCAAAGATCGTGGACGTGTTGAAAAACCTAGACAGATATGTTGAAATTGTTGAATGTAGATTCTAAAATACCTGACATGATTCTACAGCCAGTTCGAAATGATAAGATGCATTTTGACTTTTTGAGTATCAATGCCTAAATCGTTGATTCTAATCTTTAAAATTGAATTGGATTATGAAAATTGTTCTAATGTTGGAAGGCAATTTGAATTAGCTAACGTAGATCTAAGATCATGGACATGTTGGAAACCTAGATAGATATGTTTGAAATTGCTGAATGCAGATTCTAACAAAACTAACATCATTTTTCAGCCAATTCGAAAATGTTAAGATGCATATTGAGCATGAATGCTGAAACATTGATATTGAACTTCAAAATTGAAATGGATTATGAAAATTGTTGAAATATCGGAATGTGATTAATTAACTAACATAAATCGATGGACATATATAATAAATATATTGAAATTCAGACTTGCTTGCAACAAATTACTGTTTTGTGCATCTGTTTATAACTCTATTTATTAATAATGCTAATTTTCCAATTCGAAATTGGTAAGATGCATTTTGATAATGAATACGGAAATTGTTGATTCTGAACTTCAAAATTGAAATGGATCACGAACATTGTTGAAATATTAGAATCTGATTGAATTAATAACATAGATATAAGATCAACATGTAGAAATCCTAGATAAAATGTTGAAGGCTTGCAAAAATTTATTGGTTTGTGCATCTGTATATGGCTAACTCTATTGATTTGTGCATCTGTAATGACTTGTAGATGATTCGGCTTCTGATGTGGCTACTGTCTCCAACGTAAGGCAAGATCTTTCAGAGTGGCAGCAGAAACATGCAAATCTAGTCCTCACAACTGTCAAGGTATCAATATTAATAATGTATATGCAAGAAACATAATCAAATATGGATCTTGTTAGACACAAAATGACTGATGTACTTGTTGATCTTCTATGAGAATTCCAATAGCCATGTACACTTTTAAAGATTCATATGATGCAGATAATACTTTAATGAATGTTTATAATGATCTTGAAATGTTCAGGAAGTATCAAAGTTGAGGTACGAGTTATGCCCGAGACACATGAAAGATTGAAGATTCTGGAGGATATATTTTACACTTGTGAGCACTCATGTATCCCCGTATGTGACTACCTTATCTCAGAATGTGGCACGGCTTGTAAATCAACATCTTGTTTTATTAATATTAGTTTTATATGTTTTTATATGTGCAGGTATGAAAGAAAATTTGTTGAGGAAAACAAATTAAAACAGATAGCAAAAACAAAAGATGAAAAAAATGATCAAACTCCAGCTGGTGAACCAGAATCAGCGGGAGAAAATCTGAAAAGCAAGACATCGACATCTGAACAGGATTTAGATTCATTTCTTTTGGGCGATCTTGATGACAGTGATGGCCATCCAGGTAACTTTCTAAGCATAAAATAAATGTTGAATCGCTGTTTCGTAACCTTCATCTTCCTCACTTTCAGATGATGGTGATAATGATGCTTTTGATGACGACGATGATTCTGAGCTATAAAAACATATTGTAAAAAGAAGTATGCACGAGAATCTTGAAGAATTTCGAGGTACGGTTTTATGTGTATGTATATGTTGATACTTGCAGGAGATTGGAGATGAAAACATGATATGTTCATTTGTAGTGTGGGATTGATGAGTTTTTTTCTTTTTTTGTTTGTGCTTAAAAAAACCTTGTTAAGATGGATTTCGTATAGAAATATTAAGTCAAAATATAAACTATTTCTTTCTTGTGCTTGTGATGAATGATGTAAAACTTTAGTTGTCCATCTTGACTAACTACAATCTATGCATCAATATTATTTTTCTACATTCTGTTGCTTCTTGGTGGTTTTCATTGAGCAATACAAATCAATAAATCATGCTGCGACTCTTGTGTAGTAATTAAAACTTGGATAATAATCAACGTTTGCAAGATATAAGAAATGTCAAGCTGAACCGGACGGTTTTACTTGGTGGTTTATTAGATCATTAGTCCGTATTAAACTTTTTAAAATAGTCAGAATGGTTAAAACAACCATACTAATGGTTTAAACCTGGTTCAATGTAAACAATACATGGTCGGTTCCAAGTTTCTAAGCAGGCCAAACCCTTATAACAGTATAAAAGTCGTAATGTTTGCAACTCAAACTGACCAACTTGCTTTAGTATCACACAGTTCGGTTAAACGGTTTTAAACACCCTTAACTGCAACTTGGCAACTAACATAATATTTAGTTAAAAAACAAGATATAAAAAGTTGCATGGGGTGAGAGAGGCTCGAACTCTCGACCTCAGGATAACTCAGAATGCTATGAGACCTACGCGCTAGCCAACTGCGCCACCACCCCTTTGATGTCATAATACTTGGTCACAACATTTAATATCTGTTATTTGAAAATTTCAAATATACACCCAACAATCTTCTTGAAAATGATTTTGCAAACCTTCCATCAATCAACAAACTGTGAATACAATACATATTCCATAAGATGTATTTTGGTTTGGTAAAAGAGATACTCGAGTAGTCGAGTTTCTAGCATGTACAAATCAAATAAGGATGAATGTCTTGCTATTCAATCCATTTCAGCAGTCATAACATGTTGGACGATTTGAAAATCATGAAATGATGTTATGTTTACGGAATCTCATTTTCGGTGACCAAGGTAGTAAATGATATCGAAGCTACCTCCTTTCTTTGGGTGAAGCATAGAAGCAAACATTCTAGCTTGGATTGGGAGAAACGGTATAACTTTAATTTTATGAATTTCCCATCGTAATTTAATTTTATTTTGTTGTTTGCAATGTGTTCTTTCTTTTTACATTTCAGGCCTTTTGTTTCTTGTCAATCGGTCTTCTTTCCCTTTTACGTTTTAGGTGTTTTGCTTCTTGTAAGCGGTCTCTTTCTCTTTTCTAATGAAATTCGGTCTTTCAAATAAAAAACATGTGCCAATTCATATTTGAACAGACTCCACAGGATCATACCAAAAACTTACACCAAAAAGCCAATATATGATTTTAACTTATATATCATTTTCCATCTTCAACCACAATAAAAACAAACCCAAATCCATAAATAGTGATATATTCAAATTATTTATCAAAATCACTAAACAAACAAACAGACAACAATAATCCACCACTACCAAAAACCACATGCAGCAACTCTTTCTAGACAAACAACACAGATCTCTCAGGTTGCCCAACAAATGACACATGTACAACTTCCACCCAGTGGCGGACCCAGGATATTTTGTCAATGGGGTCCAATTTTTTCGGTTTACAAAATTTTTTGGGTCGGTCGTTATTCGGGTCGGGTCGAGGCGAGGAACATAATAAAACACGGAACTATGGTGTCATTAGAAACGAGTAAGTAGAAAGAATCTAAATTAGAAACTAGATGAAACATACACTTTTAATTCATACCCGAAAAACATGAACGTAATCTATATATATGGTCTTACATAATTGACCAAAACATGAAAAAATAACTCTAACACAAATAAATGATTAATTATAATATACATACACAAGGTAAATGATAAAAGAATATGCAAAATCCATGTTAACATTATATATGTTGCATGGTGATAATGACTATATGAGAGAAACTAACAAAAAGCACAAATACCCTAACTGAATAACTAAGACTAGGATATTAAAAAAACAACAAAAAAGGAGTATGGTGGGGCTTGAACCTACAACCTCTCACAAGTAAAACAAGGGACTTTCCACTGTACCAGTTCAATCATAATAGTATGGGTTCCAAGTATTAATTTTTATGGGGTCCTTACAAAATTTAATATACCGTCTCTAAGTAATTTTTAAAAAACATCGGTGTCCCGGGACCCCGATCGGACCTATGTGGGTCCGCCCCTGCTTCCACCCGTCTTACAACTATATCCCCGCCATTCCATATTTGACACGCTGGATCCGGCCTTCTGTGTCACGTCTTTAGTCGTTTCGAAGCTTGATCCGAGTTTTCACCGTTGTTAAACTCTTGAAACCGGCCCACTTCTTGATTGCTAGGGTGAGGATTCTCGTGATCCTGAACACAATGTAAATAATCACATTTCGAGATTTTATTTTTTTAACACAAAAACAGCTAAATGTGATTAAACAATTATACCTTTGCAGTGGATGTGCCAGATGTTTGTCCTCTATTTGCTCGTTTCCCAAGATCAACTTGTACGGATATGGTCGCCTGAGTCAAGTCCACACCCGAGCTCTGCAGTGCTTGCGTAAGCGAATTCAACAACCTAAAAAAACCATTAAACTTACATTATTTTATAAGTAAGCGAATTGAAGTTGTTATGTATACAACAAAACTTCTTGAATACTCACCCTTGAGAATAAACACTTGAAATGCTAATCGTTCCGCCTTCAACCGTCACCTCCTCTTGCTGACTAGGATCACCAGCGACGGGAAGATCAGACGACTGGATATTAACATTACAATGAAGGGCAGAATGGGAAAACGTCCCATCCGCTTGCTGAACAGGGACGGGAATGCTCGGTTGTACAGCAGGTTGCGAATCCATCAAATTACAGTTCAAGTCTCCACTAGGGTCGGACCGAGCAGGATTTTGTGGGCCCGTGTTGATACCAGGGGCCATTGTGACATTTTCATCAAATCTAACCGGAAAAGACGGTGTCAGACCCGAATCCGGCTTTATGACAGGTGGATGCCCAAAACTCGGGACCCGCCAATGGCTGTTTCTCTACACACGACATAATTAAATAACATTAACATAAACACAAATGCTCGCTTAATTACAGTAGATTAATTAAATTGTTATATGTGATTTACCCATGGCATTAATTTGGTGGGCTCTGCGCCCCAACCAGGATATGATCCTTCGTATTTTTGTACTCTTTCTTTTAAATATTGAACATATTCTATCACCTGCAAGAAGATACATAAAGTCAACTCTTACATAGTCAACCTTCAAAAGTCAAACAATAATTAAAATCTAAATATCTATTGTGTTTAGTTGATTTACCTCAAGCAAAAAAGAAGCTGTATCTCTCTTCTGATCACTATTGGGTATCAAATCCCTCAATATCTGAAACCTAATTAAGAAAAAAAACAGAGACCATGTTCGTTCAGTTGTGTTAAATTCGACAATGCGTTCCTATACGTTCGTTAATGTTTGTTTATTAAAGATTTTGAATATTTTCAATGACTTTAATGTAAATTAGCATATAGATTTAAAAAGAAACACCAACACAAACTTAATAGCCCGACCGAACCGTTGACAGTCATCATTCTTGGTTAGCCAAATCAAATAAAACATAAACTTCATCAGGGCGGTCTCCGAGATTTCAAGTGCCAAAATGAGTACTAAAAATGGCCCTTATATTAAAAAAAATCCCCAAAAGATCAACGATAAATGTAACATTTCATTACAAGGCCAGACTATAGTACGTGTTCAGAACATTTTATGCATATAAGTTTTTTTAAGTATTTTGAGCCCTTACTGAGACCATGGCCTAGACGCCAGCCGAGCCAGGTGTGGGGTCTGAGAAGGCCCTAAATTTCGTTCCGTTAGGTGTTTGTGAACGTCTCTTCAGTGCGGTTCATTTACAACCCTAAATCTAACCAATTTCATCAAACCAACACAAAATCAAACTTAAGACACACCTTTCATTAATTTTGCTCCTTCTCCGCTGCTCCGTAACCGAATGCTTCGACCTGGTAGCATCAACTTTATCACTGTTCTTCACATCTACAAAACCCCCAATTCAGTCAAAACACACAAATCACTCCACACAACCAAATTACACAAATCCACTCTTACAACAACAAAATTCAAAAACCCAGATCACCAATTTCACAAAAACCAACCTATTTCAAGAAAAAATCATACCTTTGGAAAAACAAAAAAAAACCAATTCAATCAAAACCCACATCCCAAATCACACAAATCCACTCTTACAACAACAAAACTCAAAACCCAGATCACCAATTTCACAAAAACCAATCAATTTCAAGAAAAAATCATACCTTTATAATTAGGGTTTGTATCTTTCTTGAATTCAATCAAAACCCACAACCCAAATCACCCAAATCCACTCTCACAACAACAAAATTCAAAACCCAGATCACCAATTTCACAAAAAACCAACCAATTCCAACAAAAAATCATACCTTTGGAATTAGGGTTCGTATCTTTCTTGAATTCAATCAAAACCCACAACCCAAATTACCCAAATCCACTCTCACAATAACAAAATTAAACAAGTATATTCAAAACCCAGATCACCAATTTCACAAAAAACCAATCAATTCCAACAAAAAATCATACCTTTGGAATTAGGGTTTGTGTCTGTCTTGGCGGCGTTGAACTCATCGTAATCTTCGTCTTGATGGGTCTTGCTTGATTTCATATTTTAGGTGTTGGTGATGATGAATTGATGAAATTGGTGGGTTTAAATTAATGGGAATTGATTGTAAATGTGAAGGTGGATTTGGATGTTGACGGAGACTTGCCGGCGGTGGCCACCGTGACGATAAAGAGAAAGAGTGTGTGTGTCTTCACGTGCTTCTCATGAGGGGTGTTAACACCTTTTTGGTCTTTTTTTTCATTCATTGATTGTTTTTTGTTTTCTTTTTTTACTTTTTATTTTTATTTTTTGTTTTATTTTTTTAGTTGTGTTTTGACAACTAGGGGTGTTTTTGGGTTTGTTGACGGAAACTCGACCCAAATCTCTCACGGGTTTTTCGGGTTCGGGTTTTTTCGGATTTCACATGAAAAACCGAAACCGAACGGTTTTAAAAACTCCAAAAATCGAGGTTTTGGTTTTCGGTTTGGTTGCAGCCGAAAACCGCACCGAACCGCACCACACACACCCCTAGACTGTAAAAAACCTGCCTAAGGCCGATAACCTTATGATTGTGTGGTAATTAAGAGACTTGGTGTTTCATATGACTCAGGTTTGATTCATGCCCTTGGCGTTTAGTTTCAACGGCACCAAGTGATGATATGAGACTAGACGAGAATGTGGTGTTCACTAGTAGGATCATTGAGCTGATGTCACAGCCCCAACCCCTATACCCCGGGAGGGAAGCCGTGAACATTTATTGGTGGTATCGGTGTTTATTAAATTATTTTGCAGCGGAATATTTCATCAGAACCGTAGTTAGGAAAAATAATCAGAGTTATAAAAACACCATAATTATTATTATGACAAACCAGGAATTTAATCCCTTTTGATACAAACATAAGTTTTATACAGTTAAACCCTAATTTACAAAACACGTTTCTTTATTCTTGTGACAAGCTACTTATTTAAGCTGGAAGCCCGCATGCATCATTCATTTGTCTCTAACAAGTCACCTGAAACATGTTTAAAATATTTGATCAGCAAGAAATATTGGTGAGTACATTCATTTGTAAATGACACATTTTACTGTTACATCATTAAGATGTTTTTACACATGCCTGCTTACAAATTACCGAAAGGTACTTGTCACTCGACCGTATCTATGACTGTGGTCATATTACTTATTGGCTAACACTTGTCCAATAAGTAACGTGTAATAGCCCAGTAGGCAAGCTTTGTATACAAAACCCCACAATACCAGTAGTAACCATCCCGTAAGTCTACAGAGAATTAATCACTGTAATGTATTTAAAATACTTTAAAAATATATTTGAAAACATTTAGACAATCTGTCATGAGTTTTATAGGTTTTGAAATTATCATGACAGTGTCAGAAAAATAGTTTTCTCACACAAATGTGAGTGGTACAAAAACTCGAATGTCTCACCTTACAAGTTTACAATTAAGTAACACCTCCTGGTATTAAGCACCTAGGATAAACACAATGTAGTATACCTAGATTAGTATAAAACCAATAAGCATAACGATAATCACGAGAGTAGAAACTTTACACGATGGCACAATGTCATACCTTAACAGGCAGACTTTCGGATTCGTGTATATTTCTTTCGATCGGATATGTATTGTTACGACTCGGTATTATACTATACTCTTAATTTGTATATATGAGTGTGTGAAAATTCAGAGAGAAAACAGAGTTCTGAGCAAAGAATGAATGTCCCGTTGGCTTCCTATTTATAGCTGATTTTGGACCCCGTCGCGGTACGCGATGGCCATAAATAGAAAGGCGTCGCGTATCGCGAAGAATCTCATAGCTAAGTCGAGTCAGCCCTAGGCCTAATACGTGGCACGCCACGTGGCAGGCTACGTGTCATCCGCGTAACCTCCACGTCGCGGTACGCGATGGGTGGCTAAGTGCGCCATCAAAGCGCCACATTGCGCCCATCGCACTTCGCCCGAGCCTGTGCCCGTGCGCGTTCGGGTGAAGCACCCTCCGCTAGGACCACTGGGTGTAATATGTCTTATAAGAACATTAACATAGGAATTTTCTTTCTTATAAAGTGCTCACTAGTTTTGTAATTTAGCGATGTGGGACATGAACTTACAAACCTATTTACCTATGGTGATACATTCTCCATTTCTTTCTTCCACCAATGTGGGATGGAATTTCCTTCACTTATCTCTTTATTCTTTATTTGTGGTTTGTTATAGTCTCCCCTCCTTATTTTGAATCTCGTCCTCGAGAGTTGATTGGAATAAGTGTGGGTACTTTCGTTTTATTTCAGATTCCAATTCCCAAGTATATTCTGGTCCACGTTTTGAATCTCATTTCACTTTGACCAGAACTATTCTTTTATAGTTGAGATTCTTGATCTTTCTATCTTCGATTTGCAAGGATTTCTCAATGAATTTCAACTTTTCATTTACCTTTATATCTTGAAGGGGTACTTCTAGTGTTTTATCAGCTAAACATTTCCTTAAGTTACTTACATGAAATACATCACGTATACCTGACATTTCCTCTGGTAATTCTAGCTGATAGGCTACTGGTCCAATTCGTTTGAGAATTTGAAATGGTCCAACAAATATTGAACTTAGCTTTCCTCTCTTACCGAATCGGATTACTCCTTTTCATGGAGATACTTTCAGTAGCACTTTGTCTCCAACTTGAAATTCCAATGGTTTACGTCGATGATCTGCATAACTTTTCTGTCGATCTCGTGCGGTTTTTAATCTTTCCTTAACTTATATTTATCTTGTCAGTACTTTCTTGAATGATTTCATGACCTGATAGTTGTTTTCCTTCTATTTCTGCCCAACACACTGGAGTTCTGCACCTTCGTCCATAAAAGGGCTTCAAATGGGGCAGCATTAATACTTGTATGATAACTGTTATTATAGGAGAATTCTATTAGTGGTAAATGGTCATCCCAATTTCCACCAAAATCTATTACACATGCTCTTAGCATGTCTTCCAATGTTTGTATGGTCCTTTCACTTTGACCATCAGTTTGTGGATGGTATGCTGTGCTCAAGTTTAATTTTGTTCCCATAGCTATTTGGAAACTTTTCCAAAAATGAGAAGTAAAACGACTATCCCGATCCGATACAATGGATAATGGAACTCCATGTAATGAGACAACTTTGTCTACATACATCTTAGCTAATTGTTCCATTTGAAAGTTTCCTTCATTGGTATAAAATGAGCTGATTTTGTTAATCTATCAACAATTACCCAGATTGTGTCATTACCTCTTCTCGTGGTAGGTAATTTGGTAACAAAATCCATTGTTAGAAATTCTCATTTCCATTCTGGCATTTCTAATTGTTGAAGTAATCCTGATGGCATTTGATGTTCTGCTTTAACTTGCGAACAAGTTAAACATTTTGAAACATAACTAGTTATGTCCTTTTTCATTCCTATCCACCAATAGATTTTCTTCAAATCTTGATACATTTTATCTCTTCCAGGATGTATTGTGTATTTGGATTTATGGGATTCTTCGAGAATCTTTTCTCGTAACCCTCCTATGATTGGTATCCAGATCCTGTTCCCCATTCGGAGAATTTCATCATTTCCTTTGACAAGTAGATCAATGGTACCATTTCTTTTCTCATCAGCAATATTATTTTCTTCTATTGCTTGTTTCTGAGCATTCTTTACTTCATCAATTAAATTGATTTGAAGTTCTAACCTTAAGGCTCACACTCTTTTAGGTTTCTCATGCTCTTTTCTGCTTAATGCATCGGCTACTATATTAGTCTTTCCTTCACGATATTGGATTTCACAATCATAGTCGCTAAGAATTTCCATCCAGCGCCTTTGCCTCATGTTAAGCCCTTTTTGCCCAAAGATATATTTTAAACTTTTATAATCTGTAAATATAGTAAACTTACTACCATATAGATAGTGTCTCCAAATCTTTAGGGCAAAGATTATTGCTTCCAATTCTAAATCATGTGTTGTGTAATTCTCTTCATGCTTCTTTAACTGTCTAGATGCATAAGCAATTACTTTTTCACGTTGCATTAGTACACATCCTAGTCCTGATTTAGAAGCATCACAACAAACTGTGAAATCTTCAGTTCCCTCTGATAGTGCAAGTATTGGGCCATTTGTTAACTTTTGTTTCAAAGTTATAAAAGCTTCTTCTTGTTTACGTCCCCATTCAAACTTGACATTCTTACACGTTAACTTGGTTAACGGAACTGTTATTCGGGTAAAATTTTGAATGAAGCGTCTATAATATCCTGCTAATCCTAAGAAACTTCAAATTTCTGTAGGAGTTTTAGGAATTTCCCAATTAGTAATAGCTTCTATTTTGGAGGGTCCACGTGAATACCTTCATGGTTAATCAAGTGTCCTAGAAACTGTACTTCTTGTGACCAAAATTCACATTTTAAGAATTTAGCATAAAGCTTCTCTTTTCTCAATAGTGTCAAAAGTGTATGAAGATGTTTGACATGATCTTCACTAATTTTGGAATAAATAAGTATATCGTCTATAGAAACGATTACAAATTTATCCAAATATGGTTTACATATTCGGTTCATCATATCCATAAATGCAGCTGGTGCATTGGTTAAACCAAATAGCATGACTGTAAACTCATAATAACCATATCTTGTCATAAAAGCTGTTTTAGGAATATCTTCTTCTTGCACTATTAATTGGTGGTATCCTGAGCGTAAATCAATTTTTGAGAAATATCGAGCTCCTTGGAGTTGATCAAATAAATCATCAATTTTCGGTAAGGGATACCGATTCTTAATTGTGACTTTATTCAATTCTCTATAATCGATAAACATACGAATTAACCCATCTTTCTTTTTGACAAACAACACTGGTGCTCCCTAGGGTGATGAACTAGGTCGTATGAAACATTTTTCTAGCAATTCATCTAATTGCTTCTTTAATTCTAACATCTCTGTTGGAGCTAATCTATATGGTGCTTTAGCAACTGGCGCTATTCCTGGTATTATATGAATTCTGAATTCAACTTCACGATCAGGCGGTTGTCCAGGTAAATCTTCTGGAAAGACGTCAGAATATTCCGATACTACCGGAATTTCTTTTAGCTCTTTTCTTTTGGCGCTAATGATTACATAAATCATATATGCTACGCCTTGTTTCCTTAGATAGCTTGCCACTTTCATTACTGCTATGAACTTCCTAGGCTTGAGCATTTTATCTCCTTGAATGGTAATGATTTTTCCTGTTGGCGTACGGATTTCAATAGAATTTGTATTACATAGGGTTCGAGCATGATTGGTTGCTAACCAATCCATTCCTAATATGACATCGAATCCAGCCAAATTCATTGGGAGTAAATTTGCTTTAAACTTGTGGCCTAGTAAATTTGTGTTTTCTTCTTGAAGTACTTCATGAATATTAATAGAATTTCCATCGGCCATTTCTACCGTGCAGACTTGATTAAGTTTGGTTAATGGTTGATTTAAGGCTTGGCAAAACTTCGTGTTTATAAAACTTTGATTTGCTCCGGAATCAAACAATACTTTAGCGTAAACGTTATTGATAAGGAACGTACCCGCAATGACGTCTGGAATCATTGCTGCTTCTTGGGCAGTAAGCTGAAAAGCCGTGCATTCCTCTTAGGCCTATCTGTGTTCTTTGCTTTGTTGTCAGGCACCTTTATCAGCTTTGGACATTCTGGACGGATGTGGCCAGGTTCTCCACAGTTGTAGCAAACACGACTCTCTTTTCTTCTACATTCTTCATCCGTATGTCCAGCTATTTTGCAAAAATTGCAATACTTAGTTTTCTTGAAAGCGCATTTCCCTGAATGCCTTTTTCTGCAAATTTTACAGAAAGGATGAGCATAAGATTGCCCCTTCTTTCGGAATTCTTGGGTAATCTTCTGGGCTAGATCTTTCTTTTTATTTTCTTCCTGGGTTCGGACTAATCCGTCTGTCATGGTATTGGCTAGCTCAACTTTTTCTTCAATAGTTTGAGGTCTAGCTGACTTTACCAGATCGCGAATTTCACTTACTAATCCCCAAATATAACGAGAAATTAGTACTGATTCTGGTGAAGCCAAAGCTGGTACCATTCTTGCATATTCGAAGAATTTTGTCGTATACTCACGACACTTTACACCTTCCATCTTGTGGTTTAAGAACATAGTAGCAATCTTTTCTCTTTCATGAGGAGGACAAAATTTCATTTCTGCTATTTCTTTAAATTCTTCCCAAGTCATTGTATAGACTATGTGACTTCCCTTTGACTGGAGGACCATGTTCCACCATTCCATTGCTTCATTAATAAAGAGCTTAGTAAATGCCGTTCTCCTATTTGTTGGAATGAGATCGGTGAGACTCAGCTCACTGGACCCGAAATGGTACAAGATACCACCGACAGAATAACTCAAATTCGTAATAATCTGCTTACTGCTAGAAGTCGCTAAAAGTCTTATGCTGATAAGCGACGACGACCCTTGGAATTCGAAGTCGGCGACCTTGTCCTCCTCAAGGTTTCACCTTGGAAAGGAGTAGTCCGTTTCGGAATGAATGGTAAACTAGCCCCTCGTTTTGTTGGTCCGTTCAAAATCCTGGAACGAATCGGAGATGTTGCTTATCTCCTCGAGCTTTCGCAAGATCTTCAAGGCATCCATCATGTGTTTCATGTTTCGAACCATCGAAAGGTTCTAGCCGACGAGAACCTTCATATCCCTCTCAACGAGGTACGTATCGATAAGACAATGCACTTTGTTGAGAGACCGGTGGAAATAGTAGATCGAATGGATAAGGAAACCAAGCGTAGCCGAATCCCTTTGGTCAAGGTTCGTTGGGAATCTAAGCGCGGTGCGGAAGTCACTTGGGAACGTGAAGAGCAAATGAAGTCTAAGTATCCGCATTTTTTTGCTACGGATGTTAATTCCTAATTTCGGGAGGAAATTTCATAAAAGTTGGGAATGCTGTGACATTCGTCAAATTGAATTAGTAGTTGTACTCATATTTATTACTCGTTTGTAATCGCATCGTCGCATTTAATGAAAACATTGAATTATTAATTAAGTTATTCTGTTTTACCTTTATTGACTCGTATCTATATACTTATAATCGTTATACAATATGTACAATCTAACCCCTACCTTTAGTTTTACAATTTCTGACCACCAAACCTAAGATTAAGGACTTGTCTGCAATTTTATTGAAACTCCCTCCTTCCCTCTTCTTTTCCCGTCACCGTCAGACCCCCCCCCCCTTTCCTTTTTTTTGATTCAATTAACCCAGAAATCACGGGCTTGGTTTAATTAGGATGATTCTTAAACATAAACGCTCCTTCCTATTATAGTATAACGCGTAATTGACAGCTAATTTGTATCAAATCGTATCAGTTTCATTAACACTTTGAACGCGGCTGTTCTTGATCTTGTTAGCCTATAAATACAAGTCCATAAGGCAATTAAACGTGCATACACCACCTCCTCACGATCCCGAAGCAAAGCCCTAATACAATTGCAAATAAACAGTTCTTGACCTCGCTTGATTTCGTCTTTTGGCCTCAAACCCTAACTCGCCGTTCGCGTTCAATTCGTACACGAATAAGGACAAATTATCGGGACTTCTCGTGGAACCATCTAGTTGCGTTAATTGTTATCATCTTCTTGTTACCGTATCTCCCTATTTCAAGTGAGTTCTTCATAACCCCGTTTTAACGCTTTTAACATTTTTGGGGTGTAGCATGTCACAAGATTTATTCATTAGTTATGTGCTTATTTATAAACCGATTCACAATTAGCGTACATGTTAATATTATTCTTGCATATTGTTTATGATTATACGTGAACTTTCTTGCAACGTGTTTACTATTTTTATGGTGGAAGTTACGCAAACGCATACACATAGTGGGAGGGTCCGACGGGACGTACCGGCGCCGTCTAACGTTATGACTTCGGTTGTTCGTGAGGTGGTTCTCATTTCCCCTATTACTACGGCCTCGGCTAAAGGAACGGGAGGACGACATTAATTGATTTCATTTACTTTACGCTTGAATATTTATTACATTACGAATGTTGAATCGTGGTTTTTATATATATGTATACTCAAAAACTTATGAAAACTCACCAACTTAATTGTTGACAAGATATATTATTTTCAACGTGCTACAGGTTGAATCAATGGCATGCTAAAGATGAAGATCATTAGTATACCTTAGGATATTTGAATAAATAACTTATTTATTGTTTTGATGAAGTGTTTTTTTTCATTTTTAATTATGAATAATTGTGCACTTGTTACGTTACGAAATGAAATGATATAATTATTGCCGCTTTAAATAGTGTTACGAGCTATGAGTGATCTGTACGTTACACCCGGGCGTATTCCGCTTAAAGCCGGGGTGTTACAGATTGGTATCAGAGCCGTAACTATAAGATAGGTTGTTAGACATATCGGCCTAGTATAGTTATAGTTTATTTTAGGGCTCCGAATTGCATGTATACCCTATGTGCTATGTGCCCGCACTTTTATTAAAAGTTCATTCATACGCTCAAATTTATTACGTTTTATAGCGTCACATGTACACCTATTCACACACAAAATCCAAGGCTTATGCCTAAACAATTTATTTTATTTTTTTTATCTATTTATATATTAAAAAGAACGATTTTCAATCCTCTTAAAGTTGGTTCTACGTGACGGGTATGTAGTAACTGGAAGGGTGACACACTTGTTTTTTCGAACCATTGACACCAAGGTTTTTAAACCTAAGGATAAGAAATGCGTATAAATCCTAATCAGACGTGGGATCCGGCTGCTTACCTGGAGGGTTCGAAAAAGGGTGTTGGAACTTATTAGGCCAAATCATACCATGCAAATGTCATATGAACCATTACTTTAAGTTGTCGAACGTGACCATTTTCCTTTGTGAATAGAGAATGGTTGCAGTCCTGTTTTTAAATCTCATACAAGTCATGGTGGTAAATGAATATCCTAATTTCAATACAATTTTCATGTGATTTTAGTATTATCAATATTTTTTTATTCAAAAGGTTTAAGTATTCCACTCCTAGAAATCTTCACTCGATAACTCACGCGCGTAGTACTCTCTCTTTTCAGCATGTCTGCTCGTTTCCCTCGTCGTCCTGCAAGAAACTCCAGCCGCAAGATGACAGCCCAAATCACTAAGCAACTGACTGCTGTGCTCCCGAATATGGTGGCTCAACTGCACCAAACCATTGCTTCCAATTCGAACTCAGCCACTTCGGGTTCGGACTCCAACTCTTTTCGTTACAAGACCTTCACCGGTATGAATCCTCTTAAGTTTGATGGCTTTGAATGTGCCACTGCCCTACTGGAATGGTACCAATGTATGGAGAGTATTTTCCTTCATATCGAATGTTCCGAGGACAAGAAAACACGCTTTGCTTCAAGTGTCTTCAAGAAAAGAGCCTTAGCTTGGTGGGTGCAAGAAAAATCCACTCGTGGTGCTGATGTAGCCATGGCCTTGCCATGGGAGGAACTTAAGGAAATAATGACCGAAGAGTTCTGTCCACCCAACGAACTCATGAACCTTGAGGTGGAATTTTGGAATCTTAAGCAAGAGGGAGGTGATAACGCTACTTACACCGCTCGCTTCAACGAGCTTAGCGCCTTGGTGCCACATCTTGTCACCCCTCTTTGTCGTGGGATTATCAAGTATGTTCAGGGTTTGCCAAGGAAAATCCAAGACTAAGTCCTAAGTAGTGCCCCCAAAACTCTTCGCGAGACTGTTGTCCTTGCTGCATCCTTGTCTGAAAACCACGTTAAGGCAGGAACCCTCAAAGGCAGCAAGAAGAGTGTTGAGAAAACCGAGGCCGAACCTTCCAAAGAGGTCACGGCCGAAGCCACACCCAAACCAAACCGCAACAACAACAACAACAACAACAACCATTCCAAGAAACGGAAGCAAAACTATGCCTTAACCCAACAAAACCCACCTCAACCTCAATACCAACCAACCCAAAACCTTCAAGCTCCACCTCCAAAGAAACCTTACCACGGACCACACCCGTTTTGCCAAATTTGCCAACGACACCACCAATTCGGCATCCCTTGCCGACAATGCACCCATTTTGGCCGTTACGGACACCTGCTAAGCGCATGTTTCGAACTCATGCGTACCCAACCAACCTTCACCAAACCACCCCGCACTCCCCAAACTTTTAACCAAAACCGGGTTTTAACTCAAGCTCAGCCCATTGCTCAAGCTTACCCCACCCCTCGAGCGTGTTTCAATTGTGGAGATCCTAGTTATTTCCGCAACGCGTGTCCCCGACTCGCATATCAAGTCCAAATGGCCACTCCGCCTGTGTACCCTGCTCAAGCGTATCAAGTTCAGGCCTTTCAACCAGTTCCGCAACTTATGGCCAACCAAGTTGTTCAACCGGTTCAAGCCAATCAAGCCTCGACTTCTCAAGCTACACCCTTCGTCCCCAATGCTCATGGGAGGGCATTTGTGATCAATGCAAATCATGCTCAGCATAACAATAATGTGGTGAACAGTACGTTCTTGGTTAATAATGTTTATGCATCCATTTTATTCGATACCGGTGCCGATATGAGTTTTGTGTATTTTGATTTTGAGCCTATGCTTTCGTCGTCTCGTTCTAAACTCGAAAGGTCCTTTTCGGTTGAAGTCGCGAATGGTAAAAGTATCTTGATTGACTCGGTTATTCGTGGTTGTACTCTAAATCTCAACGACTATGAATTTTCCATCGACCTCATTCCCATGCAACTCAGAAGTTTTGATATCATAGTAGGCATGGATTGGTTAGCTCAACATCGTGCCGAAGTGGTGTGCTTTGAGAAGTATATTCGAATTCCACTAGACGACGATCGGATTTTGCGTATTTTCGGTGAAAAGCCTTCCAAAGGGCTCAAGCTTATGTCGTGTACTCAAGCCCAAATATACTTACATAAAAAGTATTTTGCTTTCCTTGCCAACGTCGTGGAAAAGAAACAAGAAAAGAAGACAATAAAAGACATTCCGGTAGTTCGTGATTTTCCCAAAGTTTTCCCTGAAGATGTTTCTGGTTTACCTCCTACTCGCGAAGTGGAGTTTCGTATTGATCTTGTGCCTGGTGCGCACCCCGTCGCCAAAGCGGGAAATGCAAGAGCTAGCGAGTTAACTCCAAGAACTCTCTAGCAAAGGTTTCACCTGCCCAGGTTCATCACCTTGGGGCGCACCTGTTCTTTTCGTTAAAAATAAGGATGGTTCCTTTCGAATGTGTATCAATTATCGTGAACTCAATAAACTCACGATTAAGAATCGATACCCTTCGCCTAGAATTGATGACCTTTTCGATCAACTCCAAGGCGCATCTTGCTTTTCAAAAATTGATCATCGTTCGTGTTATCACCAATTGCGCGTTCATGAGGATGATATACCCAAAACCGCTTTTCGAACTCGTTACGGTCATTACAAATTTATGGTTATGTCTTTCGGCTTGACCAATGCATGTGCGGTGTTTATGGACCTCATGAACCGCGTATGTAGGCCTTATCTTGATAAGTTCGTGATCGTATTAATCGACGACATTCTCATTTACTCGAAATCTAAAGTTGAGCATTAAAAACATTTGCATGATATCCTCTTGTTGTTGAAGAAAGAACAACTTTTTGCCAAGTTTTCCAAATGCGAGTTTTGGTTAAACGAAGTTCAATTCCTTGGCCATATCGTTAACGAAAAAGGCATTCATGTTGATCCCGTTAAAATCAAAGCCGTTAAAAATTGGAAGACCCCGACTTCACCCACGGAAGTTCGATCTTTCCTTGGTCTCGCTGGTTATTACCGTCGTTTCATTTTGAACTTTTCCAAGATCGCTTTACCCCTCACTGCCATAACGCATAAGGGTAAACCTTATGAGTGGGGGGCTAAGCAAGACGAAGCTTTTCAAACCTTGAAGCGTATGCTATGCGACGCTCCTATCCTAGCCCTTCCCAAAGGAAACGAGGATTTTGTTGTCTATTGTGATTCCTCGAATCAAGGTCTCGGTTGTGTTCTCATGCAACGAGGCAAGGTCATCGCCTATGCCTCACGACAACTTAAGGTTCATGAAAAGAATTATACGACACACGACCTTGAGCTCAGTGCTGTTGTATACGCATTGAAAATTTGGAGACACTATTTGTACGGAACAAAATGTGTGGTATTCACCGACCACAAGAGTCTCCAACATATTTTCGACCAAAAAGATTTAAACATCAGGCAACGACGATGGGCCGAACTTCTTAGTGACTACGATTGCGAAATATGTTACCATCCCGGTAAAGCAAACGTAGTAGCTGATGCCCTTAGTCGCCAAACCCATGTCAAAAGCATTCTTCTTGTAAGCGTTGTTATCCAAAACGGTCTTCAGCTACGTATCTTTGACGCCCGACACATCTCCGTCACTGAAGGCAATATGTACAAAGAGATGTCTTGTGGTGCTGAACTCCAACTTGAAACCAAGCGTGATGGTTTGCTCTATTTTCTTAACCGTTTTTGGGTCCCATATCGTGACAATCCTCGCACGTTTATAATGGACGAAGCTCACAAGTCACAATATTCTATCCACCCCGGTGCGGATAAAATGTATTTCGACCTTCGAACAACTTTCTGGTGGCCCGGTATGAAGAAAGATATCGCTATCTATGTCGGAAAATGTTTAACATGTGCTAAGGTAAAAGCCGAGCATCAAAAACCTGCTGGTTTGCTCGTGCAACCTTTTATTCCAGTTTGGAAGTGGGATAACATTACGATGGACTTCGTCACAAAATTTCCAACCACCAAGAGGCAACATGATAGCACTTGGGTAATCATCGATCGATTAACCAAATCAGCTCATTTCATTCCCATTCGGGAAAAGCATTCGATCGAGCAGCTCGCTCTAATCTGTGTCAACGAGATTGTTTGTCGCCATGGCATACCCTTGAGTATTATATCTGACCGTGATGGTCGTTTCGTGTCTCATTTTTGGAGTTCACTTCAAACCGCTTTGGGAACCCGTCTAGATCTTAGCACCGCTTATCATCCTCAAACGGATGGTCAGTCTGAAAGAACCATTCAAACCCTTGAGGACATGCTAAGAACCTGTGTGCTCGATTTTGGTGGTAATTGGGATACTCATCTTCCATTGGTTGAGTTTTCATATAATAACAGTTATCATTCGAGCATCAAAATAGCTCCATTCGAAGCGCTCTACGGCCGTAAATGTCGTTCTCCTATTTGTTGGAATGAGATCGGTGAGACTCAGCTCACTGGACCCGAAATGGTACAAGATACCACCGACAGAATAACTCAAATTCGTATTAATCTGCTTACTGCTAGAAGTCGCTAAAAGTCTTATGCTGATAAGCGACGACGACCCTTGGAATTCGAAGTCGGCGACCTTGTCCTCCTCAAGGTTTCACCTTGGAAAGAAGTAGTCCGTTTCGGAATGAAGGGTAAACTAGCCCCTCGTTTTGTTGGTCCGTTCAAAATCCTCGAACGAATCGGAGATGTTGCTTATCGCCTCGAGCTTTCGCAAGATCTTCAAGGCATCCATCATGTGTTTCATGTTTCGAACCATCGAAAGGTTCTAGCCGACGAGAACCTTCATATCCCTCTCAACGAGGTACGTATCGATAAGACAATGCACTTTGTTGAGAGACCGGTGGAAATATTAGATCGAATGGATAAGGAAACCAAGCGTAGCCGAATCCCTTTGGTCAAGGTTCGTTGGGAATCTAAGCGCGGTGCGGAAGTCACTTGGGAACGTGAAGAGCAAATGAAGTCTAAGTATCCGCATTTTTTTGCTACGGATGTTAATTCCTAATTTCGGGAGGAAATTTCATAAAAGTTGGGAATGCTGTGACATTCGTCAAATTGAATTAGTAGTTGTACTCATATTTATTACTCGTTTGTAATCGCATCGTCGCATTTAATGAAAACATTGAATTATTAATTAAGTTATTCTGTTTTACCTTTATTGACTCGTATCTATATACTTATAATCGTTATACAATATGTACAATCTAACCCCTACCTTTAGTTTTACAATTTCTGACCACCAAACCTAAGATTAAGGACTTGTCTGCAATTTTATTGAAACTTCCTCCTTCCCTCTTCTTTTCCCGTCACCATCAGACCCCCCCCCCCTTTCCTTTTTTTTGATTCAATTAACCCAGAAATCACGGGCTTGGTTTAATTAGGATGATTCTTAAACATAAACGCTCCTTCCTATTATAGTATAACGCGTAATTGACAGCTAATTTGTATCAAATCGTATCAGTTTCATTAACACTTTGAAAGCGGCTGTTCTTGATCTTGTTAGCCTATAAATACAAGTCCATAATGCAATTAAACGTGCATACACCACCTCCTCACGATCCCAAAGCAAAGCCCTAATACAATTGCAAATAAACAGTTCTTGACCTCGCTTGATTTCGTCTTTTGGCCGCAAACCCTAACTCGCCGTTCGCGTTCAATTCGTACACGAACAAGGACAAATTATCGGGACTTCTCGTGGAACCATCTAGTTGCGTTAATTGTTATCATCTTCTTGTTACCGTATATCCCTATTTCAAGTGAGTTCTTCATAACCCCGTTTTAACGCTTTTAACATTTTTGGGGTGTAGCATGTCACAAGATTTATTCATTAGTTATGTGCTTATTTATAAACCGATTCACAATTAGCGTACATGTTAATATTATTCTTGCATATTGTTTATGATTATACGTGAACTTTCTTGCAACGTGTTTACTATTCTTATGGTGGAAGTTACGCAAACGCATACACATACACATAGTGGGAGGGTTCGACGGGACGTACCCGCGCCGTCTAACGTTATGACTTCGGTTGTTCGTTAGGTGGTTCTCATTTCCCCTATTACTACGGCCTCGGCTAAAGGAACGGGAGGACGACATTAATTGATTTCATTTACTTTACGCTTGAATATTTATTACATTACGAATGTTGAATCGTGGTTTTTATATATATGTATACTCAAAAACTTATGAAAACTCACCAACTTAATTGTTGACAAGATATATTATTTTCAACGTGCTACAGGTTGAATCAATGGCATGCTAAGGATGAAGATCATTAGTATACCTTAGGATATTTGAATAAAGAACTTATTTATTGTTTTGATGAAGTGTTTTTTTTCATTTTTAATTATGAATAATTGTGGACTTGTTACGTTACGAAATGAATGATATAATTATTGCCCCTTTAAATAGTGTTACGATCTATGAGTGATCTGTACGTTACACCCGAGCGTATTTATCTTAAAGCCGGGGTGTTACATTTCTTACATACATACACTCTTTTTTTATCAAAGAAATTACGATAATGAACATATAAATATTATATATATGGTTTATATGCATGGTTCTCGGTCGTAGTACTTCCAGGTAAAGTTCTCCCCCATATTTCTTATTCTATTCCCAGTATCTATTAGTTCTTCCCCGTAATGACGGAGTTCAGCAGTCATTTCCGGTGTCATTGTGGGATAGTTTTCGGTTTCGGCTTGGAATGGTGCATAAGGATTTGTCATCATGGTTTGATATTGCCAATCATTTGTCCACCATTCTTCCAGCTGGACTTGGTTGATTATATCATCGGGGAGCATGCTATTATTTGGATCCTGGGATGACATATTAGGGTTGTTGGAGCTTCCTGCACCTATATCGGTGAATATTGGTTGGAAGATTTCACATTCATCTAGGCATCTGCCTAGTCACTCCTGCATTGGTATTGTTGACATGGGTGGTGGTAAAGTTGGTGGTGGTTCAATTGGTTGTGGTTGAGTTTGTTGTTCAGGTTGGGGTGGTGGTTGTATGACTGATGTTCTTCCTTTCTTATTTTTCCTCAACCCTCTTTCCCAGTCTTTAAGTCTTCTTCTTCTTTTAGGCTTAGGTTTTTCTACTGGTTGTTGTGCTTGAAAGACCATTGGTTCAGGTCGTTGTTCAATAGTTTGTCCTACTTTCATATCCGTAGTGTTAACAGATATGTTCTCAAAAGATTCAACTAGCTCACTCATGTTGTTAAGCAAAAACAATAAAACAACGAACTCCAAAAGAAAATAGTATTCATTTTCACTTGTGGTTAGAATCTTTTATATATAGTTAGTACATAGGTTAATGCATTTATTTCCTAACTTTTAATTTTAAGAATAGGTATTATTAAAATACCCATATTTCTTAAACCAGTGGCTCTGATATCACTTCAGCTGTCACAGCCCCCGACCCCTATACCCTGGGAGGGAAGCCGTGAACATTGATTGGTGGTATTGGTGTTTATTAAATTATTTTGCAGCGGAATATTTCATCAGAACCGTAGTTAGGAAAAATAATCAGAGTTATAAAAACACCATAATTATTATTATGATAAAGCAGGAATTTAATCCCTTTTGATACAAACATAAGTTTTATAGGGTTAAACCCTAGTTTACAAAACACGTTTCTTTATTCCTGTGACAAGCCACTTATTTAAGCTGGAAGCCCGCAGGCATCATTCCTTTGTCTCTAACAAGTCACCTAAAACATGTTTAAAATATTTGATCAGCAGGAAATACTGGTGAGTACATTCATTTATAAATGACACATTTTACTGTTACATCATTAAGATGTTTTTACACATGCCTGCTTACAAATTACCGAAAGGTACTTGTCACTCGACCGTATCTATGACTGTGGTCATATTACTTATTGGCTAACACTTGTCCAATAAGTAACGTGTAATAGCCCAGTAGGCAAGCCTTGTATACAAAACCCCACAATACCAGTAGTAACCATCCCGTAAGTCTACAGAGAATTAATCACTGTAATGTATTTAAAATACTTTAAAAATATATTTGAAAACATTTAGACAATCTGTCATGAGTTTTATAGGTTTTGAAATTATCATGACAGTGTCGGAAAAATAGTTTTCTCACACAAATGTGAGTGGTACAAAAACTCGAATGTCTCACCTTACAAGTTTACAATTAAGTAACACCTCCTGGTATTAAGCACCTAGGATAAACACAATGTAGTATACCTGATTAGTATAAAACCAATAATCATAACGATAATCACGAGAGTAGAAACTTTACACGATGGCACAATGTCATACCTTAACAGGCAGAGCTTTCGGATTCGTGTATATTTCTTTCGATCGGATATGTATTGTTACGACTCGGTATTATACTATACTCTTAATTTGTATATATGAGTGTGTGAAAATTCAGAGAGAAAACAGAGTTCTGAGCAAAGAATGAATGTCCCGTTGGCTTCCTATTTATAGCTGATTTTGGATCCCGTCGCGTTACGCGATGGCCATAAATAGAAAGGCGTCGCGTATCGCGAAAAATCTCATAGCTAAATAGAGTCAGCCCTAGGCCTGCGACGTGGCACGCCACGTGGCAGGCTACGTGCCCTCTGTGTAACCTCCACGTCGCGGTACGCGATGGGTGGCTAAGTGCGCCATCAAAGCGCCACATTGCGCCTGTGCCCGTGCGCGTTCGGGTGCTTTGCACTCCGCTAGCACCACTAGGTGTGATATGTCTTATAAGAACATTAACATAGGAATTTTCTTTCTTATAAAGTGCTCACTAGTTTTGTAATTTAGCGATGTGGGACATGAACTTACAAACCTATTTATACTATGGTGATACATTCCCCATTTCTTTCTTCCACCAATGTGGGATGGAATTTCCTTCACTTATCTCTTTATTCTTTATTTGTGGTTTGTTATAGCTGACCAGTTTTATCTCACCGACTGGCGTGTCTTTGGATGAGTGTTCACTGGTGTTGGCCTTAGATGAGGTTTTTTCGGGAACGAAAGACGAGTATATCCCGATGTGGTTAGTTTAGCAAGTTGCCTGTTTAGAGGATACGTTGGCCGTAAAAAAAAAATCTTGCCTAGTCGTTGATTAATCGCTAGTTAGTATCCCAACGGCTAGTCGTTGAGTAATCGTTATTTGGTCAAAGTCGATCAAAATTGAAAAGTTTATGTATAGAATTTAGTGTGTATTTGGAACTTATATATAAATTGTAATCCGATTAATCGTTAGTCCCTACTCAAACACGGCTTAAAAGTAATAGTGCTTTTGGTTACATTTTTCAAATACAGTTAAATTAAATGAAAATATGTTTAACAAACATATATTCTTGAGTACTTTTATAAACCATATGTGTTTGTCTTTTACTGGATTTGAACTCTCGACTTCTAGAATAAAATAATGATACAAAATGTTCAGTCGGGATTTTAAATGATATTACACGAATCATTGAGATTGAATAAATATGAAAGATTAAAAAGTTAAAATCTGATTAATTGAAACTAAACCAATGCATGAGTTTTTTTTTTATGTTTTTACTTTTTATCTATTGTTTGCGTTTTGGATTCTTTTATTCCTAGTTCTATTTTAGTTTTCTTGATTATTTGACTTCTTCTAGTCTTCTTGAACTGTGTTTTTATGGGTGTCTTTTGTGAATATCCATATGCCCAATTCAAGACTCTATTTAACGGCTGGGCTTTCTCATTTGGCCTGAAAATGGCAAACCATTTCAGATCCATTTTAAGGTCGCAAAAGACGGAGTGCACCTAGTCACGTTGGACTTCAGCTATAAGTTAAACGAGTCAACTTGATAAGTTAACTCATTTATTTTAACGAGCTAAAATGTGGGACTTGTGCCAACTTAAATTTCAAAATTTTAAAATGAAACGAATGAGCCAGCTAGCAAGCTAACATTGGCTCATTTACAAGCTGAGATGATTTCAATCAAGCTTTTCTCGAGCAAATCTTAAGTCGCAAACTTTTTGAACACTCATAGGTGATTTAAATATTCAGATAAATATTTTGTGACTGCAAAAATTATTTTGGATTACAAGGAGAAATTATATTTTGATAGTTCAATGAACTAGTAAATTGTTCTAAGGTGTTGCTGAAGTAATGTGATTAATTCGGCTTTCGTGATGTGTTAAAACGGGTGAGAATGAAGGTCTACTATCCGACCAGCGGACATTCTTGTGTTTGGATGGACAGGGACCTTACTGGGGTGTCCTCTCTTGTCGGGCTTAGGAAAACCGGGTTTGTTGCTAGGCAAGCAGTGCTAAAGACATAAGCAGAAAAAATTTGCTAAGCACGAGAAGACGTGTGTTGAAAATCAACATGCATTCATTCCTTTTGCTTTTGATACATTTGTGTGTTTTGCCCTCGATGCTGCTACGTTTTTATAAAGAGTTCAGCGGGTCATGCACAGTAACTCAACGGCGCCGAAGAACAATAACTTTGTTTTCAGTATGATCGGTTTTTCCATTCAACTGGGGTGGCGGCGCAACTTGTTGGCAGCTTACCTGTCTTTATATTGTAATTAGATTCTTTTTTTATTTAAAAGAAGTATTTGTTGGTTAAAAAAATAGAAAAAAATAAAGATTATGTAAAAATTAAAGTTAGTGGATACTCAAAAATCAAAATTACCTTCACCGGATGAGAAAAACCATATGATCATATTAACTTTTTATGAGTTATCAAGTTCCAAATTACGTTGGAACATCAAATTTTCAGAATAATTTAAGCGGAAATTTGGTCGAATATCAAACTTTGAATAATTAACTTTGAATATGAAGATCCAATTGCTATCAAGGTAGGGGTTAAAAAACCATATTTTGTCACACTCACTATATAATATTGCTACGTGTATATTATTATTATTATTATTATTATTATTATTATTATTATATTTTGTCTTATATAACTATATTTATAAATTATATGTATGTTTGCCCATTCACAATCTCACATTATAAAATTAATTTATGTCTCCTCAATCTACATAATTTAACACATCCTAATCTTTTACACACATTCACAAACCATCCCAAATTAAAAAAAAAATATTCTTTTAACGAAGTCTGTTTTTAATAAAATTTATGTTGAAATGTTCATAGATTTTTTTAAGAAATATCGTGTATTTAATTATTTATTTAGTTCGAATATTAAAAGTTAATAGAATAATTAAGTTGTTGGGGGTTAGTTTGGATTGCAATCTGGGTTTGCTCCACCAACCCAGATTGCCCATCTATATTGCTTTGTTTTCTTTTTTATTTTTATTTTTTTAACTTTTGGTCCACCAATCTCATTATGAGATTGTCAATGGAAGTAATCTTATACCTTAATGCAAATTAAGATAACTAGTTGGTAATAAATCACAAGATATTTTATTGATCTATATATCAAACGATATATTCAATTAATTATACCGGACCATTCAGTTGGATCAATTTACGTCTACACAACAGTTTTAATTAAGTATTTCTTAATCGTCTTCATTTGAGTCGACCAATTATCAAACCAGGCCAGTTGTGTAGGCGGTTCTCGGTCCAATTGGTCGATCGATATGAACATGCATGTTGTTAAAATTTAAAAATATAGATCAAAAGTTGATCAATATTATCTTGCCATGTATTACTAAATCTTAAGTGAATACATCTTTAATTACTTATCCTACAATATTCTTTGAAAGTTTAGTCAAAGGTCAAACTTTGAACAAGAAGATACACTTCTATCAAGATCAACGGTTGAAGAATCTATATTTTTTGTCACATCCATAACTATACAAACTATATATATAAACACAAATTAAATATGTGACCTTCACCTTTAATACTCAAATCAAAAAGCAAGCAAAACTAAAAACATACTATGGCTGAGTTCGCCGTCGATGGTCCGATAATGTATGATTGCGTAGTGTGTCTTTGTGATGTAGCACCTAAGGACAATGGGTCCAAAAGGCTCACCAGCTGTGACCATGGAGTCCAGTTCCATGATAAGTGCATTGAGTCATGGTTAAAGGACCATCCAATATGTCCTTTGTGCCGAAGTCATGTTTCACGGCCAGTTGGTCTCCGGCTAATGGGCTACTTGTTTAAGGTCAAGAATGATATGGTCTCCTTTTGCAACAATGCTCTAGATAATGTAGCTAGCTCAACTGGAGATTGTGACGAAACATGAACTTGTTTATACATATGTTACGATTATTTCTTTCATTGTAAATTAGAATATAAGTATATCGAGCAATATTATGAAGATATAAAGGCATTTGGTTACTAGACCGGGCTTACTAGTTTACTAGTCGGACCAAACTCAAGAACCTTATGACGTCGTAACTGGTTAATGAAAGTTAGATTTGTATATCAATCACTAATGAATAAAGACTTGACCGGTTAAATCTTGAATTTGAAAACTAACATAATGAAATTTAAATCCAACAAGTCAAAAATGAATCAGTTATTTCTGTATTATAAGATTGGAGCTGAAAGTACTTTGAATTCAAGGGTCTGGCAAACCGCTTTGGCACTTGTGTCCTTTTGTTATGGGCTGAAGATCAAATTTAAGTCGGTTTTAGATTATTTTCCTTTCTAATTCTTTTGTTTTTATCGAGATGATTCTTATATGAGTATGCTAGCTAGTGATCCAAAGTTTAAATAATAATTTCTCTCATCTATATAATCTAAACGGGGTAGTCATGTTAATTAACATATTTAAAGTTAAATTTGGTTACAGAAAACAATTGAATAAACCTTTTTAATGTGTATAGAATCTGTAAAGAGAATAAAAGGTAAAACTTTCAAATTCATAATATGAATGCCAAACTTTGATTGAAAGTATATACGACATACCACAATACAAAAGGTATTGTTTATGGTTCAAATCTCATCCCCGTCCTTTAAACATCAACATTGTTCATTGTTGTAGGTAATAGCAACCTAGTATTTGATTACATGTCTTTTTAATTTTGTACAATTATACTTTAACCACATGTTTTAACTGACTTTTAGAAAGTTTAAATTGTTTCTTGGTCATCTTCGTTTGTAACTTGTGGTCCATGTACCAAAGGCATATGTCATCACTAGACAAAGTTAGTATAACTTTGTTTTAAAGATGGTTGGTACATCCACTTTTGCTATTATTTGTAGTAGATACGGTAGTCATTTAAATTTTTAGAATAAAGATGCGAATAAAAATTGAAAAATCGGACAATAACTGAAAAACGTTCGCCTAAATTAACTAAACGTTTCGTTTTTTGGTTAACTGACCGAATTGGTTTGGCTTATGGTTATGGTACGAGTCTAACCATAGACCGTAGTTAATCAATATGTCTCATATATGATATAATCAAACATAACACATGTTTTAACAAGTTGATAGGAGCACGGTATGTTTAACTCAAAATTTTCTTTTGCTTTATTTATCCTAAGTCTTTTTATTCTATAAGTAATATTTTGCAAAGAAAATATATAAATGTATATTATTTCTTTTCTTGTGCATTTCTTTATGACTTCCATTGCTTAAGGTTAAGTTGGGCTTATTCACATGGCCCACAAACACCAAGCCCGTTTAAACTTATAAATTTACTAAATTAATGAAGTTAATCAGTTAAAATTATATTGAGAATACAGAAATAGCTTATCTATTTAATCATCCTCAACCAAATCATCAAGTGTGGTAAATAAATAATCAAACTACTTAATATTTAGTAAAGTAACTTTTTAAGTTTTTTTTTAATTATTGAACAATGCTTCTTACAAACAACTTATATAGCACAACATGCATTGAAGTCATAATTGTTGTTTGGAGAATTAAAAAAAAGTCTTGTGTTTTGAATTTTGATAACTCAATATACTATTAAGTTATCTTATAAACAAATATAAACACCTTAAATAAAGAAATCATGATTAAGAGTCACGCATTTTGCCTAATGATATTCGGGTGTGCAACAATAAAGGCTCCCTTCAATTGAAGGCTGATGGTTAAAATCCTGCAAGTTGTCTAAACTCTAAACCGCCGTTAAGGTTTTGAGAGTGGACCTGATGCAACGTACTAATAGAGAAGGAAGGCTACTCACGTTGATTCTGTGAATACCCGTGATGATCCTTCCCCAAACCCCCAAATTCAGCCCTAAAAGGCAGAAATTTGAAAAGCCAAAGTATTTTTATTAAATTATGATCAATGATCAGTCACAAAGTAAGTTAACATATTTAATAAACATCCAAAATGGGCTTGGGCCGACACAAACAGCCACAGGCCCATCAACAGCCCAAACGAAAACCCAAAAAGTAGACAAAAAACATAAAAGTGGCCCAAAAGTGTATCCAGAAGGCTTATTTCGAAAAAATAAACGGAATAACCCGCCTACCAGTGGCGAAGCTTGGACATAAATGTCGAGGGGGCCGGACTCAATATGTATAAAAAAATTCATAAACTAGAGGGGCGTGGGCTCAAAATTTCGGTCGGAAACGGGTAAATTTACACTATGTGTAAAAATTTTCGACCGAAAAAGTATAAATTTACACTACCGATCGAAAAAACGGAGGGCCGGGCTCAAAATTTCGGTCAGAAACGGGTAAATTTACACTATGTATACAAATTTTTGGAAAAATAAAGATAAATTTACACTACCGAGCGAAAAAACAGAGGGGGCCGGACTCAAATTTTCGGTCATAAACAGGTAAATTTACATTATGTATAAAAAATTTTAACAATAAAAGGATAAATTTATACTGTCGAGCGAAAAAACGAAGGGGGCCGGGGCCACCCCTGGCCCCAACTAAGCTTCGTCCTTGCCGCCTACGGCATTTTACCACAACGTGACCCACATTCCAACGGTCGTTCGCTTGAAACGGAGGCCCGTAGCACAAGTTATGCCCATTTTTGTGCAGCACCTCTGAAAGCACGATCTTAGACCTCTTGAAACATCATGACCTGGTCTTCTACACTTAAGCCCACATCAGGACCTCTTTTTAAATTGAGCTACTTTTTAACTTCTTGATATACTCTTCATCGTTTTTAAATAATCCAATCAAATTAACAACTTTTAGTTGTGATATTCTAAAGTATGTTGGCCTAAAGTTCTCAGAATATTTAATTTTTAATAGTTGTATTTTCAATTATACATGTCCCGAATCAGAATATCAATATTGCAAATCCTTTCGTACAAAAATTCTATACCACTCACGTGAGGATAGATTTATCATTTAAAGAGTAAATTTGGTCAAAGGTCAAAATTTGAATAATAGAACTATCAACATGAAGATGCAATTACTATCAATGTAAAAAGTTGTTTTTGTAAACAACATGCACATGACTACATGACTTGTGAAAAAAAGTTTTTCATAATTACGCTCAAATCCATAATTAATTATACTCAAAGAAAAT
This sequence comes from Bidens hawaiensis, assembly GCF_021521415.1. NCBI lineage: Eukaryota > Viridiplantae > Streptophyta > Magnoliopsida > Asterales > Asteraceae > Bidens > Bidens hawaiensis. The sequence continues at coordinate 241,665 of NW_027493654.1, forward strand.
TTTTCATTAAGAACAAGTCAAAAATTGATCAATTGACGATCCATATCTGTTTGTTTGAATGAACTGATGATTAATTGGATACAGATTTACGATTTCGTGATCATGTGATAGGATTACATGGATATATGTTGTCTCGTATGTAACATATGGTAAGATATTATTTTATTTAATATTTTACCAATGTAAATATTATAAAGGGTGTAGTATGGAATATTTTTATTATGTTGAATAAGTATCAAATCAAAGCAAATATTGTAAATGATTTATATTATAAATTTAAAGGTCGCTATTCACGTGAGGAAGGATTTAACTGCATGTTTGGTCAAAGGTCAAACTTTGAATAATAATAATAGTTTGAAGTTTGAACATGAAGATACATGTGATATCAAAATCAATAGTTGAACAAAAAACCCATATTTTGTCACAAAGTATATACCTTTTACCTATTAAACACCTCAAAACATTTATTAGTTGAACAAGATTTTGCACGTCTATTAATGGCAGAACAAGAACTCGATAAAGACTCCGGTGATCAATATGATGTCGTTGGTCCGATTCTGTTTGATTGTATGGTTTGTCTTTGTGAAGTAGAACCGGAAACTAGTGGGTCCAAAAGGCTCAACAATTGTGACCATGAAGTCCGGTTTCATGATGAGTGCATTGAGCCATGGTTAAAGGACCATTCAACATGTCCCTTGTGTCGGAGTCATGTTTCACGTCCGGTTCGTTATTGGTTAAAGGGTTACTTGTTTAAGGTCAGGGAGGATGTGGTTTCCTATTGCAACAATGCTCTTGAAAATGTGGCTAGCTCAATTGGAGATTGTGATGACTCATGAATGTGAATATGTGATTAGATTATTCATATACTACAATGTAAATTAAATTTAAATACCAATAGGTTTTGTAGAGTTGTACTAACATTCGTTTTTATAGTTTTCGATTCATATGTAACACATAAAGATTGCTAAACTGAGTGTTGGTTTCGTATATTTTAACAAACCGAAAGCCTACCTAGCGTCAAGAATCCCACGAGTTATAATACACATATCATTTGCACCAACCTTTTGATATGTTTTAAGAAAATACAAAAAAATTATAAAGTTGTGTATAACTTATAATTGGTCTGAGACACATTATTGATGCCTTAGACATACTACTACATTCGCATAGTTTGTTGGACGTTGAGTTGATGTGTCGGATCTTGTAAACTTGGACACAGTGTTGTACATTAGACGGACCGTTATATAACTAATTTGACCATATTGTTGTAACTAGAATTTGGAATCCATTTCAATTGGAAAATTTGAATGTACTCTTGTAAGTTGTAAGTTTGTAACTAGTTTACATGCATCGTAGATGTAGGTTGTAACTAGGGTATGTTTGGTAGGAAGCTTTTAAGGGTTTTTAGGAGCTTCTAGCTTGAAACTTTTAAGAAAAAACTCATACTGAATTAAAAGTCTTGTTCAGTTCAAGGAGCTTGAAACTTTTAGATTATGAGAAAAAGTTTAAAGCTTAAAGCTTTTACTAGTAGCGTTTAAAAAATGCTACAAGCTTTTAGTATTTTAATTTACCTAATTAACCTTCCAAAATAAATATTTTTACTATTATTGTATTTAGTTATACGAATTTTAGTAATTTTATATATTTTATTAAAAGCTACAGCTACCCTGCCAAACATATAAATATATCTAAAAAGATACAGCTAATAGCTAGTTTTACCAAACATATCCGTAATACCATAATTAAATTACAGACAATATAATTCTGATCCATTACTTGAGGATACAAAGCAATAAATAAAATATAGTAAAGTTATTCCGAGTTAAAAAAAAATAAAATAGATTCCACATATTTAACATATGTCTATGATTCATTTTGTAAGTTGTTATTAACTTTTTATTATTTAAAATATTGACCACACTACTCATAATCATTGAGTTAGTGAGGTTAACTGGCACATCACTTATTATGTTTGTCACTTAATTTCACTTTTTTCAAATTGAAGTTTATACATACTTATCATCCATATATACAGGATATTTTTTAATATTTTGAAGCCTATATTTTGTTTGCCATCTTTTCCATGATTTAAGGGTAAGTTTTAATTCTATCGACCTTGCTTTGGAAAAACACAATAACACTAGATTATATAAACAATATACTGAATACACCAGTTATAAAATCTATCTATTCTAATAAAAGACTACATATTTTTGTCATTTGTCATCCTCATAGCATTCCTCACATTTTTTTCCACTTATATTAATATATGGTCCTTGTCTTTTAAGTCATGTCAATATATTATGAATTCAAGTTGTTTTTATTATATGTAAATCTTAATCAATTTATTCATTAACATTAATGGTGAAATAAATAAATATTAAAATTGACGTTACATGTTAGAATATAATTTTAAAGTCACAGGTAACTGCAAATTAAAGCAAATAAAGATTCATTATTGTCGAAGAATTTGGATTTATATGGTAAACTACAAATTGTTTTTTAAACTGTGATTCGAGCAACAATGCATAATTTTTTATACAAGATTAATTTCAAATTTGGATTTAAAATCTTCTCATATGCATTTAAACTCGGGAAAATGTGTATTTTATTAATTTTCTTCAAACGTTTTGTATAAATGTTGCAAATATAGAGAATACTTATTATATATCTTGGTGTTTAGCATTAAATTAATGAAGTTGAATTATATTTATAATCTATATGTATACCGATTTACTATATGAAGTATATGTAATTTATTTATATGATTTTTTTGTGTAGTATAAAGAGTTTTAGAAGTAAAAAATCAATATTTAATTTTCAATATTTTCTTTATAATTGATACCAGAATGCTTCAGAACATATATTTTCACATTAATTTACAAAAAAATAGTTAATCCGCTTAAAAGTCATTTACCATGCTTTCAACAGATCCAAAATCTTTGCTTTTTTTTCTATAAGTTTTTAAACTATATATATCGATTAATTAATAATTCCATAATATTAACAAATAACAGAGGATTAGCATTCAAAATTTAAACATTTCTTATCAAATACTTTCATCTCTCATAAATAAGAATCACTACCTTCACTTTATGCAACTTTAAATTTCTATTATTCTACTAACTAAGAATAATCACTTTTCTTCGAACATGACTTTAAGGTTAGTATGTCTTTGTCATTTTCCATTAATATGAAGTGGGAAAAAAAAACATTTTGTTATATTTTAGTTTCCGGGTTTATATGTTGCTTGATTATACAATTGTTAATTGTAAAATATAAAATCAAGTAAATATTTGTCATACACAGAATATAAATGACACCAAATTTATCATGATTAATCAATTTTAAATTCTAAAAATTATAAGGATGACTATATCATCAAAGTTCAGGTAATCTGGTTTTTAGAGAATCATGTTTTGGGATAAACATGAGCACATGATCTCAAATGACATTATATATATTAATTGATTAACATGCATGGTATTTTATGTGTAAGAATATTTTTTTTGTTAGTTTCATGGATATATTATCATTTACCAAGGGTTGGTATGTGCTTGAAAAATCTTATTTATCACACGGACAATTATACGTGGCTATATCAAGAGTTATAAACATACCCATATGTTACCTTATCAAGAGTTATAAGCAAATATGGATTAAAGATTTGATTGTGATAAACAATGTATACCAACCAATAAAATCACAAATGTAGCGTATAAGGACTGTTTTACTTATTTATAACATATTTGTGTAATCTTAGTTATGTAATTTATGTAACTTTAATGTAAATTGTAATTGTATAAAATATATGATCATTTTGTTAAGGATTTTTCACTTAATGATTAAAGTATAAAATTTTCATTAATTACCCGTGTAATACACGGGCCTCAAACTAGTAACTAATAAAATATAAAGATACTCTTTGAAACATTAAATCCAAAGCAATCAATCAATCTACAATTTCAGACAAGTGCGATTATAAAATAACTAGTGGGTTTACCCGCCGCGATGCGGCGGGGGTTGGTTGGGCAAGAATGAGAAAGACAACTAACAACCACCGCATCGCAAGCAATTTTAAGGAATACAAACTTCGAGTCATTACAATGCCTCATGCCCTATTGTTCAAACAGCAAAACACTAAATCATCCAAACGTCCAAACCTCTACGCATGTTGACCGTAAAATGCGTTACACGCATTACACCTAAAGAAAACACAATATACAAAAGATGGCTGTGTTCGAGCATTCATACTTGTAGTTGGTGTTTCTTTGTAGTATCAGCGTTCAAGCGTTCATACTTGTAGTTGGTGTTGCTTGGTAGTATTAGGTTATCTTGGTATATTGTTTCACAAAATTTTAGGCCTGCAGAAAAATGTAAGTACTTGTTAGATGTATTTTTAGTGTAGTATTTACATAAGTGGTTTATCATCTATTCCAAAGGTTTTAGGGAAAAAAAAGTGATTTCTTCATAACGCAAAAATCTTTTAGATTTTGGATTTTGTCTAACCATGTCTAGTAATGGGCATCTAAGAAATTTTGATTTATTTTATACCAATTTAGTAAGATGGCAAAAATTGTAATAGTCAATAGTAATAATAACCAAGTTTTTATATACGGAATCTTGCATGGCGTTTATTACTAAATGATGGAAAACCAAAATATGAGGAGTTGTGAAACCAACCTAATGATTCTTTGCTCCTTAGAAATGTAATCAGCATGACCTAAAGCTTCTTTATGAATGTCAAAATTGATAACAATTGATTAACAAAAACAAAAGGAACCATGAAAATAACCTGTTTATTAGCAAGAGATTTTCAGCATATAAAACGAATCACAATTAAATGAAAATTATATAAATACTAAATCAAATAACCATATAACTCGAAATATAACAAACCTGAGAAGCATCTACAACTGTGTATCCACACATGAAGGTAACTTCTGCATACAATAAAACTAAAAATAGAAATTTAGATAACAAACTTACATATATGGAACTCAAGCTAGGCTATACCTCTAAATAATTAAAGAATGATCATGTTTGCCCTTACAAATCAAGCAGACCCAAAGCCGGCCGTGGAGCTGCAGGCAAAACACCAGACTCACAATCATCGTCCACCTAACGATAGACGATCAACAATAGGCAACCATAACAGACAAATTAATTGCCATCATCACTCCACCGCCACCAAGGGTTCACTACTAGAAAATTGTTCAAGTTCCTACATCACTTTCCATTGGAAATGTGTAGGAAATCACTGTTTCCAACACATTTCCAACAAAAACGGGTATGTGGGAAAAACGCTCGTGGGAAATGTTTTTCTACGCATTTCCAACACATTTCCTACAAAAATATGTCGTTGGAAATTTCCAACGCATTTCTTACACGAATAATTATTACTTTTGTTACCACTTTCTTACACATTTCCTGCACATCTTTCTTACACATTTCTTACGCAAATATAGTTATTTTCCTTTTTATAATTATAACTTTTGTTACCACTTTCTTACACATTTTTTACACATATTTCTTACGCATTTCTTACGCAAATATAGTTATTTTCTTTTTTCATTCCGTTAATTTTTTCAACGCATTTCCTACACATCTAAATATTTTTTGTTTTTTATTTTCCTACGCATTTCAAACACATCTAATTTTTTATTTTAATATTTTTTTTTCATATTCATTTTCAGTATATGCATATAATATTAGTTATACTTTTAATATTTATTTTTCTACACATCCCAATAATTAAATTCTAAAAAATGAAGATCCTTTATACTAAATATGCAAAACGAAATAAGTTAAATATAATTTAAAACATGCTTTACAAAATCAACCACAAATACGATAACTTAAAATAAAAGGTTCACAATATAGCACTAGTCTTAAGAAAGTTTGATTGCAAAATCAAAATTACTAATTTACGTGAGACTGATTTCTAATAAACTCTTCAAATTTTTGCATCCTTTCTTCATTTTCCATACGCTCATTTTCCATTTCCCTCACTCGTTGTTCCAAGTCTTCTCTTGCCTTCTGGTCATTTTCCATTTTATTTTCCATTTGTGCTCGAACTTCTTGAATCTAAAAATTTGTTAACACATACACAATAGTTAGTAACAATCTACACATAATTTGCAAACATATTTCATTAGTGAACCAACGATTATTAAATGACTAAAATACTTTATTCTAAAGCATACAACTAGAGTTGACTCGGTTATTTGTAGTGAGTTTGTACACACTTTACAACACCATAAATCAAAACATTTTACATCAAACAATATCGATAAATGAAATTTCTGTAAACATATACCTATGTTGAAGTTTATATACTTGTGTTCAGGTTACTATAAAGTAAAACACTTTACAGCCAAACAATATCACTAATGAGACTAAAAAATAGTCCATAGTCAACTTCCAAACCTACAACTTCAATATACTTAATTTAAAGTAAATATCTTGTATTACTAAGTGTATACAATTTGCTAAAAGTGGTGAAGCATCAATTCCTTATTCAATTATCACAACAAATATATAATTTATACCTCATGGCTACATTTACATGTACAACAACTATAGATGTAAGGAATTAAATTTTAGCATTTTTCACATACTAGCAATGCATGACAATATTGTACCAAAGATCAAACAAGTTTATTTAAAGGGTAATTTATGGGAACAAAAGGTGACAATCACTATTGATGTGTTCCGTCAACCACATACCGATTACCATCCACTGTAGCGCCAATCGTGAATGTCAAATTTTGTTCTATAAATTGCCCTTTAAATAAACTTGTTTGATCTTTGGTACGATTTTGTCATGAATTATTAGTAAGTGAAAAATGAACTTTAAATCCCTACATCTATAAAAGTAAAACAAATATATCATTCAACTATCCCACCAAAACCCCACCGGTTTATCTGAAAATGGGTAATATAAGCCTAACCAGACTGCTATGGACACTGGTTCCCGATCCAAACAAATATACTAATACTTATACCCCTAATAATAATAATAACAACAATAAACAATGTTAAAAACAATACCTCTTTTTGCGATCTTTGGGCAGCAATATATGATGTAGACCCACAAGATGTAGATGGCGTCCCAGTTACAACAAAATGGGGATCTGAAGATCCTGTCCCGTATATTCGGCTCCTACTTCCTCCTGGTGGCTGCACCTTCGCCTACACATCAAGATCACCCGCTGGATGCTGACTGAGGTCGGAACCGTACAACTCAATCATATTTCTCATATAATCTGCCTACAATTCATCAAAACATTGTGATCGTTACTGAACTAAAAGTTGATAAAATAATTACATCAGAATGATAAAGATAATTTACATATGTTTCTTTTGATCTGTCCGTGCAAAATTCAAACCCTATGTTGGATGCATATCCATCTGGAAATTTAAGCTTTTTCAACCACACACATACATTTTTAGCGTCATCTTTTTGCAGAGTGTAACCTCCCCTAACTTTGGTCATCTTTCCATTGCTATCACGGATAGGGTTCAAAAGAGGTCGGTCACAAAGACTCTCTATGTCTTGTCTTGCCTTCATATTGTCTTTGGAATCATCGGTGCCCATAATTGTGTAAAAAAGATTTTTGAAAACATTCTTCTCGATATGCATCATGTCAAGGTTGTGTCGAATCAACAACTTATGCCAGTACGGAAGTTCCCAAAAGATGCTTCTCTTTACCCAATTATGTGTCACCCCCGAAACCTGGTGGTTTTTTATATCCATTACCATATGGTTTACCTTGGTAAACTGTGGGGAAATGTTGGATAGTCTGCCATATTTCCTCTCCAGACGGCTCCGGAAGAGGTCTTTCGTGCCTAACCGCTACGTTTTTTCGGAAGTTAATCTTATCTTTCCGGAAACAGTGTCTCATGGGAAGATGTTGCCTATGACAGTCAAACCAGCACGCTTTCCCTCCAAATTGTAGCTGGAATGATCCCGATTCATTCGAGCAATATGGGCAAGCTAACCTACCATGTGTGCTCCAACCCGACAACATTGCATACGCAGGGAAGTCACTAACTGTCCATAACAGTACGGCCCTCATTTGGAAATTGTTCATTCGATAAGCATCATAAGTTTCAATGCCATGAGTGAACAACAGTTTCAACTCGTCTACTAAAGGTTGCAGAAAAACGTCTAGATTCTGTTTCGGATTCTTCGGACCTGGAATAACCAAAGGCATCTGTAGGTATTGCTCTTTTAAGGCCAACCAAGGAGGCAGGTTGTAAACCGTAATAAACACCGGCCAACATGAATAAGAGCTTCCGCTTGTATTATTTGGACTGAACCCATCGGTACACAACCCGAGACGAACTTTGCGTGTCTCTTGTGCAAAATCAGGAAAGACCGAGTTAAAATGGTCCCAGGCCCGACCTTCACTAGGATGACTCATCTTTTCCGGGTTCCTATGATGATCAGCATGCCATGTCAAATGTTGGGCCGTCTTTTTTGAATAGAACAATCTTTGAAGTCGTGGTCCAACAGGCAAGTAGTTCAACACCAACTTAGGCACCTTTTTCCCTCTTTCCTTGTATCTGTCTTTATTACATACTTTACAACGATCCAAATCAGAATATTCTTTATTGAATAGCATGCAATGGTTTTCGCACACATGAATACGTTGTGATGGCAACTCTAGTGGCTTCAACATCTTCTTGGTCTCATAAAAATTTCTAGGTAGCTTAGCATCATCGGGTAGAATGTCTTTGATAATCAGAAGTATTTTATCAAATGTTGAGTCCGAAACATTACAATCTGATTTCAAATTTAATAATCTGGTGGTAGTGGCGAGAGTGCTAGCTTTTTCAGAACCACCCCATAAAGGCTCATTAGCTTGCTCTAACATGGTGTAGAATGTCTCTGCTATTTTATTTGGATCTTGTGGTTCTTGCTGATAATAAGGATGATCATTTTGCTGCATGCTTTCCATAACCATTTGATCATATCCGGTATATTCACCTAGATCGTCATCAGGGTCTTGACCCACACGTAGAAACGGTATGGGGTTTGAACATTGGCCCACATCTTCTGTAGGAAATGATTCACCATGCGAATACCAAATTTGATAATTCTTCATGAATCCTTTGGCAATTAGATGGCACTTAACCTCCTTTCTTGTCTTGAAATGATGATTTGCACACTTACAGCACGGGCATCTAATTAATATAACCTCAACCCCTTCTACATTTTCTGTTTGAGTGTTTGTTGCGTTCATGTATGCAAAATCCAAGAAACAATTTACTATTTGAAGAAATATCGGATTGACAAGACCGCTAATGGTTCTCATCGTGTACATCAATTTTCTATTAAACGACATCTGGATTTGGACAACCAGAAGGATCCTCTAACCTGAAGTCAGCATAGAAGTAGATTAAGAAGCCAAACTAAAAGAAATTTGCAGTGCATTCTTCAAAGACACTAAAAATTAAACTGTATTGTGAGAGATATTAACGTACTGGTATAATCAAATTAAACAAAATAAAAGCCCACAATTAACAAAATACAATCCAATCAAAATCCAAATTAGAAAGCTAGTAGTTATCATGTGCTTAAAGAACAAAACAGAATACCAAAATCAGTAGGGGATTTTTTTTTTAAATTTATTTGTTTTGTTTATTTTAACGGTTGATCGTTCTTGAAAGGGATCATTTTCAGCTTCAAAACTGATACAAATCTACTTACTTTAAATCCATTTACAACATCAAAATTTAACAGTTTCTATTCTGAATATGAAAAGCAGTAGGTTTGACTCTGGATATTATTTAATTGGGTGATAATTTTACTATTTTATTTTTCTATACAAGGGTAAATTGGTCATTTTTAGATACTAACAGAAAACGTTAACAGTCAATGAAGATGACGAAAAGTGTGACAACATATGAACTTGAGCGACGTTTTTTGTACTTACTGCAGTTAAACGACACGATCTGTAATACATGAAGGACGAAAGTGTAATTTACGGTTGACTTATTTTTTACAGGAAGACCCGAAGCGAGAGGGATGCCTCGGTTTCTTTTGGCTCAGTCAATGGGAGGTGCTGCAGAAATTAAAGTTCATCTTAAGGAACAACGTGAATGGGACGGCATAATTCTTGTGGCTCCAATGTGTAAAGTAAAGCTCATTTTATAATATTAGTTTAGAAACTTATTTTGACTAAAGGGTTGTTATTTTGTTATGTTTTGACCCTCATTATGGTTCAAGATTGCAGAGGAAATGAAGCCCCTGGAACCACTTCGGAAAGTTTTAATCTTTTTGTCAAGAGTTATGCCTAAAGCAAAGCTTGTACCCACGAAAGATCTCGCTGGGCTGGAGTTTAGGAACCCACGAAAACAAAAAAATGGCAACTCTTTTCTCATGCATATAAACTTGTTTAAAGTTTTAATTTTAGTTAAATGTCTATAATGCCTTTGATTATATCATATTGAGGCTGATTATAATGTTATAAGTTACTTGGATCAGACAAGATTAAAGACTGCTGTCGAACTTCTAAAAGCGACAACCGAACTCGAATCAGAAGTGGACAGGGTAGACAGAAATATCTTTTTTTTTATTTCTTATAACAGCATAATTAAAAGATTTGGTTTTTATATAATTTTATATAAAATTGCAGGCTTCGTCGCTAGGGGTGCAAACGAGCCGAGTTGCTCGCGAGCTACTAGAGATTGGCTCGTGAAAAAGCTCGATTGAGCCGAGCTTAAACGAGCCTGAGCTTGAGCCTAAAAGAAAGCTCGTTTAATAAACGAGACCGAGCCCGAGCTTCACTTATCTAGCTCGAACTGGCTCGCGAGCCTAAACGAGCCTGCGAATTTTATATATATATATATATATATATATATATATATATATATATATATATATATAATTTTGTGGAAAAAAATAACTAAATAACATATATTATTTTATATATAAATTTATTATGAAAATAAATATACAAATATAATTATTAATATATAAAAAAATAATTAATAAATATTAAACCAGCCGAGCTCGAGCTTGAAAACTACGAAACGAGCTGAGCTCGAGCTTTATTAATAAGAACAAAACGAGCCGAGATGCTGCTCCGTATAAGTTAAACGAGCCGAGCTCGATCCTGGTCGAGCTCGGGCTCGGCACGGCTCGTTTGCACTCGTCTCCGTTGTTGATTGTTCATGGAGCTGCAGACAAAGTAACCAATCCGAACATCAGCAAGTTTCTTTATGAAAAGGCCGCTAGTAAGGACAAAACTTTGAAGCTTTATGATGGAAGTTATCACTGCATTTTTGAAAACCCGATTAACCTGACTCGATTAACCCGAAACCCGATCGAGTGGACCCGATTAACACCCTATGATATATAACTAACTATACAACCAATTCCAATTCGATTTCAATTTTGACACGGTTCTAGTATCTGTAACATATCAATTATCACACTGTAATCGAAAAATTAGGCATATGCAGGACAAAGGAAGAAGATCAAAATTGTTGCCCGGATCCAACAGCAACCGAAATAGGTGATGAAATAGGAAGCCTCTGGACAACAACAGCGTCAATTGGTGGCGGCTAGTAAGATGATTTACTGGTGGTTTACCAGAGACAACAGCACCGTCAATTGGTTCGTGTCGATTTACCAGAGAGAACGACGTTAAGTTGATGATAAAAGTCGGTTAACCGAACGTGAACAAAATATGGAGGGAATTACGAACAAGAACCTTAAAATTTATAAATATAAGTAAATGTTTTGGGGAAAATAAACCAAATACATTCAAAGACTAGCACGTGTTAAGCTTAGTTCCTCAATTTAGGGGCGCACATGAGCTGAACTCGGGCTCAGCTCGAGCTCTATTTTCAAAACATGAGTTCGAGCTTGGCTCGTAACTAGATTTTCAAACTCAAGTTCGACTTGACCTCCATTGTTTATAATTTATTAATTACTTTTTTATATATTTGTAATTATTTTAAATATTTTTATTGTAATATTATGTATAAAATAATATATATTATTTAGTTTATTTTTTCATAACATTATATATATTTTATAAAATATTTATATAAATGAGAAGCTCATTAGGCTTGCGGGCATTTAGTTTGATCCTTGAATTGAACATGTTTTATCTCTCCGCAGTGTCATGCCTTCGGACGAGTGTTCACGGGCATTGCCCTTAGGTGAGGGTTTTCTCCGGATTGAAAAGCGAGTGTATCCCGATATGGTGAGTTTAGCCGGTAATTCATTTGGAAGATTCTTTGGCCGCTAAAAAAAAGCCCGCGAGTCGGCTCGAGCTCAATAAGTGAAGCTTAGGCTCGGGCTCGATCGAACTTCTTAACGAGCCGATCTCAAGAAGCTCGGGAGCAGCTCAGCTCGCTTGCACCCGGACGTATGGTTCGAATGTTCGATCCCGCGCCTTGACCATTATTTTATCTATATGTACTTTGTTAGAATTCAATTGCAAGGTCCAAACTGTATATGTATATTATGTGTATGTTGATATTAATAAATTCATAATATTTTTCTTAGAATAAAAGACAAAATTCAGAATATTAAAAATAAACATAACCAACAACAATATAATAATAATAATTTATATATATAACAAATGGTTGTAATTAACCGTTCCTTAAAAGTTGAGTTGGATAGTTCCTACACTAATTTTTTTTTGGAAATGTGTTGGAATATTTGCTACGCATTTCTAACACAAATTTTTTTTGTCACTATCTTCCTTTTGTGTAAGAATTTTGTTGGAAAGTGTTGGAAATAACGTTTGTAAGAAATGTGTTGGAAATTTTTGTAGGAAACATTACTTTTTTCTAGTAGTGGTTACGAATCGAACTTCGCAATGTCAGACAACGGCTTACCTACGGACGGCCTCTCCAACCAGCACTCTGCCACACCATCATGTTAAAGGGGCAGAAATCCGATCTCTTCCTATCAGACAACCGCAATCACCACACCACCGCCACCTAGGGTTTCAAAATCGAACCCGGCAACAGCAGCTGGTGGAAACGAACATTGGTGTCAGAAAGAAAGAGGGCCTGAGAAACCTCAGCATTAACCACCACCACCACGTAGTGTTTTGAAACCAAACCGATAATCAACAACCTCCACAGTCGCGAGACCACCACACCTCCGCCACCTAGGGTTTCGAAATCAAACCCGGCAACAGCAGGTGACGACGACGATCACGATGGAGGAAAGAAAGAAATCGCGTCAATGAAAACCTTGAATCTACCATCGTCAATGAGAGATGACGGAAACAAGGTAGGATTGGAGTACAGAAAGGGAGAGAGACAGAGAGTAACACGTGTATAGATAGTGGGACAACTGTCAAAATAACAAATAGGTAAGATGACATCAGCCTGGTACAAACAATAGAAGCATAAGGTACAACTCTGTGTGCAGCAGAAGGTTTGCAATTGTTATATATATAATAAAAAAAGTGTAACAAGTTGCATTAACCTTGGGATACACGACATGTGATGTTATTATGGTCCGGTCTTGAAAACCGCCTTTCACCAACACAATCTGTTGCTACAACAAAGATAAGACCAATGATAGTTAGTGGACTGGTTAGGCTAAAAGGCTTCAAGGGTTCAAGGTAGCCTAACGCAGGTCGTGGTATCCCTCTACGTTTGCAAAACGTAGAAGGAGGTTCACTAGTTAGTTGTTTGTTGTTATAGCTCACCGATGATCAAGAATCGTGATGTTTGGAATCGGTTTTGGAATGATGTTCTTGGTGAAGCTATGAAGATATTGAAGTAAGAAAGAAATAAGCTAGGAGCATATTTCTCAAGGAAGAAGAGAAGATTAGGGAGATTGTGTTATCTGCCCAAATCTGGTGTGTTTGTGTTTATGGCTAAGCATCCTTTATATAAGTGAGGAGATGTAAGCCTTTTAGTTCAGATGTAACTAACTAGTTAGCCTCTTGTTTGCATAGAGAGTTGACCATTGTTGGGCAGGAAGCTTTGGACCGATGGTCCATAGATAAAATAATAATACTTTATCTGAATGTGTCCTTTGCTCAGAGGGGACAAGGATGTGAATAGTGATGTGACATTGTACTGTATCACGTGGGTGCTTATTTACATAAGTTTGGGCGGGATTTGAAGCTTTTAACATTTTAACCCTTTTAGCGATAATATGTTCCAGCCATTTTATTATTTCCTTGGGCTACCCCGTCATCAGCCCCCCAAGTCAGAGGTATTTGAGGAGTATGCTCAAAGGCTTCTGACTTTTGCGCATATTTTGTTTACTGCTTAAAGGCTTGAAGGCTTGGAAGCCTTGTTCAGTTTTGGTTGTTTTTTGAATTATTGATGTGACAGTTTGATGTGATTGTAACTGTCAGAATGCGGTTTCCAATAACTGCTTTTTCATTAATAGTTATCAATGAAATAACTATTCACTTTCTTCCATATTTCTTTAACAATTTCCACCATAAACACCTTCAAGTTTCATTCAATCCATCATCAGGTTAGTTTCGATCCTTCGCTTTTCTTCAAAATTATGGTTGCCAAAAAGGATCTTTCGATCAGTTTTTCCCGATTAACCCAATAAAAGGTTGAATCGTTCTGTATTGAATGGGGAATAGGGTTAAAGTACAAACCGGTTGCTCCGCCGGTCGATTGTTCGATTGATCATTGTCCGGCGGGCTTCATTGCTTTATAATGCCGTCATTTTGAATTTTCCAATCTCCGACACCCGTTTTCAGTTTTCGTTTTGAATGTTTTGGAATATTACCATATATCGTTCGGTCAAATCCATCCTTTAGGGTTTGCTAGGGTATTGCATTTTGAGGTTTTGTGTAAAGCCCTCGGTTATGACCCTTCTTTACTGAGTTTTCGCCGTTTCTTTCGCTTAGCGAAAAATGGTGATTGGTACACGTTTGAACACACAAAAGTTGAAACATGTTTGGTTTCCTCGGCGGTTACAACCCTTGGTTCTTGGAATGACCGTTTTTTCTTTGTTTCTGATTCCATTCTTCCATTTAAACCCATTTGGAGACAACCCGAGGCCGTTCTAAATGAGCCTGAGCCGGCTGAATCGGATTTGAATGAATTGTTTTTGAAACGTATTAGGGAGTATCCGTCACGTCTTCGTCCTTTTCCCGAACACCTTCTTGTGTTATTAGGAATTAGCAAACTTTGGGATAAGCCTAATCGGGATCCTGTGCTTATGAGGGATGATAAGGGTATGCATTTGTTTATCTCGTACTTGCTTTATTTTGTCGATGCTTTTCCTAATGATTTTTCTTTGTATTTTGTAGTTATGTCTGCCTTAGATTTTTTGAAGAATGACGACACTTCGGACGTTGGGTTTACTGATGTTGCTGCTACTGTTGGGGAGGATTCGTTTGTTCGGGGGAAGGAGGGTTGATTTGAGGATGCTGAGTATGTTGGGGTTGCCAACGTTAAAGGGTTCACCAAGTCCTCTGTTCCGAAGTCTTCTACCCGTCGTTCTACACGACGTTTGGTAAAGTCTGTTGGTGCTTCATCTTCTCGTGAACCAGTTGAAGTTAGTGATGATATTCAGGTTTCTGAAGACCAAGGTCCGATTATGGAGGTTGAGAAGGAACAAGGTTTGGTGATTTCTAAGAAGAAGAAGTCGACTGGCAAGAAGGTTGAGATGCCAGTCGTTCAAGGGTTGGACGGGAATGCAGTTTATGTGTCGGAGTGGAATGTCAGGGTTGGGGATAGTTCCAAGGATCCCGAAGTTTGTGCCAATGCCTTGGCCCATTTTCCTCCTCCAAGGGTTCGTGATACTATCTCCAAGATGGAAGGTGATTCCTTGTTGTCCAGGTTGATTTTGAATTCTTGCAACGTTTCTGCCCTTTTGGCAGAAGGTGTTACTCGGTTTCGAAAAGGGATGGAGGAGTATGAGGATTTTATAAAGAAGAAGGAGGGGATGAAAGCTTCCATGATGGAGATGAAAAAGGAGATTGAGGGTTTTTCGAGGAAAGAGGAAAGTTATGTTGAGAAGATTAATGAGTTGTCTCGTGGTCATGAGATTGAGCTAACAGGGTTGAAGAAAGCCATGGAGGCTGATATGGCTAAGTTGGATGCTGACCGGGAAGCCTTTGAGGTGCAGAGAAGGGCCTTTGAGATGGAGAAGGAAGGATTAAAGGCTTCGGTCACCCAGACCTCTGATGACAACAAGTGGCTGATTGAACGTGGGTTTCAACAGGTTGTTGCTTATTTGCTTCATTCTAGTGAGTTCAACTCGGTGTTGGGCGGTGTGTATACGAAATTGTTGGCCCATGGTAAGCATTTGGGCTTCGTTGCGGGTTTTAGTCAACACGAGTCTGGCCAGCCTATTGAGAAATCTCCCCTGTTCAACCGCGATGCTTACAAGCTTTTTATGGAGTCGTTTCATGCCATGGAGAGGCTCACTTACCCTTATGTGGGTGAAGTGTCATCATGCTTTGGTAAGCCTCTTTCTGTGTTACAAGGTTTGAAGCCAGCCGGTCTTGATGAGAAAGCTGTTAAAGAGGTGCTCGAGTCCTTGTCGAAAAAACGCTCCCGTTCCGATGATTGTGAAGAAACTTTATCTGGGGAAAGCGACGGATCTCATGTGGCAAGCCTCGAAGGCTCGGCTATTGCTGATGTTGGCCCGCAAGTCAAGAAGTCCAAGAAGGGTAAAAGTGTTAAGGGTGGTAAGGCTAGTACTTCGAAGCCTGTTTCCGATGTTTAAGTACTTGATTCGTAGCTTTCTTAGCATCTTAAAACAATGTTGTGTAATCTTAAACAATGTAGGTTTGGCATGAAACTCTTAAAGTTTATGCCTTGTGGTTGTGTTTGGCCTTTACGGCCCTTGAACATTTTCTTGGGAATCCTTGTGATTTCCTTGTTTTAGCCTTAATTGGCTTATTATGTATGGATGCTATGGCCTTAGAATGGCCTTGTTTATGAACTTATGATGTTCTATGTATTTGTGTGTTGATTGCTTGTCTTGTTAGTTTGATGTGATTTTAGCTAACTTTCCTTAAGAAGTTTTAATACTGCAGTCACTTTAGCTTCAAGGCTTTATTAGGTAAATAGCACATGTTGACTATCCTTTGTATCACTACTTAGTGTATGTTTTTGTTTCGTAAACTTTTTCAAAGCTTAATGAACGAATTGATGTAGGCTGTTCAGACCCGTCGATGAGACAAATTTTTAGTTGAAAAAAAAAATTAAGTCTCATGGAGTTGGATTGATATAGGAACTCACCCCTTATATAGGTCCATTTAACCCTTGAACCTATTGAGCGGTGTGGCCTGGGAGCTCATCCCCTTACATGGCCCTTGCCATGGAGTTTCTTGCTAGGTTCTCAACCTGATTATAGGATAGTAAAGACAAGTTATGACAAAAACTTTATCGTCCATTCAAGAGGTTGATGTTCACAAAAAGGAGAGCTATATATCTCTTGAAATACATCTTAAGACTTAGACTAGGCATGGAAACTTTTAAGGGTTTTGCCGTTCCAGTGTCTTGGAAGCCTTTTGCCTTCTGCGTCGGCCAGCTTGTAGGATCCACCCTTGTGAGCTTCAAGGATTGTGTATGGCCCTTCCCACTTTGGGCCAAGCTTTCCTTGGTTTTCTTTCTTGCTGGCCTCATTGTTTCGGAGTACAAGGTCTCCAGGCTTGAAACGTTCATGTTTCACTCTTGCATTGTAATAAGCTTCCATTTTCTGTTTGTACTTAGCCTCTTTTATTGGCGGCTTGATCACGAACTTCTTCGAGGAGTGCAAATTCAACATGGTCTCATTGTCGTTTGATTCGAGGTCCATGTTGAGTGTTCTTTGAGTCACAACTCCAACTTCGGCTGGAATTACAGCTTCTGATCCGAACACTAGGCTGTAGGGAGTTCGTTTTGGCTTGTCTTCTCGGTTTTTCTTATTGCCCATAGAACGTTTGGGAGTTCTTCAAGCCAATTGTTGTTTTGTCTTCCCAGCCTTGTCTTGATTCCTTCAACGATGGTTCTGTTTGTTCTTTCAACTTGGCCGTTGGATTGTGGGTATGCAACTAAGCTGAATACTTGAGTGATTCTGAATTCTTTGCATCATGTGCTAAAAGGCTTCTCAGCAAATTGTTTCCCATTATCCGTGACCAACACTCCCGGCAACCCATAACGGCAAATGATGGTTTCCCATACGAAGTCGATGACTTGTTTGCCCGTTATTTTTGCAAGTGGTTTGACTTCAGGCCACTTGGTAAAGTAGTCCACAGCTACCAACAAAAATTTTACCCCACCCTTGGCTGGTGGGAATGGACCAACAATATCCATTCCCCACTTGTGAAAAGGCCAAGCTGAGGAGATGGGGACTAGATCATGTTTAGGGCTTTTGGGAACCGGTGCATGAATTTGACAAGCTTCACATTTCTTGAGTTGTTCCGTTGCATATCGTTGCATGGTGGGCCAGAAGTATCCGAGGTTCATTAATTTTGCAACCACCGTTCTTGGCCCAAAATGAGCTCCACATATCCCCTCGTGAACCTCTTTGATCAGATATTGACTTTGTTCGGGGCCTACACATCTCAGTAGTGGTGCAAGGTAAGCCTTTTTGTAAAGTGTTTCTCCTTGCAACACATACTGTCTTGATTTGATTCGAACCCTTTCAGCCTCAGTTTGTTCCAAATGTAACTCACCATTTTTGAGGAACTTTTCTATGGGAGTCATCCAATTGGGACCTTCTTCAGTGATTACATCTTGAACCTCCAGCTCTTGAATTGAAGGAGTTTTCAGCACCTCCACCAGTACTTTCTTGGTGAGGTGTGCAAAGGTGAGGGATGCTAGTTTGCTCAGGGCATCGGCTCTCTTGTTTTGTGATCTTGGGAATTGTTTAATGGTGCATTCTTGAAACGTGGTCATCAACCCTTTTGTCTTTTCACAGTACTTCTTCATGTTGGGCTCTTTGGCTACATAGCTGTCATTAACTTGACTTGAAACAAGCAACGAGTCTGTGAAGACTTGTAGCTTTTGGATCTTCATCTCTTTGGCAATCTTCAGACCAGCGATCAATGCTTCGTATTCAGCTTCGTTGTTGGTGGTCTGAAATTCAAGTCGAAGAGCATATGTAAATTCTAACCCTTCAGGGTTTATTAAAATGAGTCCAGCTCCTGACCCTTCGATGCTGGAAGCCCCATCGGTAAAAAGCTTCCAGGCTTCAGGGTCAGAAGGTTCAGTGGCAGTTGTGTGTATTTCAAGAATGACTTGCTTCAGGATTTCTACAATGAAGTCCGCCAAGACTTGGGCTTTTATAGCTTTTCTTGGGACATAGGTGATGTTATGTTCACCTAGTTCCACAGCCCATTTGGCCAATCGTCCTGAATTTTCAGGTTTTTCAAGCACACTTTTGATAGGTTGGT
The DNA here is from genome assembly GCF_021521415.1 of Bidens hawaiensis. Taxonomy (NCBI): domain Eukaryota; kingdom Viridiplantae; phylum Streptophyta; class Magnoliopsida; order Asterales; family Asteraceae; genus Bidens; species Bidens hawaiensis. The sequence goes on from NW_027493654.1 coordinate 261,017, forward strand.
CAGTGACTACTTGTATAGGGTGTGCTTGAAAGTACCTTCGAAGCCTTCTAGCCGTTTGAATTAAGGCCAGAGCAAGTTTTTCCAAAGGAGGATATTTGATCTCTGCCAGTTTTAGCGTTTTACTAAAGAAATAAACGGGTACCTGAACTTTGTCTCGTTCGATGGTTAGAACCGCGCTTAATGCTTCTTCAGCGACTGAAAGATAGACAGAGATCAGTTCTCATGTTTCAGGGGCTGCAATAGCTGGAAGTGAAGCCAAATGTTGCTTCATTTGGTTGAAGGCTTCCTCTGCTTCCTCTGTCCACCTGAAGTCTTTCTTGTTGGTGCAACCCTTTAGTGTTTTGAAAAAGGGTAGGGACTTCTCAGCAAGCTTGGAGGTAAAACGCTTCAAGGCTGTAAGCCTTCCATTCAGACTTTCCACTTCTTTTTTGCTTTGTGGAGATTTGGTTTCGAGAACCCCCTGACTTTGTTGGGATTAGCTTTTATGCTTTGTTTTCCCACAATGTGTCCCAAAAACTTGCCTTCTTCGAACCCGAACGAGCACTTTCCCGGGTTGAGCTTCATGTTGATCTTTCTCAAGCTTTGGAAGGTTTCTTGTATGTCTTAAAGTATTTGATGCTCGGTTTTGCTCTTGATTACTAGATCATTGACATAAGCTTCCAAGTTTCTGCTAATTTGGCTAGCAAATGCTTTGTCGATCAAACGTTGGTAGGTTGCACCGGAGTTTCGTAGGCCAAAGGGCATCTTTTGGTAACAGAAGATACCCTTGTCCGTGTGGAAAGCGGTTTTTTCTTCATCTTCCTCTTTAATGAGAATCTGATGGTAACCCTTGTAAGCGTCAAGAAAACACTTAAAAGGATGACCGGTTAAGAGTCGACCATGAGGTCCATCTCAGGTAAGGGATAGCAATCCTTTGCACATGCTTTGTTTAAGTCTTTGAAGTCGATGCACATATTCCAAGACTTGTCGGGTTTTCGAACCATGACTGGATTAGCCACCCAAGATTGATACTTGACCTCACGTACGATCCCAGCTTGTACAAGATTTTCAACTTCTTGGCATGCTGCCAAGCTTCTTTCAGGAGCCAGGCTCCATTTCTTTTGGACAACAGGCTTGACATCAGGTGGTATTTTTTGCTCATTCTCTGCAATGCTTCGAGGGATGTCGGTCATGTCTTCCGGGCACCAAGCAAAGACATCGTTGTAACATACCAACAGTTTCTCAAGGTGTGAGAGAGTTTCTTTAGAAAGGCTTGTGTTTACCCGTACCTTTTGTTCAGGGTATTTTGGGTTTATGATCAAGCCTTGTTCTTCGTTTTCACTTTTTGAACTCTCCCCTTCAACCGTGTAAACCTTTTGGGAAGATTGAAGGGTTGCAATTCCCCTGTCAGTTGGGAATTTCACAGCACCTTGACCAACTGAGACAGCCATGTTGAACGCACACTGTCCCGGCCTTCCTATGATCACATCATAGTTGGAAGGTACGTTGATAACCACAAAAGTGAGTGGTTTGGTTTTCTTCATCCTGCCTTCACTAAAATAGACATCAAGGGTTAGTTGGCCTAGGGGCTTTAAGGGTACATCGGCGATACCTTTTATAGAAGACCCGGAGGGTTGAAGCCTTGAACGTTCGTCTTTGCTTAGTTGATTGAAGAACCTTTCATACATGATCTCTGTGGCCGCCCCTGTGTCGATGTAGGCTTTGCTTGTTTTGAGTGTTCCCACGTTTGCTTCTACCACCAAAGGGTTTGAGAGTAAGTTACCTTGAGGTGGTGGGAAGCAGACACATTGAAGCTCCCAAGCCTCTAAGCGTTATCGTTTGTGGGAAACACCATCGTCTATATTCACCATATTCACCTCTTTGCTTTTTCTTTCAGCCATCTTGTCTTTGACCCTTTCACCAAATGAGCCAATTCTCCCCACTTAACGGCTTCCTCAATTCGTCTCTTGAGTTGAAAGCAATCGTTGGTGTGGTGACCTTTTTCTTCATGAAAATCACATAACTGGGTTGAGTTTTCATTTTTCTTGCTCTTGGGCAAGGGTCGTGGAGGTCGGAAGTTGTGTTTCACCTCTTCTGTGGCAAGGATCTCATGAGGGGTTTTGGTTAAGGCTGTGAAGTTCACAGTCTTTTCCCTGCTTGGAGGGTTCCGACCTTCAAGCCTTCGTTGATCTGAAATCCTTGGGTATTTATCATAAGGGTTGTAGTTCCCTTTCTTTCGGTTGGAGCTGTTGCCTCGCCAACTAGGAGCTCTTTTTCTTTGTTCTTTGAAATCAACAGCCTCTTCGCCTCGGATATGAGCTTCAGCTCGCTCAAGGGCTTCTTCAAGGGTTTTAGGTAGGCACTTGTTAAAGTCCCTTGTGAGGTATTTGGAGGTGATGGCGTTCATGAAGCCTGCCACCCTCATTTTTTCGTCAGCTCCCACATATTGTAACCCTTCTTTTTTGTACCTTTCGATAAAGTCTAGAAGGCTTTCATCATCTTTCTACTTTATCTGGAAAATGACTGTGGCATCCTTGACATACCTCATTTGTTGTGAAAAGTGGGCCAAGAATTCTTTGCTCAGATCATCGAAGCTTCGAACGCTTTGAGCAGGAAGGTCATTGAACCATATCCTGGCTGATCCGACTAATGTTTGCATGAACATCAAGCATCATTCAGCGTGGGACCATTTTTCAATTCTGGCCGCCCCAGTGAAGACCTGGAGGTGGTCTTCGGGATCCTCAGTCCCATCATATGTTTTTATATGGGGTGGCATCTTGATCTTTGTTTGAGAGTCATAGTCGGTAATTTGTTGAGAGAAACAAGAAAGGTTGACGGGTTTGTAAGGCTTCGCAAGGTCTTCATCTGCCCTTGTATTATGACTCGTCGTTCCCTGGTGGGTACCCAATGCTTGGTTGATGAGTTGGGTCCAAGGGAGGTGTGCCATCATTTGGGCTATCATCTGAGGCATGAGGTTGAACCCTTGAAGGCTTTCAGGGGTTGCTGCTATTTGGTTTGTTCCCATGGGAGTGCTCATTGCAGCACTTCGAGCCAAGGGTAAGACCGACATGGCCTGCTCCCATGTTGTGGCTGTAGGGGGAACACTTGAAGCTGGTGACTGCCATATTTGATCGAGAGTGGTTTCGTGTCCAAGGGGTTGTGAAGTGAACAAAGGGAAAGCCGTTGGGCTTGGTCTCCCATAGGTGTAGGGAGATGGGTTAAAGGGTTGACAGGTTACACTTGGACCAGCCTCTAAATGAGAAGCAGCAGGTTGTGAACTGGTTAAAGGGGAAGGTGGACGTCCGAGTGACAGCGAGGGTTCATCGTCGTCGTACTCCAGCCTTAATCTTATCCCTTTTTCTCTTTCTTGGCTCACGTGGCGGTTAAGAAGATGTCTTAGTTGCAAGAAATGTCGTGACACACCTTCCATCGTCAAGTCGACACGTTCCGGGGTGTTCGTGACTCCTACATGAGGAGAAGGAGCCCCAGATCGTGAAGGAGTCGGAGTTCAAAAAGATAAAAACTCGAGAAACAAGGGTTCCGTCGAGGTTCCTCTCGGAGTCGAGAAAATCGAGGTTACCGCCAGAGTTTCTTGACCGGCGCTTGGTGTCGGTGTTCTTGACACTTGGTTAACTTCTTCGGGAGATTCACCTTCTGTCATGGTGATGGAGCTACACTACTGGTCTTTAAAATAAAGTAAGCGGCGTAGCCCCACGGTGGGCGCCAACTTGTTGCTACAACAAAGATAACACTAATGATAGTTAGTGGACTGGTTAGGCTAAAAGGCTTCAAGGGTTCAGGGTAGCCTAACGGAGGTCGTGGTGTCCCTCTACGTTTGCAAAACGTAGAAGGAGGTTCACTAGTTAGTTGTTTGTTGTTATAGCTCACCGATGATCAAGAACCGTGATGTTTGGAATCGGTTTTGGAATGATGTTCTTGGTGAAGCTATGAAGATATTGAAGTAAGAAAGAAATAAGCTAGGAGCATATTTCTCAAGGAAGAAGAGAAAGATTAAGGAGATGGTGTTATCTGCCCAAATCTGGTGTGTTTGTGTTTATGGCTAAGCATCCTTTATATAAGTGAGGAGATGTAAGCCTTTTAGTTCAGATGTAACTAACTAGTTAGCCTCTTGTTTGCATAGAGAGTTGACCATTGTTGGGCGGGAAGCTTTGGACCGATGGTCCATAGATAAAATAATAATACTTTATCTGAATGTGTTATTTGCTCAGAGGAGACAAGGATGTGAATAGTGATGTGACATTGTACTGTATCACGTGGGTGCTTATTTACATAAGTTTGGGCGGGATTTGAAGCTTTTAATATTTTAACCCTTTTAGCGATAATATGTTCCAGCCATTTTATTAGTTTCTTGGGCGACCCCCGTCATCAGAATCCATGGACGACAAGTGGTGCAAACTAACACTTCCCTTTGATGAATAATGTTTTGTTTTATGTTCTTTTATGTAACAAGTTGCTTTGTTATTTTTGTATATTTTTTTTTGTTTTCTTATCATTAAATATCATTCATATGTATTTGAGTGATATGTATTTGAGTTTGATTTAGGGGGCTGTATTTACGGGTTACTCGGTCGAACCTAGCACAAATTTAAACATGTATTTAATCAATGGCGAAACTTGGACTAAGACACTGGATGCCCGGATTCAACATGTATACATAATTTCACAAATGAGGGTGGACGGGCTCAAATTTTCGGGCAAAAAAAGGCTAAGTTTACACTACGCATAAAAAATTTCAAAAATTTCAGCCGAAAACAACTAAATTTTACATTGCGTATAAGACATTTATGCCGAAAACGGCTAAATTTTACACTACCTATAAGAAATTTCGGCCGTAAACGCTAAATTTTACACCACGTATAAGAAATTTGGGCCGAAAACGGCTAAATCTACACTACGTATAAAAAATTCCGGACGAAAACGGGTAAATTTACACTATTGCGTAAAAAAACAGGGGGGCACCCCGGCCCTAAGCAATCTTTGCCACTGCATTTAACCGACATTTGTGTCACGTATTAATCAAATCAAACCATAAACACGACTCTTTTAACCTCAAGCAAGAATTTCTTCAAAGCTTTTGAATACTAAATTACTAATACTTAAATATTTTGTTTACATATTATTCTTAAATCATTAACGAATATGTTTAATATATGCCAATTTGTGTCTAAGTTTAAAAATATGGCATTCAAAAAACTCAATAGTTTAAGCTATAACATACACTAAAAAATAAAAATGGCTTAAATGGTTAACCCGCAATCTCGCCAGGTTAGCACGAACAATACTTGTGTAGTCAAACATGTTTGCAGTACCTGATTTCGTTTAGACTAAACTCATGCCCATGGATTTCGTGTTAGGTCCGGCCGTCCGGCTGCTTTAAAATTTAAAATTATCATAATAAAAATCAAACTAAGTAGCGAAATAAACCTACGTATTTAACAAAACCATTTCTCCACATTTTTTAGAATTAAAAGCAAAATCAAACAAACATGGTACCATATATTGGAGGGGAAAATATTTAAAATAAAATCGTTGTTGAAGATTAAGTAATTTGAGATCAATGTCGAACAACCTTTTGTTAATAGAATCGTTATTGATGATTAAGTAATTTGAGATTAAGTACATGCTCTTTGAAACATTTTCATCCCTATCTTATAGGTTGCATATCAAAAGTTATGCATGTTTTAGACTGTTTTCCTGTCTAGCTCTTGTTTTTATACAAAGTCAAATATGAGTGTGCTAACTTTTGGATCAAAGTTTAATAATAACTTTTCTCCATCGTTGAATCCAAACCGAGTACTGATATATTTAAAGTTAAAGAACAATAATACAAGTGACGTGTTGTCATTCTTCTAAAAAAGTTATGACTTCCAATTTGGTCCATAGTTTAACATTTTTCCAAAACAAAAGTACCTATAAAAAGAAACAACTATATAAACGTTTCTAATGTGTATAGAATTGTTAATAACTTTGCTTCTCAAAATACAAATATTGCCAAACTTTGATCGAAAGCATATGACGCAAAACAAAAGGTATTGTTAATGGCTCAAATCTCATCACTTCCTATAAACATCAACATTGTTAACGACTACAATTGATAATAACCTAGTATTTGATACCCCTTTAAACTTTATACAATTTATACCTTAAACACATGTATTTTAAATATGTTTTAAAGTTCATATCGTTTCTTGGTTCTCTTTAGTTTCTCTAACATGTATGATCAAGTAACAAAATTGAAGACAAACAAAAATATTGCAATACACTCAATGACACCAATATACCATTGTTTAACTCTAACATACGATTATTTTGTTCATTTTCGGTTTTAGGTAATATCACATCGTGTCATCGTTATTGGAGAATCCTGACTTAAATTAACAAATTCACTTTAAAACCTAATGTTTCATGATCATTTATTGGTTGAACGAATGAATCGGTTTGGCTATGATTTTAAGTATTCCATAACAACCTAAAGTTAATTACCCGTCCCGATAAATAAATATAATATGTTGGCTTCTCTTTTCCCCGTCATTTTATGAGTGATAAGCTCTTTGAACATCGTGCAATATCTTCTTGGTTAAAAAAAATAAAAGCTTACTGGATTTTTAAGATAGCACATGAAATTTGTAATAAAAAATACTTAAATAATAAATGCAATATGTTTTTGAACACATAAACTCTCAATTATACATATAGGGAAACGATCCAATACAATGATACCTTAACATACATTACGTACGCGAATCCTGTTTTTCACAAATCGATCCATGAAACCACATCACAACATCTCGGAATCGTCAATACATATCCAATTAATCATTGGTTCACCGAAAAAAACAGTTTTGGATGGTTAATCGATCAATTTTTCATTTTTTTCACAAAAACAGTTTTTGAGCGTTTCTTGGGCGTTTAGGTTATGGTGAACGTTTTTTGAGTGTTTTAGTATTTTTTGCCTTTATGCGTCTCGTGTACCTCTCGTACGTTAAGCCATTATCATACAGTATCTCTACGACTCTACCCTATACATTTAATCTACTTTTAAAATTATCACGTCTACACTCTACATGATTTGAACCAACAACTCGTAATGATTACATTTTAAATTATTATTTCATTTTAAAAAAGTTATTGTTGTTAATCTAACAAAGGTCAAATATATATATATTCAACACCACATCTAATAGTCATTTGGACATTGACATATTGGTCATGTCTCAATCCGGTCCATAATTTCCACGTCACAATTGTTCTTCATTTACTCCAAAGGTTTTAGATTACATCTTGCCATTTATCATCCAACGGCCAGTTTGCCTTCTTCGAGACCCTTCTAAAGTGAAGATTAACAGTGATAAATTATATAAAAGAATAAAGTATCTAAAAATATATATTGTTTCGAACAAAAAAAACTTATTTTTTAAGGAATATTGTAAAGTGTAGCGCATCAATCGAATCGAATGTAATGTTAACGTACCATTCTTTTGGATGATAGAAGTACAAATATATTCCTTATGTTTCCATTTTACCGGCTTCTTTTTAAAGTTTAAACAGAAAGTATTTACTATAACACATTTTTTGCAATTCAGACATCCTTTTTACTCATGGTTTCTCTTTTATACAGGTAAATAATACTTTTGCACTGTGTTCCCGAGTCTCATTTACGCCCTGTTCTTGAGTTTTTTTAAAGGAGGGAAAGGAAATGAAACTAAGGATGGTTAAAAAATGAGTGTTCTTGAGTTTTTTTTAGGATGGAAATGAAAGGAGTATGATGAGTTAGGAGAAATTAAATTAATGTATTTTCCCAATAAGTTATCCTCCCAAAAATGAGATGATTACTAAGGATAACTATTTTTTTAACATAGTTATCTTTTCATTTCCTCTAATTTCCTTCAAACTCAACAACACCTAATTAAAAAAAATTTTCTTCCATTACATTCCCTTTCTTATCATTCTCTCTCCTTTCATTTTTCTTTCCTTGGTTAAAAAACTCAAGAACAAGGGGTGAAGGAGGGGAAGGGAATGAAGGAGAATTAGAACAGGAAAGAAAGTTAGGGGAAGGAAAATGTGTGATTTTATTTCGTGTTCCTAAGTTTAATGAAAAGAAAAGGAAAAGAAAGGAAATTAAACATTTTACGTGTTCTTAAGTTAGAAGTAAAAGAAAATGCAAATATTCAATTATACCCTTTAAGTAAACTATAATAGAAAGTTTGATATGAGGGTAATTTAGTAATTGATAATAACTGAAATATTTTCTCTTATAATCTCTCCAATTTGAAAGGATAAATGTATACTCTCATTTTTTCCATCATTTTCCCTCATTTCCCCTCTTCTCCCTTTCCTAAAATATCTCTTGAACATGGTTATTTTATATTTTCCTCTCTTTTCCTTTCCCTCTCTTTGTTAAATAAGACTCAGGAACTTAGTGTTCATGTTATTCTTAAAATAAAAGTAACCATTTTATTTTTGGGAGTTAATAAAAAGAAAAACATATTTAAAATACTAAGGTGTGTTAGTTATATGATTTTTGTTCGATGTATGGTCATTTTAAACCTGGGTGAACTCGAATACATTACGAGTTTTATATGTTGACACAAACAAAACTCATTTAATCAAAATTTTATTCTATTGTGATTTTTCTTTTGCAAATTTACACTAGGAAAGTACTAAACGTATAAACCCTTAATCAACTTTAACAAGACATGTTTTTACTGAACGTATATGCAAGTCAATTTAAACGACTTAAAACGTCTATTTTCTTGTCGTGTCAGAAAATTACCTCTAAAAGAGTTATTATCCATTTATCTATCCACGTTAACTTAAACTATTAAAAAAATAAAGATATTTTATCCATCATTTTTTAATTTTTTTTATCAAAATAATAACTTATGAACTTAAATATTAAACTAAAAATTCATTTATTTTTTATTACTCTTGACTGTCTTGTTCTTCTTCACCTCTATATAATACATACGTTCACTCACAATCAGATTTAGAGAAAGAACAAGACTCAGTGAGTGAGTGAGTGAGTGAGTGAGTCAACTCACCCAGAACACAATATACCAAGAACCAAAAAAGGGTTTTTTAATTCGATCTTCGATTAACAAAACCCTTTTGTTAATTGGGTTTCTTCGATTAACAAGACTCAGTGAGTGAGTGAGTGAGTGAGTGATCTTGATCAGTGGATCCGGTCGGGCTTAATTCCGTCAGATCTGGTCATCCGGGTGAGTTTCACGACCCGTTTTACAATTTCTTGAATATGGATACTTGATTCGTTATGCAAACACGAATTTGTTGATTAATTTGATGAATTAGTTGGTTAATTTTGGGGGTTTAGGGTTTAATTGATTTGATTTGAAATATTGAATTACCTCTGTTTCTGAACAAATTGGGGCAAATTTGACCTGGGTGTTGTAGAACTCGCTAGACGCTAGTATACCCGTTAGGTGTTAATTGGGATTAATCGGATTAGAATTTTATATTTGTTATTTAAAAATTATATTTTTGCACAAAATTTTATGTATACTTTACAATTTTTTAAATAATTCAAAGATTTTGCCCGATTTCGATCCGGGTGTTGTAAAAGTCGCTAGAAGCTAGTCGGGCGGTGAGTACCCGTTAGCGGTTAATCGGATTAGAATTTTATATTTAATTTTTAAAAATTATATTTTTACACAAATTTTATTTTTACAAAGATTTTGACCGATTCGATCGATTTTGACCGATTAGATGAAATCATATCGGTAGTGGTCTGATTTAATCAACGTCTAATCGGGATTTTTACAACACGGGTTCGATCACATAGCAGTATCTGATTGTGTTTTTGTATGTACAGATTAGATTGGATCACATGGCTGGTGTATGAAATCATCTCAGTTTTCGGGTTTGATGATTGTGTGTGTGACAGTACCGGACAATATTAATACTCTGCAACCAGCTTCCGGGTTTGACTCTGGTTCAGTGGTTCATGTCTAGTAACTTAGACAGCCCGGTTCAAACACAAATGGCTGTGTCGGTTTTAAAAACCCCGATGGGTCGGGAGTATCATGGGAACGACAGGAAACCGACCGGGAGCAGACGGGTTTTCGTTCAATTGGAAAACGGGTGCGTTTTGGGTATGGATTTGGATCGAAACGATAACGCGCATATGGTTAAACGAAGGTTGCAGATCGCACTTAATGTCCCGATCGAAGAAAGTTTGTTAACGTTTGGAGATATGGTTTTGAAAAACGATCTTAGCGCGATTCGACCCGATTCCCCGCTTCTGTTAACGAGGAGTATTATGCATCGAAGCTCGTCGACCCCGTGTTTATCCCCTTCGGGTCGAGACGTTCAAAACCGGGACCAAAGCGGGCCAATTGAGATCTTGTGCCAGTCAGGTAACTTTTCGAGAACTAAAGAGCTCGTTAACGAGGTCGTGGCGGCGATAAAGACCGGTGTTGACCCGGTCCGGGTCAATGGCGGGCTCGGTGGTGCGTATTATTTTAGGAATAGTGACGGTGAGAGTGTTGCGATTGTGAAACCGACGGATGAAGAGCCGTTTGCACCGAACAACCCGAAAGGGTTTGTCGGGAAGACTCTCGGTCAACCCGGGTTGAAACGATCTGTTCGGGTCGGTGAAACGGGTTATCGTGAAGTCGCGGCTTATCTTCTTGATTATGATCATTTTGCTAATGTACCTCCTACCGCACTTGTTAAGATCACTCACTCTATATTCAATGTTAACAATATTAAACAAAATCGAAAAAAGAAACATGTTTGCAAGATTGCTTCATTCCAACAGTTTATCCCTCATGATTTCGATGCGAGTGATCACGGGACATCGAGTTTCCCGGTGTCAGCCGTTCACCATATCGGGATACTAGATATTCGGATTTTGAACACGGACCGCCACGCGGGAAATCTGCTCGTTAGAAAGGTCAACGATGACGGGAAATTCGGTCAACAGGTTGAACTCATACCCATTGACCACGGTCTTTGTTTACCCGAGAGTCTAGAGGACCCGTACTTCGAGTGGATCCATTGGCCACAAGCTTCGATCCCGTTCTCGGACGATGAACTCGACTACATTAACGCACTCGACCCGTATCGTGACGCGGATATGCTAAGAACCGAACTTCCTATGATCCGTGAAGCGTGTCTGCGTGTTCTAACCCTGTGCACCGTTTTCCTTAAAGAAGCTACGAGTTATGGTTTGTGTCTAGCCGAGATCGGTGAGATGATGACCCGTGAGTTCAGGCGCGGTGAAGAGGAACCGAGCGAGCTCGAGGTTTTGTGCATGGAAGCTAGAAAAGTGGTAGCCGAACGAGAAATGTTTGTGTTATCGCCTAAAACCGCGGCCCACGAAGACGGGTTTTTGTTCGAAATCGACTGTGACGAGTCTGAAGTACCCGTTAACCCGATCCTTCCGTTTCAGTTTGGACCCGGGAGAAACCCGCTTTCTAAACTCGAAGAGGAAGACGAACACGACGAGCACGAAGACGACACGTTTCCTATAATATCAGAAAAGCTACCATCGTTGAAGAAAAACTTAAGTCTTGGTGACTCGTCAGCCGGGCACAGGAGTGCATCCGAGCAGCTACCAGCGAGTGCTAGTTTTGTGAAGGTGGCGGATATGACAGATGACGAATGGGGTTTGTTTTTAGACACGTTTGTAGGGTTGTTGCACCGGGCTTTAGTGGAACGCAAGGGTGTTGTGGTCCAGAGACAGAGACAAAGGTTAGGCACTTCGTGCCGGTTTTAAGGTCATAGGTTTTGATGGTGTTTATGGGTTGTGTTTTGAGTTTGGTTTTCATAGGTTGACTTGCAGGTGTAGTGTTGTTTAGGTTTTACTGTTTTAGGTTGTTTTTTATTTTATTTAATTTAGTCCTTGTGGACTTGTTTTATAAATAAGTTGTAGTGTTATATGAAAAAAAGAGAGAAAAAGAGTTAAAAATAGTTGTGTAAAAAGTATATATTTGGAATTTGTGTCTTTGTGATTTTAGTTATGAAAAAGAATGTTTCTTTATTTTGTTTTAGCATAAATATTATCATCGTCGTACTCAGTATATCTCACCAATAACAATGCTATGGTAGGGTCTGAGGAGGGTAAGATGTAGACAGCCTTACCTCTATCCCATAGGGATAGAGAGGCTGCTTCCGGTGAGACCCCCGGCTCGATAGTAGTTTTGCATCAAGCCTTGGACATAAGGCACATAACACTCAATCATCGGTGCACTGGCTGATTGGTGCATGTGCCCTTGTCTTTCAGCTATCAACGCCACCACATGATGTCTGATTAACCTTCCGCCACTTTTAACGTTATTTTCATGAGATTAGTAAAATAACGTCAAAATTAGCATAAATATATAAGGTTCTTATAGCCGAAGGATAGAATTCCGATTTGCGGCCCTATGGTTTCTTGACGGGCCATTTTTGTGCCCCGTAAACTTAAATCGATAGGAGAGACGATATTAGATTTTAATAATCTCAACTAAATGCGATTAATCGATAATAATATCAATTGAGTTTATTGCTACTAGTGGTCCCAAAATTAAAAAAATTGCCTTTAGTGGTCCCCCGTTAAAAAGGATTTAACGGTGTTACATTTTTTTCCCGAATTTCAACTAATGTTTTAAAGTTTTTGATCGGAAAGAGAATACGAGTCGATTGATGTAAAGAATTAAACTCGAAGCGGTGAACCGAATGACTTAATTTTTGTTAACTGGAAGTTCAAACACCCGAATTGAAACATTGTTTCGCCGTTTTGAAGCACCGTTTCGAACTAAGTTTTATATTAATCGACTCGTATCCTCCTTCTGAACAACAGTCCTAAAGCGTTAGTTTGAAATTCAGGAAAAAAATATAACGTTGTTAAGTCTTTTTTAACGGGGGATCATCGATGACAAACTTTTTTAAACTTGGAATCATTAGTGACAATAAAATTATTAAAATTCAATATCCATGGGAGAAAATAAGTACTTGAATTATTATGATATCTAATAAATGAAGTTAACAATCTAATTTTTAGTTAAATAAATTATTAGTCATTTTACTAGTGAAAATAATGAGTCTAGATGTGATTATTTATCTTCTAGTCATGTTTCTTTTCTGTAAGTTTTCGATCAAAACGAATATTAGGTGAATTTTGTACTTATTGTTGATATAATGTTTATCATCATTGAATGAATGAAATGAAATATGACAAAACATCTTATTCCTATTTATACAGATCACCATCCTTATAATCCCATCGATTCTATCAATTTTAATCTTTCATGTAACATGACGTTAAACGTCTTGTTTAAACATTATCATCTTACGTAAAGTTAAGAATGCCCGTAAAGTGTTATTAGCGAGTGATGTTAACAACTAATACAACTTTGGTAGCAACGCACGGCTTAAATCTATTGCATGTATTTACAAAAGAGGAAGATCAAAGTGGAAAAGACGAAAATTAAGCGTTTAACTAGGTGTTTGTACGAGTCTATCCTAAGGTCGTATTTGTTTTTTTTTTCACCATGAGCAACTCTAACGAAAACATGTAAACTGATCAAGAATTGTAAATGCCAATGTAATATTGTGCTAAATGTCAATAAGGTGTACAATTAGGAAAATCCATAGCCAAATTTGTATGAATTTGGTTTCCTCTATTTTACCGAATTGAATTTCGTAAAAAAAAACTGAAACGAAAACAAAATATAGACAACTTTACTTTCAAGGATTCGTAGTCCATCATTATAATTCTAAAATCACCGTCGCTCTGTTCAATTGATGACTTCTTTAAGCTTTGACCTGTCAGGTCTTCTTTTTTATCACCGTTTTCTTCATTCTAGTTTTTTACAATTTGGGATTTTGCAACCCCTATCATAACGAGGTGACAAAGCCAAAACTATTACCAATCGTTAGCTGATCCAAAAAGTACGAACGCACCATGAACAACGATTGCTTTGAATAGATTGACCATATGCTTTGAATAGACCTCATATATTTATTTAATGACTCACATGTTTAGTATCATTATCATCACTAACAAACCTCCCATACATAATACATTAGAGTAATTGTTTATATACCCATTGTTCATATTTAATTCCTAAAATAGCAAATGCTGGTTGTAAAGGTATGCATCCCATGTTCAAGTATTCAATAGTTGTGTCTTTAAATATATCTATAAAATGAAAATATGCATAATATAGATTTGTCTTTAAATATATATCTATAAAGTGAAAATATGCATAATATGTGATTTTTTTTTATCAAGTCTTACAAAAGTAAGACAAACATTGGAAAATGATTTTTTTTTTAATTTTCTTTTTAACCATTTGAATAAAATTAGTTGCTTTATTGGTTGAGTACAAAGTACTGTGTGGGAGCATGAGGTACAAGTGTCTAAACTTTAAAGAAGCAACACATAAAAGAAACATGTTAGCTTTAAGATTTGACAGGATATTGTACTGGAGCATATGGTTCTAGTAACATTATAAAACCATATATGAATTATTATTTTTGTTAAAAAATGAATTAATTTACAACTATTATATACATCATAAATGTACATGAACCTAATATTCTGTATGTGATATAATGGTCAGCTGTAAAGAGTAAAGAGAAACCTAACATGATTATTGCATGGGGCCTTGCATGGGTATTCTTTGGCACCTAAAAAGAAACAACCGAACAAAATATAATGTTTTCATCATGTTACTTGTATGACAAGACGTTCTTTATACATTGCAACACTTGGACAACTTCTAGATCGATAACATGGAGATGGATGTAAGGCCCCGTAACCGGTGCCTCACATTTGGACGTTGGATTTACTCATTCACATAGTTCTAGTCATCAGAGTTAATAAAAACATTCGCGGAATATAAAAACTTTCATAAAACATTACGTATCAAATCATAAACATGTCTTAAAGCATTCTTCTTGTCTTTCAAAATCAAAACATAACTTATAAAACATAGCAGATCTTCAGATGCCAGGCTTTTATTCTTCTGCCATGTGTCCCGCTCACGCCAGCTGTCGCATCCTACTCACCTGCGTACATACTAAAAGTCAGCTACGCTGAGTGAGTTCTAGTTAATCATACGCCATACACTACATTCACTTACCTTCAATCATGCATCCGAAGATACATAATAATTACTTTACTTTTATTTCATACTTCCATACATACGTACATACTTTATTACTTTCATACTTTATATTTACTATCCATTCTATCTCAGATATTATTAGGGTCTGATCCCTATTTACTTTGTCTATCTTAGATATTATTAGGGTCTGATCCCATTCTTTTCTATCTCATATATTATTAGGGTCTGATCCCTTTTTACTTCTCTATCTCAGATATTATTAGGGTCTGATACCTTTCTTCTCTATCTCAGATATTATTAGTGTCTGATCCCTTACTTCTTCTCCTTTGTACATACTGTCTTTTCATACCCGTAACATACATATACTTTCTTTAATTATTATATACTAATATGTTGTACAATATATGTATATTTATATCATACGCATTCATCTTTCATATTCATACCTCCATTGTCAATACGTGTAATATCCGAAGATCGTTCACGTACCGACAAGCTTTACTTCACATACATAAATAACATATAAATCATACATGGCATACACTTACCATTTAAGTTAAGTGTATTAACTATTACATCGAGTATGTACATAGCCCCGAAAACATAACAAGGAAATGGGGCTAGAAACTCACCTGAAGTCGGTTACGTTCACCGTTTATGGTAATCCCTTTCTTGAGTTGTGCACGGCTAACTGTATAATATTCACATGTATCAATTTACTATTGCTACTCATATCATATTTCTATCTCTATATAACCCACAACGAACGAGGGTCCGGGAGCAGCGCCCCTGGCAGCGGGGTTCTAGGGGCGGCAGCCCCTAACGGGGTCCAAGGGGCAGAGCCCCTGGCTGGGGTTAAACTTGGAAAATTTTTATTTCCATTAACTGTCTTAACACATTTTCCATTAACATTTTAAGTTATCTTCTAAGTTGGGCTTGTTATTTATCTTAAGATATTAGGCTTGTTGTAATTAGAATAGGACTCAACTAGCCGCGGGCTTAATTAAATTAGATCCAGCTGTCCTTTAAGTACCTGGGCCCAACTGGGTTCAGGCCCAAACAGAAGTTGGGACAGCAAAGAACTCTTGGCAGAGAACCTCTGCTTGACCGAGAACCCGTGTTGACCCAAGCTCATACCCGACCATAAACCCGTTTCCGACCGAGAACCCGTATCCGACCGAGAACCCCAGTCACCGAGAACTCTCGTTGACCGAGATCTCGTATCTGGCCGAGGACATGGGTTGGCCGAGAACACCCAGTTCAGCTCATCATTTCATTTTTATGTTTCTATCAGGCTCAGTTACTGTTCTAAGGTTCAAATCATGAGATTTTAATCCTTTATCATCATTCATACCCGATTACACCCATTACTATCACGGCTTTAAGATCTATCCCGTTTTAGGCATAAAGCTTAGACCTTTATAGTTTTAAAACGTTCTAGGCTAGATCTAGGGTTCACTTGATGAACCGTTCATAACCTTAAGCATGCAAATGTCCATTTTAGTCATCAAGTTTGCAACTTTATGAAACATCTAGACCCGATCTACTCTAGGGTCAAGTTTCATGGTAATCCTATCACAAAAGCATAAACTTTAAGGTTAAAGCACATACCTTTAATCATATTTAGGCTTCGGGTTAGCTTGTTTATGATCTTGAATCGTGTATCTTGCTTGTATCCCAAAGATCTATTAACAAAGGTTTGGTTTTGATCTTGGTTCCTTGATATAGGTTGCGGTCGAAAAGGGAAGGTTTGTGTGTGTTTTTGTGGTGTAAAATGGATAAGATGGATGGAAATGGAAAGATTTAGGGTTTAAGGGGTATTTATACTCCCTTAAGTCCATGGACCTAAGACCCATCTTTCCCTTTTAGTCCATGATTAATTATCTTTAATTAACCTCCTTATCTTTCCTTTTTTTTTTTACCTTTTTACTATTTATCTATTTACTCAAGTAACTTTCCATTATAAGAAATAATATGTAAAATATTATTATTTGAAAATTCGGGATGTTACAATGGAGAGATTCGGAAATACGGAATTTGATATTAAGTCTTTCATCCGATTAACATGACACTTTTAAAAAGTTGTAAGACTCGGTTATAACGTGTAAGTTGTTCATACATTAATCATATATAGGCTTCACACATGCTTAGAGATATAGAGTTGGCCTTGTTGCGGGAGATTATGTTTGTGATCAAGTTATGACGTGAGAATAAGGATTGGTAGTTGAGTAAAGTTAATAGATGAGTCAATGCTAAACCTAGTCGTTTGAGTTACTTGTATCTATAGTGAGGTGGTGATGTAGTTGGAGTCATTTAAGAGAGGACGGGGCACCCTATGGCAAGCTTTGAACCCATGTGGTACCTATGTACTCATGCATGGCTTCTAACCCATGTGGTAAGCCTTTGCCACGTAAACCACACTATTTTCGTTTTATATTCTAACAACCAAATTAAAAAAAAAGACGTTTAAGGATACTAGTGGGTAGGTGCTGCCGATAATTTTATGATTTGTGGGTACTTGAGTGTATAAATGAGCTGGTAGTGCAAGATTTGCCGATGTACGGGTAATACTCTTGAGTGCCCCTTCCCCCTCTAATACTTTGATAGTTTAGATATTCAGGGTAGGGTGAGAGATATCTTTTCTTAACATTAGTCGGTTAGAGATACGGTTTTGTTATATATGATGATGACCCAATGTTTCGTAGGGTAAAATGGTGATCCAATCCGTACACTCGGACCCTTTGATTTTGGAGCATACAACAGAAGAATAAGTCTAAGCTTAATGTTGGTCGTGATGTTACACTCATCTTACCCTTTGTTAAGAGATACATATACACCCATTCTAGAAGGACAATCCGTCAATCATAAGTCAAGCGGACAATATTACTGTACGTGTTAGAAACAATATTAGTCAGAAATTAGCTAGTAACATTAAAATGTATTATGTTATGAATTGTTCGTCATGTTACAATTAGGCATACTAAAATGGCTAACAGTCAATATGTTCGTTACGAACTCATGTCTTTTAGTTACACTTGAAGTGTAATGGTCTATATATTTCAAGTCAACCTTATCAGTTATCACGTGACATGTTCCTTAAGGATTAGGTCACCTAACTAATGTAAAACCATTTTTGATGGAAATCGTTACATGTGAAAGTTTTTTTTTTCTTTTTTTTTTCTTCTTTAAATCTTACCTAAACATAAGTTAAACAACTTAAATAAAATGTATACATATATGAAAATTTGTTAATATTTAAGTTGACTTCGATAAAGTAATTGTAAAACACAATTATTATATTTAGTGTAGTTTTTGTTCACTATTATCTATACTTAATGTTAAATTTGAAAAAAATAATCACAAACAACTAAGTAACTAACCAATTATATATGTTTCTTTTAAATCCTTAGGTTATGCGTAGTGGCGAGAAGATGGAGTGATTTTGCACGATAAGGAGGAACTCCCCCCGGCGGCGAAAGGGGGGATGTGTTTTTTCGCCGACCGATGGTTTGAAGAATATTATTATATATTGTGTGTGTGTGTGTCTGTATGTATGTATGTATTAGAATAAAACACCACTACACCCTAAAACAAAAACTCACTTTTATTGACTGGGCGTCACATGTCGCAAGTCGTCCCATTTTGTAACCCCTTCACTACATATAGTCTTAGTTTTTTTTTTCTCAATTTAGCAATTCTAAATCTTTTTACAACAATAGTGAGCAATAATAAAATTTTGAATAGATTTATAGTTAAAAAAAATTAAGCAACTTTAATAGAGTACTCAAGAAAGTTAACTACTATTAGGTGAGATATAATTTTTTTCAAATAATATATTCAAAATTCTAAATAGCAAATAAATAAACATCATTATAATAATTATTGTTGTAATAATACTACTACTTATATTTCTATATATTTTAAAAAAACATCAACAATTATCACTGGTCTTTTCATCATGTTTGAAAACACTAAAATATGTTGTGCCTAGATGAAAAGGCTCTAATCCTAAAGCTTCAACAATACATGTTCTTTCTTTGCTACATCATTACTTTTGTTTGGAAAATCATGATCTTAAACATATCTATATAAAACTTAATTGACTTATCACTATTCACCATCATGTTGTCAACAATGACATTTTGTCTTGCAAAACTTTAGTGATAAATATCCATATGTTTAATACTAAACAAATGAATTAAAAAAGTGACCATACTTTTATACTACCATATTTTTTATAACATACTAATATGTTATAATCATATTAATCATATCATATTCATATGCTTAGTTAACATAAGTCATCAATAACGATTACGACATTAGCATTTTCGTTTATAAGATTGTTAGTTATATCGTAGTCTTATTTCGGATTAATTAACCGATACACATTAATTAACTCGATTAAAACAAAATAAAACAAAGTAAACAAGAAAGTGGTTGGTGGGTCTAGTGATCATATTCATATACAGTCAAGTCGACGATGGATGGTGGATAAACATATGTTATTTAACAACTAGCATGACCCCTCATCACTCATATAAAACTAAACATCACATCATAATCATCATGATCATGTAATTAGGTGTTCCTAATTTGACCAAAATGGTATGTTTTATTGGGTGGCAATCTAATCTTCAAGACTTAAAAGTCTTTAATCGACATGTGTTTGTATTTTAGCTAGTGCAAGTTGTTTCGGGTTATTCGGGTTTCACTTCAGTCAGGTGGGGTTTGGCTTAGAAATGAAGCGAAAACGATACGAGGGACTGAAAATGACATAAATACATAGTGTGGGGTACTATGTTCATTGTTCAATACTTTAATGTTATGACACTTCAGTAATGTTGTTTTCTTTCTTATATGGTCCTGATATGATTATGATGTTCGTACCCAACCCTTCATGTTAGCAAAAGCCACGTTAGGGGTATACGAGTTGTTTAATTTTCTCTTCGGGTTTGGATTTTAGTTATAAAACATCAAATTGTTGTTTATCAAATGCAAATGAAATCGACTAAAACCAAACTGTTGTTCCCATGGTTGAATAGAGAACGAAATCGTAGTGGTGGTTCGAATGTAGTTAATTTAACATTTGATGGTAATACTAACATTAATGTCGTAAACATTAATAACAAAGCGTCTATTTGATATACTTTAGTGTAATTAGATTAAATTGTTGACCAATGTGAATCACAATATTCGTTAAACAAGTTAGGCCAGCTTTGTTTGAGTTTATTACTTTGTTATGATATATTCAGTATTATAACCTCATTTGGTTGTAAAGGACGAAGCCCCTAAGCAATGATAGTCCGAGGGGGGGGGCACCACCCCTCGAAGTTGGGTCCAAGAGGCACAATCTCTAGCAGGGGTCGAATTCATTAGAATCTCTTGTTTTCGGAATTTCACATGTGAAATTCGTGTGAAATTTAGGCGCAATTCTAATGAAATCCGCATTTCAATGGATTGTTGTCGAAGGCAGTTTCTGACACTATCCCTGTAAATACAATTTTGAATGTCATATGGCCATTCAATCAGGTCTCTAGTTCTAGTAATTCACACAAACACACATACATTGATCGATCATGTCAAATTTCAGAGTCTTATCCAATTGAAAATTTTGGATGAACCATCGAATTATTTAGATCTGAAAGTGTCATTCTCAACAGTTTATGCATAAATACAACTCACACACAACTCGCCATTTTCAAATGAAGAAATGCTAACTCATAAAAAATGCTTAAGGGGGTAGGGGCCAACTCGACCGTATTAACCTTTTGAACCAACAATTAGGTCATCAAACACGCACACATATATATAAATAATATTTTGTAACTGTAATAATTAAAATACACGTTTCATGATTTAGATACAACATTTTTTTTTCTTAAAATAACAGACAAAACAAAAATTCAATGGTGACCTAGAGAATTCACGTGACCCAGTCAAGTGGGAAAAAATATTATGCTTAGACTTAACGAACTAAATAATATGAACTAATTTTTTAAACGATAAATAACGTTATAGCAGGGGTCGAATTCATTAGAACCTCTTGTTTTCGGAATTTCACATGAAAATTAGGCGCAATTCTAATGAAATCCGCATTTCAATGGATAGTTGTCGAAGGCAGTTTCTGACACTATCCCTGTAAATACAATTTTGAATGTCAAAATTAAGGCATTTGAATGAGTTTATCACGACATGGACCTTATAAGTGTTCGGGTATTAACAAACAGTTGTGACTAGAAGGGTAATTTTTACAAAAATGGGGCAAAAAGTGAAATCTGTAACACAAAGACCAAATGTGTAATTTACTATACCTTTAATGATTATAATGTTTTCTAGTTAGTATAATAATCAATTTATAGCATTTAAAAATTCTATTATCATGACTAAAATTCTTTATTGTAACACCTACTTCTGTACAATTTTAGGTAGTTTTTGTTCACTGTTATTGATAAGCTTTTTAATGTGTTGAAATGAACTCTTTCCTAAGTGAGTAGAAAAGGTAAATAAGCGAACCATAATCGATAAATTTACGCCAAAATTTACCAATTGAGTTTAATGGATCGAGTATATACGGACTGATACGTCTTTCATGTTTTAGACACTGCACTTATCTGTCTTTAAATATTTTTTTGTTTTTCGAAAATAGTAATCGCTAGGCACACTTTTAAAGTTTTAAGTAATACCGTTTAAAAAGTAGTTTTATTTTTTATTATTATTTTTTTTGTAAGAGATACAAAAAATATAATATAGTAAGAGATCTTCAAATAATAATCATTGATATATAAAAAAGTTCGAACGTTAGTAATCTATTATATAAAAGAAGTTCAAGATCATGCTTCCAAAAATGAAATAAGTTATTGGTTACTAAGACATAACTCAGGACCATCAGACACAGGAAGCCCAAGTTGGTCCTAACCAGTAACCACACATGGCTTATGTTTAAGACATGGCCTATTGGGCCCATGTGTAGTTGGTCAACCCACACCTAAAGGTGAAAAAATAAATATAAAAACCATACCAGGAACCGAACCTGAAAAAAATACCCATAACCGATTTTTTTATACCCGAAACCGGAATCGACCTTACCCGTAGGTATGGATAGGGTATGATTTTTGAGCTCAATACCGTACCCGGAACCGTACCCGATTTATACCCGTAAATACCCGGAATCGGTTATACCCTATACCCATACTCGGTTATACCCGATACCAATTTTTAAATAACCGAAATAATACATGAATTTTTATAGTATATTTTTTATGTTTAATTCACAACTTTTATGTTTAAGTTTTTTTAAAATACATATTATTAAGTACATTATTTGTATTTAAGTGGGTTTATGGTTTTTGTAATATAGTTTAATTATTTTTATAAATTACAAAGCAAATTTAAATTTTAAACAAATTTAAAAATTAATAAAAATAATTACAATTCAAACCCGGGTACTAATACCCAGTCATACCTGAACACATACCCGGTTCCAATACCCGGTTATACCCGAACCCGATCATACCCTACCCGGGTACATAAGATTGAGTTTTCCCCTCAATACCCTATCCGAACCATACCCGATTTCTTTCAATACCCGATTTTCCAATACTCGATCATACCTGAAACTGGTTCCATACCCGAATCCGGGTATTAGAAAAAACCCGATTTGTGCACCTCTATCCAAGCCCGGGTATTAGAAAAAACTGGTTCCATACCCGAACCCGAGTATTAGAAAAAAAGGTTAATTATTTTCATTTTAGTTTGTGGTCAAAAAGAGTTGTTGACTTATAATCAAAAGTCAAAACCCCTCTCTTTCTCCCCCAATTCACAACCCCTTCTAAAACCCTAACCTTCACATCTCACTCCAAATTCTCACAATCATTAATGCAATTGACACCAAAACCACACTCATCCGATTCAACCCACATCAATTCATGCTCAATTGCATCCGCCACCAACGCCGTTCACTCCTCCGTCAACCACCATTAAACCCCAAAACCCTAATTTCAACCAAACCCTCATCACAAATTCCCGCCAAATCCATTCAATTCGAACACAAACCCACTTCACCCACATCAAGTTATACCCAGTTGTGCAAACCCGGGTTGAAATCAGACGAGTTGAAGACCCGGTTCAAAGCGTTAATTGCAAATCTTGATTATTTGAAATTGGGTCAAGTTGATGAATTTATTGAGTGTTTGCAAGTGGGTGGTGATCCGGATTGTGTTGTGGAGATGTTTGAGTTGTTGAAGAGTGAGTGTGGGTTTAAGCATTCTTGGGTTTCGCAGTTTGTGATTGCGCATGTGTTGGCGGGTCAGCGGCGGATTAAGCTGCTGCGGTCGAGTTTTATGCAGATGCTGCGAGAAGAAGGTATTATTCTTTTATGGTGTCTTTTTCAGTAGTTGGTGAATAATTTGTGTTTAAAGATTTGTTTTTTATATGATGTGTTTACGAACCGTATGGTAGGGCGAAAGTGGTCAAACGGGTTGTTTTGATAGTCAGTTGGACCTTGTGATAGGGTGAAAGAGGTCATGCGG
The DNA here is from genome assembly GCF_021521415.1 of Bidens hawaiensis. NCBI lineage: Eukaryota > Viridiplantae > Streptophyta > Magnoliopsida > Asterales > Asteraceae > Bidens > Bidens hawaiensis. The sequence continues at coordinate 284,622 of NW_027493654.1, forward strand.
GTTGTATAAGGGTCATGTCATACGGGACGTATGACAGGCAAACAGGTCATTTTTGATAGTCGCACGGGTCGTTTGATGGGGTGAAAAGATTATATGGGTTGTATACTTGTATTAGAGCCAAATTATACAAGCGTATATGGTAGGGGAAAAACAGTGGTCAAAGGGGTTGTTTTGATAATCATACACGCCATATGATAGGGTGAAACAGATCGTATGGGTAGTACGAGGGCCAAACTTATTGGCCATATGGTTTTTTGACCGATAAAGAAATGGCTGGTGTGAGCAAAAACAAAAGCTATATGGGTCGTATGACTATTTTTGCCCTCATATACCCCTTGGGCATCATGTGGCTCGTATGGTAGGGTGAACAGTCATACGGCTCGTATGATATGACAGGCAAGTTGGTGTACACTTCTGGGGTTGGTGTAGGGATGAGCACGGTTCTGTACTGGTACCGAAAATACCGATCCCGAAAATTGAAAATTCTTGGTACCGGTACCGCGGGTAAAAAATCGGGAAATACCGGTACCGTATCGATCCCGAAACTTAAAACTTTGGTACTGATTTCGGTATCGGTACCGGTACCGATTTTGCTCATCCCTAGGATGGTGTACTGATAACAAGACCATTTAAAAATCGCCCCTAGGCTACCTCATGCGCAAGCGGGTCCGCTTCTAACTCGGTGAGGCGCGTGAGGCACATGTCAAATGGGATTGAGACACGCCTCTTCTATGTGGAAAGATTTTGTGCTTTATGACGTTCGGCATAAGTGCATATAGTGTTTTAGGTCATACATTTAGGTTATTCATATTTTAAACCATATATAGAGCTTAATTTATTAAGCATGTCCCGTGCTTTTTAAAACCAAGTTTGTATTTACATGTAAATTTATTTATTCTTTCTAATAGGTTCTGGTTCTGGGCCTTCTCTTTGTGATCTACTTTCAGTTAACTTTAAACATTGGAAAAACAATAATATTGTTTGGGACATGTTAGCTTTTGCATACTCTAGATCTGGAATGGTACACGACGCCCTTTTTGTTATAGCTAAGATGAAGGATTTGAATATTCGACCTTCAATAATGACATACAACAGTTTATTATACAACTTAAGGCACTCAGATATCATGTGGGACGTGTACAACGACATCAAAGACAATGGTATCCATGAAAGCAAACAAACAAAATCCATTCTTGTAGATGGTTTGTGTAAGCAGTCTTTATTGAAAGAAGCAGTAACTCTTCTTAACGAAACCGATCACGTCGCTTCGTTTAACACTGTCATGTCAAGTTTCTCCAAAATGGGATATGTAGATGTTGCTCAATCGATTTTCAGTTTAATGTTGAAATTTGGAGTGCATCCGGATGCGTATAGTTATAATATTCTCATTAACGGTTTATGTTTAGCGGGCTCGATTGAAGACGCGTTAAAGTTAACATATGACATGGATAAACATGGAGTCGAGCCTGATTCAACAACATACAACACGATTTCCAAAGGCTTTCATGTACTCGGTAAGATTAACGGGGCGTTAAAGTCGATTCAACAAATGTTAACAAAAGGGTTGAACTTAAACCCTAATAGTGTGGCATATACATTATTAATATGTGGGAATTGCCAGGCTGGCAAAGTCGACGAAAGCCTCGATTTGCGTGACGAGATGCTTTCTAACGGTTATCAGTTAAGTTACATCACATATAGTGTTTTGGTAAGCAGTTTATGTAGAATCGGGCGGGTCGATGAAGCTTTACTTTTGGTTTATGAGATGGAAATAGTCGGGTTAAAACCTGACGATGTTATGTACTCGATTATTATTCACGGGCTATGCAAACAAGGTGACGTTAAGAGGGCGATTAACGTGTACATGGAAATGTGCACGAAGCGAGTTTTGCCCAATATTATTTCTCAACGAGCCATTTTATTGGGGCCTATGTGGGCAAGGCTCGTTATCCGAGGCGAGAATGTACTTTGATATGTTAACGAGTAGTGATGGTAACCAAGACATTGTTCTTTACAATATTATGATTGATAAGTATTCAAAACTCGGTATGATAAACGAAACCGTGCATTTGTACAATCAGATTGTGGAGAAAGGTATCGATTCCCTATTGTCACGCTTAATTCGTTAATATACGGTTTCTGTATGGCTGGAGAGTTAACTAAGGCTATGAAGTTGTTTAATGACATTAGGGTTTATGGATTAGAACCGAGTGTTATAACATACACGACTCTCATGAACTTTTTATGTGAAAATGGAAATGATAAACAAATGTTTGATTTGATGCGGGAAATGGAAGCGAGTGGCGTAGAGCCAACTCGCGTCACGTATACGGTAATAATAAAAAGCTTTTGTAAGCAGTGGAAGCTGCAAGAATCTTTGTTTGTTCTTGATAATATGATCTCACGCGGTTTATATCCCGATGAGGTTTCGTATAATATTCTGATACAACGCTTTTGCAAAGCTCGTAACTTTAAACGAGCTTTTGAGTTACACGATGAGATGGTGTCACGTGAGTTAACACCTGATGCGGTTACGTATAATATTATTATCAACGGGCTATGTGTGTACTGGGATTTACATGATGCGGATAAGTTGTATATGTATTTACAAGAAAATAATTTTGGATTAAAGAAAAGTGCTTACATGACGATTGTTAAGGCGCATTGTGTGAAGGGTGACGTGGACCGGGCTGTAATGGTTTTTCGTGAGATGGGATTTGAAGCGACGGTTAGAGATTACAGTTGTGTTGTTAATAGGTTGTGTAAAAGAGGTTTGGTAAATGAAGCTAAATATGTTTTTAGGATGATGTTTTCAAATGGTGTTGTTGCTGATGTTTATGTATATAAGGTTATGATGGATGCTTTTAGGGTTGTTGGTGATTATTATTCAGTGTATGAGTTACTTCCAAATATGGTTAAATGTGGGATTTGAAATTTTAAACAATATTTGTTACTTATAAGTTTTAACTAGTATTATTACTAATGCGGTCTAGATATATGAATTTTGTAACTACGGTGGTTCTTAATTCTTATCTACTAATGCCGTTCAACTTTTTCAGTAAAATTCATGTAAAATGACTAAACTACCCTCACTAATAATAATAATAATAATAATATTAGGAGTAGCAATTCTTATCCATTTGTAGACACATCCGTGTTTTATCGACATGATAAACATCATTTTTAAGTATGTTATTGTTTTTATATCATAAGTTATACAAGATTTTATTTTTAGTTTTGGTGCCATAACGAGCATAACCGAAACCGGCCGAATTCATGGCGACCTGCCGACGCGACGCCCAGGTACTGACCGAATAAATGTCGTTTCAAATATATTGTTTTATTTTTGTGTCATAAGCTTTACGATTATTCAGGGCGTTTGCAATTTTTTTTTATTTAGTGCTAGTATCACAACAAAGCTAACAAATATCAATCGAATGTGTGTCGCTTTGATCATAAATTGTATGTGTAAAATTCAACAAAATAATAATAATAATAATAATAATAATAATAATAATATAAAACTCTTATACAAAATATAGAAATATAACACAACTTTTGTTATTATTAGTTGTCACTTTATATAAGAATATAACAATCAAACTAGAACTAAAAGAGTTCAATTTATAATGCAATTTTTTGAATGAAAGATATGTCATTCCATACAAAATATGAAAGCAACAAAAAATAAATAACTATTACAAAATAGCTTTTTCATCCACACATATTGCTTATTTTAATTTAAAATAATTTTTTGCTTATAGATTATAAATTATTATTTAAAATACTTTATTTAACCAAAAATTTGACATATACATATGCAGTAATATGATAAAAATTGACAATTTTAATCAAAAAAATCATAAACACCAATATATTTCTAAAACATATTTTACTTTCTTATAACACTCGATATAATTTTAAAAACGAGTTTGGTCAAGTATAATAAAATTTGGTTTTTTATGTTATTTTGCGTGTCATTTCACCATAATCACAACTCACTTATTGAATGCAACATCTTTTAACGTGTAACCAAAACCAACTAGTTACCAACCAACATTCTTAGATAAATTAATGCAACAATTTAAAGTAAAATATTTATTTCATTGACTTTATATAAAGGATTAATACAATATGGTTTTATAATTTTTTATCACAAAACTAACAAAGGTCACCGCCACAGTAACAACTTTGTTTTGTGCAACGTTTATTGTCCGAACATGTGCACCATGGTTGACAATCACTAGCGGTTTTACATGGGTAGCCACGTGAAGGCCCCCTTGGAGGAACCGGTCCCTTTGGCTTCGACGGGTACTTTGAAAACCTTGTTGCTACAGATACACAAATAAGTAGTAAAAAACACATCACCATGACAACTTTCACCATCTGGATTGGAATGCCCAAGAATGATCAAGGAGTATGTATGTGTTCGATTAGATTATATGTTTTGGTCTTAGGTTTGTGGTTTATATAGACAAAATGGGATATAAAGTGGTTGAGTATAATAAATTACAACATTTAATGTTTTTTTTTAAATCGTAAATTCATAAGACCTAATTTGCAAATGTGTTAAGAACAATTCAAATAGAAAAACTAACAAATAACTTTAACCTTAAATTAAGAGCTCCACAAAACTAAAATCTTTATGGGAAGCCGTTGAATGTGAAGTTGTCCGATAGTAAAATCGATTGACAACCTTTGTATATTTATGATTATAGCTAAATCAAAAACATAAACTAACACCTAAATTACATTAACGAAAACGTAATGCTTGTTATAGATTATAGATTAACAAATAATAAATTATAAAATAAGTCGAAAATACATAGCTATTTGGAATTAAAGTACCATTAAAATAGAGAAAAAATAAATATAATATATGTGAAATTGATGAAATAAATATATTCAAATGAAATTTTGGTTACATTAAATGAAGAAAATGTCGTTTTACTTTATTATGGGTGGATGGAGATTTATGGAGAATGACGAGTCCGCTATCAAAGGTAGAGAATTACAAAGAAAATTTTGTTTTTTCATTTTTAGTATAAAACTTAAGTTATATATTTAAAATCATAAAAATGCTAAATAAAACAGATAACATGACATAAATTTCAATAACTAAATAAAAAAAAATAAAAAAAATTTCATTAATTAAAAAATACACAAAATAAATTTAATTAAGAAAATAACATCAAATTTAACTTAACAAAATTTTAAAAAGTATAAAAGCTAAATTTACATTACTGGTCCGTTATTGCATGTTTACGATTTAACATTACATCCGATATCAAGTTTCTCAAATACTCGCACAGAGAAATGAAAATTTACAATCCCAGTTCATACGGTCCTCTTAACCTTTTCAATAAAGAAAAATATTTTAGTTGCACTGTACAAAAGTGTAAAAGAAAACGTCAAAAAAATATTTTTTTATTACAGTCAAATGACCGTTTAACGTTTATATCCTACACAAAACATTCAGCTTCCTCAACCCAATTTCCTTACCCGAACACCGACCAATCCGAACAAAATCGATACCAACCCGACCTCCACCCCGAATACCCTTGCACAAGATTCTCCCATCTTTTTTTCTTGATATAAAAATGATCTTTTCTCTCATAAAAAAGTTTATACAATATTGTATCAACTCAAACAAAATAATAAGATGAATAAAATATATTATTATTATTATTATTATTATTATTATTATTATTATTATCTTGAAGCAAACGAATTGTCAACCCCCCAAAATAGGTTTTAACAAGGGTTTATGCCAGCCACTCTTCATCACTCACAAACCCTCAAATCTTCATCTTCATCACTTTCATCAAGATCCAATCTTTATTATTCAAAACCCATCTCCAGTTTCCACTCAAACCTTCAAAATCTTTATAAAAATCCAATCTTTATCAATCATGTGGAAAACCCTCTTCACCAGAGCCTCAATCAAGAACCTCAAATCTTTATCCAATTTCTCACAACTAAACCCGGAAACCACCCGAACCCATTCGGGCTTTCCGTTCCGTCGCCCGTTCGCCGTATTTGATAACCCCAATTCAAAAAGTTTAGAGCTTGTTGGTTTTAATTTGGTAATTAGGGTTAATCAAGATTTTGGGTTTGCCACCTCAGCTGCAGCTGTAGACATTGTTTCCACCGAAGAAGACGATACCGATGATTCCCGGGAAAGTTTTCGCTTTTCGGGTAAAAAGAAACAAAATTTAGATGAAATTAATAATAATAATAATATTAGGAAGCAACAGAGATTGGTTAATGGAATGGGACAAGGGAAGTACCATGCTTTACGGAGGCGACAGATCAAGATCGAAACCGAGGCGTGGGAGAATGCAGCGAAGGAGTACCAGGAGCTTTTAGTGGATATGTGTGAGCAGAAACTGGCACCGAATTTGCCTTATGTGAAGTCATTGTTTTTGGGATGGTTTGAGCCATTGAAGAATGCGATATCGGCCGAGCAAGATTTGTGTAGGGAGGGGAAGAATCGAGGGGCGTACGCGCCGCAGTTTGATCAGTTGCCGGCTGATATGATGACGATTATTACTATGCATAAGTTGATGGGTTTGTTGATGACTGGTAATGGTCAGTATGGTGCTCGGGTGGTTCAAGCCGCGGTTCATATTGGTGAAGCGATCGAGCATGAGGTTAGTTTTTTCGTACTTTATGTTAGGGGTGTGCAAGAAACCGTAAAAACTGAAAAAATCCAATCCGAAAAAACCGAACTGAAACAAAAACCGACGGTTTGGTTTTATGTTTTTTCAAGCTGAAATGGCAAAAGCTGAAAAAACCGAAAGCAAACCGAAACCAAAACGATAGCCGAAACCGAACGGTTTCAAAAAGTCCAAAAACCGAAGTTTTGGTCATATTTATTAAAAGCCCTCGCTTCTTGCGCCTAGGCCCATTTTTCAGGCGAGGCTCAATAAATGCGCTTCTAGTTCCTAGGCGAGCGCTTCGGCATTGTCTATGCCAAGAACATGACACAATAAAAGCCGAGCAAAAGAAACACAAGGGTTGCTATTGAAACTTTGATCTAGGAGAAGTCAAAGGCATTATATTGATACATTTTGTTATTCAAGTTTTGGAATCACATTTGAATCTTGACTATTTTAGAACTTTTGGTACTAATTAGATGATGTTAAATGTTATATAATAGTATTTGTTATTTTATTTGAAGAATAGTATTATTTTTCATATACATAATATATTTTAAATATTTTATTTAAGTGTGCTTATTTTTCCTTAGGCCCTGGGCGGGGGGCCTATGCGCCTTGAGTTCGCCTAACGCATTTGATAACTATGGTTTTGGTATTCAGTGTGGTTTTAGCCCAAAACCGCACCGAACCGCACACACCCCTACTCTATATTTGTAATAGTTCGTTTGGAGTGATTAAGTTATTGTGATTATTAGGCTAGAATACATAGATTTATGGAGAAATCTAAGAAAAAAGCTACGTTAAACGAAAGCCCGGATGACGAATCGGAGACGGTTAGCGACAAGCAACAGATGCAGAAATTAAGGAAAAAGGTTAATGTTTTGGTGAAAAAGAAAAAGTTGCAGCAAGTAAGACACATTGTGAAGCAACAAGATGATTTGAAGCCATGGGGGCAGGATGCCCAAGTCAAGGTTTGACTTTGTTTGACAAATTGCAAAATTGTAATAATTTTCATGATTTAAATGTTTAAATATGGTTATTATTTTGTTTATTCAGGTTGGTTCTCGTTTAATCCAGTTGTTAATGGAGACCGCTTATATACAACCGCCTGTTGAGCAGTTTGAAGACTGCCCTCCTGATATTCGGCCTGCGTTTGTACACACTCTTAGAACTGTGGAAACACCGTACGTATGGCCTCATTTGTGCTTCATTATTATTATTTTTTATTTTTCATATTGTGCTGATCATTGTTGAGATTATACATATAGACGGGGTAGCAGAAGATATGGAGTTATTGAATGTGATCCTCTCGTTCGACGAGGCCTTGAGAAAAGTGTACGTCTAATTATGCATTAACTTTTCTACCGTAAGGGTATTATTGTCATTTCGTATAACAATCGCTTTTAACTTGCGTGTTAAAATCAGGCTATGCACATGGTGATTCCATACATGCCAATGTTGCTACCTCCAGTAAGCTGGACCGGGTAGGCCATTCGGTTTATATTGTCATTATTTTATATTTTTTACTTTTATATGATTCTTGGTTTAGTATTGTAATTCTTTTTGACAGTTACAATAGAGGTGGCTACTTATTTCTACCATCGTATTTAATGCGCACACATGGTGCAAAACAACGTGATGTTGTTAAACATACTCCAAAGAAGCAATTAGGAGCTGTTTTTGAGGTGTCACACCTTTTAATTATGCCATTTAGGCATTTACTTTTTTTATTTCCATTTTTAATATTTTTTTTGCAGGCACTTAATACACTTGGTGCTACAAAATGGAGGGTAAATAAAAAAGTCCTTGATGTTGTAGACAGAATTTGGGCTAGTGGAGGCCGTCTAGCTGATTTAGTTGATCGTGATGATGTAAGTTTAATATTGTAGTCATTTTTAAAGATCATGTTTTATCTACATAAAGATTCTTGAGTTCATTGATTTTGTGTTTTTTGATTGATTCATGGGTACTTTTTCCAAAATGTGTATGCAGGTTGCTATACCTGAAGAACCGGATACAGAAGATGAAACCGAATTGAAAAAATGGAAATGGAAAGTTAAATCTGCAAAAAAGGAAAACCGTGAAAGACATTCACAACGATGTGATATTGAACTAAAACTCGCTGTAAGAGTTTCCCTTGTTCATGTATATCTAATATAATATTTTATATATGTGTGTGTGTGTGTGTGTGTGTGTATTACGATCAAGATCGTTTTAGGACACCAAATAACTTAAGAAGTATATAGCAGCCAATCATTAAATAAGTAAATAAAATAATTAGTTAGAAAAGTCTTAAATTATTTCGAAATTCTGAAGTGATCCTGATCCAAATATATATACATATCCCAAAAAAATATTATATATGTATATATATATATTTATATATCTCCCACAAAAGTTATATTATTTTTTAACAGGTTGCTAGGAAAATGAAAAATGAGGAAGGTTTTTACTACCCGCACAATCTTGATTTTCGAGGCCGTGCATACCCAATGCATCCGTATTTAAACCATTTAGGGTCTGATTTATGTCGTGGTGTTCTCGAGTTTGCTGAGGGTCGACCACTTGGCGAGTCGGGATTAAAATGGCTTAAAATACACTTAGCAAATGTTTATGGTGGCGGCGTGGATAAATTATCATACGAGGGTCGAATGTCGTTTACAGAAAATCACTTGGATGATATATTTGATTCTTCAGACCGACCTCTTGAAGGTAAAAGATGGTGGTTAAAAGCCGAAGACCCGTTTCAATGTTTGGCCACTTGCATTAATCTTTCTGAAGCGCTAAGAAGCTCGTCTCCCGAGACTACATTATCACATACGCCTATTCACCAAGTAATAGCTTAAGCAAGTTATTTATAAATTTTTTTTGTTTTCATAAAATGAGTTTAACAGATTGATCTCCTTTTTGTTAATTATTACCAATGGTCCAATCTAAGTTGGAGATGCGTTTTTATTTTATTTAATTATTGTATTATTATTAATATTATTATTGTTTTGCATTTTTAAAGGATGGTTCGTGTAATGGTTTACAACATTATGCTGCACTTGGAAGAGACAAGGTATTTTAGTGATTTTATATTTCAAAGATGATTTGTAATTTTATCAATTATAAATTTAAGAGAGTAAATTACACCTTTTGTCCTTATGATATATAGTAAACTTTTGGTTCATCTTTAAATTAAGGAAAAAGAAAACAACTATCGTTCTTTATGTTCAAATTTGTTTTCACGTTTCGTCATTTCCACTAAAGTACATTAATTTTTCCGTTAAGTCCAGTCAGGTGCATTGCGCAGAAGGCCGTCAGGTGCACTGTGCATGAAGGCAATTTAGTCTTTTACTTTTTTCTTAAATATTTTATTAAATAAAAAATATGAATAAAATTATTTTATTAATGTTTATTATTATTTTTTAAGATAACTTTTAGGTAAATGGGAAAAATGACAAAACTACCATCATGTGCAAAGCAATTTCTTAGTTTAAGGATGAAACCGAAATTTACTATATGCATAAAGGACGAAAAGTGTAATTTACTCTCTTATATATAATGTTCTATTTTTAAGATATATATTATTATTATTATTCTATGCTTGCACATTGAATATTTGACACATATTCAGTTAGGAGCAGCTGCTGTTAATCTGGTTGAAGGAGAAAAACCAGCTGACGTGTACTCCGGGATCGCTTCCAGGTTATTATAGCTTTTAACTAAAATTAAAAAAATCAAGTATTTTTTTTCTTTTTCTAATTTTTTTTTATAAAACGATGTTTTTAATAATTTAAAATTTTTAACCAGAGTGATTGAGATCATGAGGAGAGATGCAGAGGGAGACCCGTTGACCGATCAAAACGCTAAGCATGCACGGTCGTTAGTTGACCAGGTAGTTATCTTTTGACCTTTTTCACACAAATTTATTCTTTAAATTATAAAATTGAGCGCGTGTTATTTGGTATATGCTTAGGTGGACAGGAAGTTGGTTAAACAAACAGTGATGACATCAGTGTATGGTGTCACGTATATCGGTGCACGTGACCAAATTAAAAGACGGTTGAAAGAACGTTGTGCCATTGAAGACGATGCAGAATTGTTTGCTGCTGCTTGTTATGCTGCAAAAGTAAATATAAACACTATGTTTGACTTTATACAAAGTCAATGAAAGTCAATGTTGACTTTTGTACAAATTTTGTTTTACAGATCACGTTGACTGCTTTGGGGGAGATGTTTGAAGCTGCAAGAAGTATTATGAGCTGGCTTGGTGATTGCGCAAGGGTATATATATTCAATAACTCACATTAATTTATTTACATTTTATCTATTGGTTATTATTTATCAAATTTTTATTTTTATTTAATATAGGTTATAGCTATGAAAAACCATTCTGTGCAATGGGTAACTCCTCTTGGACTTCCGGTTGTACAACCGTACCGCAAATTAGGAAGGCACCTTGTGAGTCTCTAAAAGTCAAACCTCCATATGTTGACTTTTTAGATTATATTTATAATATTATCTCATTTAAAAAAATGCAGATAAAGACATCTCTTCAAGTTTTAACACTACAACGAGAAACGGATAAAGTGATGGTTAAACGTCAAAGAACAGCTTTTCCTCCTAATTTTGTCCACTCGCTTGACGGGTCCCACATGATGATGACCGCAATTGCTTGTAAAGAAGCCGGTTTGAGTTTTGCAGGTTGACTAGTGTTTTGACTTTTTTTTCTCATACTTTGCATATTTAGTAAAGAAGTTATATATAATTAATTAATAATATTATGTCAAAATATCGCGTGCAGGGGTGCATGATTCATTTTGGACACACGCGTGTGATGTCGACCAGATGAATCAAATCCTTAGAGAAAAGTTTGTTGAACTTTACGAGGCACCGATTCTAGAAAATGTAAGTATTCAGTTAAATTTACTATTTTGCCCTTGTGTTGAATTTACCATTTTGCCCTTGTACTTTCATGCAGCTGTTGGAGAGTTTTCAGAAGTCATTCCCAAATTGTGAATTTCCACCTTTACCGGACAGGGGCGATTTTGACCTAAAAGAGGTTTTGAAGTCACCATATTTCTTTAATTAAGTCACCTTACCCGTTATTATAACGGGCCCATTGAAGTGCAAAAGGGTTCATATTTGCATGATGATCTTTTGGAGCCATCGGTTTGAACCAAAACCATGCGCGCGCCTTTGTAAATTTGTTGACGTGGCGTGCGTTTTAAGGAGAGCAAGTGAAGGTTATGCTATCCGACTGTTGCGCATACAAGTTTAAAGATTAAGTGCTAATGATGAGTCGATTGAAAGCGAAAGGTTGTCTTGGTGGTTGTTGATGGTAACTAATTTATACGCGGTTTCTGTTTATTGTGGACTTTAGTTTTAGGTTTTTTGGTCATGGTAATATTGTTGAAGTTGTATGATCTAATAAGGAGATAGGAGAATATAGGAAATTGAGGCTTGTAAGAACTGATTTAATAACACAAAATACTTTTTTTTTTAATTTTTTTTATTTCTCTAGACACTAATAACTCAAAGCAATAGTACAATGTATGTTACAGATTTTGAATATTTGGTATGATTACATCCAAATATATGCAAGTCCTTAAAAGTGTAACTTTATAGTTTTAACTGTTGATCAAGTAATTAAACTCCAATTGATGATGTAACAAAATGTGATATACCTAACCTAACTAAATGCTAATACCTAACTTTTTATTAATTGGTTTTCACTTAAAGAATCATTCAACACCAAAAATCTACCAAATTTGTAAACACATTGTACTCTCAAAGTATGACAAATTTCACAATCATGTGACTTTTTATTGACATAAAAAGTCAACCTTTTGCATGAACAAATCATGGATGGTACCTAAGTTTTTTAAATGTTTCACCCAGTCAATCAAAGGGGCTTTTTTTTTTCTTTCTCTAAAGTCACTTAACTTTCATTAGGTATTTATATCTTGTATAAAGATTTATGTAAGTTATTTAAGAAAAGTTAAGTGAGACAAATGAAACACATACGAATCTTGGTTATTATTTAGCGATAATGCTTTTTAACTTAACTTGAAATATGGGGTAATACTTAGTCAAATAGTTTCAAATTTACGATTTTCGTTCTTGTGGTTTTATTTCACTTGCAATTAAACCCGGCCCCACTAACCCCGTAAAGTCTGGTTGTTAAACCCATCAGCGTGCCCCTCACGTGAGGGGCAATTTTGTCCTTTTCTCCCCAAATAAAACCCAACCCTAGTTCGCAAGCCCCTTCACGTGAAGGGTTGGGGTGTAGTTGGGAAGAAAAAAGGACAAAACTACCCCTCGCGTGAGGGGCATGCCGATGGGTTTAACGACCAGACTTAACGGGGTTAATGGGGACGGGTTTAACTGCAAATGAAATGAAACCACAAGGACGAAAATCATAAATTTGAAACTACTGAACTAAAACTGCATATTTAGACAAACCAAAGAGACGAAAACCGTAGTTCTTGAATAAAAGATTCACTAAACAATAACCAACTTTCATAATTGTTAAATTTAAATCATATTGAAGAAAAAGTCAACCTTTAGCATGAACAAACTGTGGATACAAACTAAAATAAAACTACAGGGTGACCTAGTCAATTACCAAGTAGACTTGCTTGTTCATATATCCAAAACTAGTGAAAGATCACACTCACATGACTTTATAAACCTCAATAATTAATTTAAGTAAAGAACAAATCCAAACAAAAGAGTTAAGGTTAATCAAACATTAAACTAAAACCTATGACTTAATCAAATCTATGCTCCTTACAAACATGGGATCAAGTCTCATAGAAGTCACCAAACTCCAAAAGTGGTCTGATCAAGAATTCTTGCATATGATTCATATGAACCAAGAAAACAATACGTCGAGCGGTAGCACTAGCTACGATTGGTCTTCTTTGGTACACTATTCTTGCGTATAATCTTGTCTCGAAAAGCTTAAATCTTGATCATGTTTTAATAATAATAATAATATCTCATTTTTGTTTTTCTGAAGGTGAACATCTCAACTACAAGTGATGTCAAGTCATTACTAGTTGTGATTTCCGAGATCATAAAACTATCAACTGTGACACAAAACGATAATTTCATCATGATAGGCTGCTACTTTTACCGCTTGTCGTTGGTCATCATGGAGTTAGAATCCTCAGAGATATTATTATCATTATCAGACTGCATACACATAGCAAAAGATCTTTTCGCAAGCATAACTATTCAAGATTCCGAACTCAATAACATCATGAAACAGCTTGAAAAAGTAATCAAACACATGGGCGAAATACTAAACTCGGTAAAGTCACCATCGTCAGAAGAACATTTCAAGCATGCAGTTCAGTCGTTAGTCAACGATGTCAACGGTTTCAGTTTCAAATCTCTAGAAACAAGTGAAGAAGTTGTTTATATGGAAAATGATCTTTTGTCATTTGAAACAAGTGAAGAAGTTCATCATGTTCATATAGAAAAAGATCTTTATGCCATCGACGACGTTGAAAGCTCCATTGACGATGAACCTGAACATGAACCGACACGTGTGATGAATTATATAGAGCCGTTGTATGAGTCTTTCTTTTGTCCGTTGACAAAAAAGATAATGAATGATCCGGTCACTATAGAAACAGGTGTGACGTATGAGAGGATTGCAATAACCGAATGGTTTGAAAAGTTTGGTGACCCTGCTGATATTATTTGTCCCAAAACCGGTGTGAAGATAAACAGTCGGGCTTTGAATAGAAACATTGCGTTATTGGAAACGATTAAGCAATGGGAGGTGAGAAATGAGCAAGCTAATATTAAGGCTGCAAAGGCGGTTCTGTCTTTAGCTAGTTCTAAGACCAGGCTTCTTGAAGCAATACACAATTTGCAGGCTTTATGCAGATTGAGAGAGTATAATGTGGTGGAGATACGCGGTGTTGGTGTCATACCGCTTCTTGCAGAAATCTTGAAGCAGGATGATAAAGATTTGATTGTTGGAACACTTCAATTGCTTACGCAGTTGACTGAAAATGATGATGAAGATGAAGGAAAGGTACGCTTTTTCTTAAAGTTTGAACTTGATAATCGACTTTATCGGTACACCCTTCCCTAAAGTGTACACCAGTTTGTCTGTCACATCACACGGGCCATTTGACCTTTTTCACCCCTATCATAAGATAGGGAGAAAATGGTCATATTGGGCCCGTATGGCTTTTTTCAGTGGTCAAATCAGTCATTTATTTTTGTAAGTCAAAAAGTTATATGGCATGTATGATTTGGCCAATTGGTCGTCGTACGAACTGTATGACCTTTTTTGCCCTATGATAGGCCCGTATGATGTCATATGGGCCATATAATAATACAAAAAAGCTCATCAATGGTCATATTAGTCAATTTCAGTCAAAAAATCATATGGGCCGTATGTTTTGGCACTCATACGACCCGTATGACCTTTTTCGCCCTATTAAACAGTTTGCCTGCATGATTATCAAATGACCCATTTGACCACTTTTCGTCCTACCATAAGTCCCGTATGACACATCATGGATGTCTAGATAGCACACCATTGTTGTTTATACTTTGTATAGTGTCGGCCATGGTATAATTGTATAAAACTTGACACTTATTTTTATATATTTTTTCTCAAAATTTGAACTTTATTTGTTACAATGTATAAAATCTTACAAATTTAGAATCTTTTTGCAGAAAATGATTGCCACAACAGTGGATTTATCGCGAATAATACAAAACTTAACGAGTAAAGATGAACAGATTAAGCATTCAGCTTTGCTGCTGCTAGTTGAGCTTTCAAAAAGTAGTTACTTTTGTGATCTAATCGGTTCAGTTACTGGAGCAGTTTTAATGCTGATCACTCTAAAGTATAGACAGCCCGTTGATGCATTCGCAACGGATAAAGTCAACGAAATCTTGAAAAACTTGGAAAGATCACCAAATAACATCAAGATTATGGCAGAAAATGGACATTGGCAGCCACTTTTGCATCATTTTCTTGAAGGTAAAAGTTAACAACTTTTCAATCTTTTTAGTCAAATCTTTAAATGATTCAAAAATATGAATGACATCAAACAGGCAATGAAGAGATGAAGATGGAGATGGGGAGTTATCTTGGCGAAATCTTTCTTGGACACGATGACGAGATCAAAGCTTACGTGGTGGCGACGGTTTCGCCTGGTTTAATTAAAATGGTGTTTAATGGAAACTCTTTAGCAAGAAATGTTGCATTCAAAGCACTGAAACAAATCTCATCGCACCCCGAAAACGCAAAGATTCTTGTGAAATCAGGTATTGCAAGCAATATGTTTGACGAGATGCTTCAACGAACGGTTTACGCTGAACCAATGAATTCAAAGGCAGAAGCTGCAGCTATCCTTGCAAACATACTTGAATCAGAATCTGTTCAGCTAACTGACCTCCAAACCGATCACAAAATGTCGTTGGAGTACATCATATACACCATGATCAAACGTGTCCGAAACACAACACCAGACGATCTAAACATCAACTTTGTAAGAATCCTCTTGTGCCTCATGAAATTACCAAAAGCGCAAGATATTATTGTGTCGGCAGTACACGAGGGTGATGCGTGTACACATCTAGTTGAGCTTTTGAACAACCCGAACGAGCAACTGCAAGTCGTTTCAATCGTGTTTTCAACCGCGCTTTCGCCATTTTTTGGCAACATATTAGCAGACAGATTATGCAAAACCAGAGGTCAACCACACGCCCTGCTAACAGAGTTGACCGAAGCCACCGCACCCACTGAAAAACAAGCGGTTTCGGTTAACTTCTTAGCCAAACTTCCCCATGAAAACTTGTCACTAAATCTGGCTTTGTTGAACACAGTTCCTTTAATATTAAAAAAGTTAGATCATGTTCAAAGATCGGGCGCGCGAATGACTAAATACGGAAGTGTTTATTTAGAAGGATTAGTGGGAATTTTAGTAAGATTCACATCAACTCTTCATGATCATCATTTTATGACTCTAGCTAAAACTTTCAACTTCACAACAGTGTTCACTGATCTGTTGATGAACACATTCAGCGACGAGATTCAGAAGCTCTCGGCGAACGGGCTAGAGAATCTTTCTTCCAAGACTGTTACTTTATCAAAACCACCACAAATCAAGACACCAAAGATTAATAAATTCAAGAAGCTTAATAAGTTCAAGACATTCAAGAAGCTCAAAGAGTTATATTTACAAAAGAGTTTCAAAAATGATTCAAGCAATCTTGAAGCGATACCGTTATGCTCGGTTCACAAGGGAGTTTGTTCATCACAAGAAACTTTTTGTTTAGTTGAAGCAAAAGCAGTTGACAAGTTGTTGACTTGCTTTGACCATAACAATGTTCAAGTTGTGGAGGCTGCATTATCGGCTATATGCACGTTGTTAGACGAACGCGTCGATTTGGACACGAGTGTGAGTATTTTGATCCAAGAAAAAGCTATAAAGCATTTGTTGAATGTGATCAAAGCGCATAAAAACGAGTCTTTGAGGGAAAAAATGTTTTGGGTTTTGGAGAAACTGTTAAAGGAAGGAGATGAAAATTCGACTTCAGAAATATCACAAGACAAATTCTTGCGCGCGACATTGATTAATATTTTGCATTATGGCAATGGGGATATTAGACTGATGGCTGAGAAAATCTTGAGGCACTTGACTTAGATGATCAGTTTTGATATCGGTTTTAGTTTTACCGTGTATTTTGTTCATATTTTGTACAAAGTGTTACGTTTGAGAATCGTGTAAATGATTGGATTTTATCCATATAGTTAATAATTCGTACGAGTCGTCTTCTGGTATAAACAACCTCTTGCAGAAATGCAGGGTAAGGATGCGTGCATTAGGCCCAAGTTTGCCTTAAATCAATATAAATATGTTTCATCATTATTAAACTTAAATCGGTTTATTCGCTTTATACTGTGGTTTTCGTCCTTGTGGTTTATCCAAACCTGCGGTTTTAGTCCAAGAGTTTCAAATTTGTGATTTTCGTCCCTGTTGTCTCATTTCACCTGCAATTAAACCCGAATTTATTAACCCCGTTAAGTCTGGTCGTTAAACCCATCAGCCTACCCTTCACGTGAGGGGCAGTTTTGTCCTTTTTTTTCCCCAAATACACCCCAGCCCCTCACGTGAGGGGGGCTTGCGAATTACAACTGGGGTTTATTTGGGGAGAAAAAGGACAAAGATGCCCCTCACGTGAGGGGCATGCTGATGGGTTTAACGACCAGACTTAACGGGGTTAATGAATCTGGGTTTAATTGCAAGTGAAATGAAACCACAGGGACGAAAATCGCAAATTTGAAACTATTGGACTAAAACCGCATATTTGAACAAACCACAGGGACAAAAACCGCAGTTCATTCTAATTTAAATTATGCTTATAATCACAAGTTATTGTTAAGTTTAACTAGTTATAAACATTTTTTAAAAATATACTTTTACACGCCATTGACTTTACTACTCTCGATTATGTCACACTTGTCTGTCCGCAGTTAAATACTGGCTAACTGTAACTAATTTGAAGTTTATAATTTTAAAACTAAGATATACTGGTTGTTGGCCTGCACAACCAAAATCCATTTGTTTAAGCAACCAAATCATTTTTTCAATGACATGAAGTATTATACTGTCTAGTGCAGGCCAATTAAAAAAACATACATATATGTCTTACCTTAGGCCGGCTGCAAGTCTGCAATAAGTGATCAAATCAACACGGACGTGTGCAACCTGTCGACGTTTAGCCAATTCAACGATAAAAACAACTAGTTTAATAAATAAACCAAGTCTTTTTCATTTCTAGAATACAAGCAACCAAATCAACATAGATAATGTCAACAAATAACAAAAGTTTTTTTTAATGTTTTAAACTGCATTATATGACAGTTAGGTGTCTGTTACCTTTCTTATAAGTTCATAACAATATAACATCAATCAAGTTATTAACATTTTGTTACTCCAAAATATCAAAATGGCTTCTTTCTCTATGGAAGATTTTGTGGGAACCGGATGTTTACAAAAACTTCTTCCGAAATTGTTAGATGATGGCTGGGATGATGTTCCGACGTTAAAGATTATGAATTCGGAAGATATGATTGCACTTAACATGACACAACAACAAAAGGTATATCCTTGAATTTATAAGGTGTATTGGTTTTTATTAATCCTAACTATCATCTTTTGGTCGATGTTGGTCCCAACTAACGAATTGGCTGATAACATTAACGATCCCACCTTTTATCATATTTGTTCCCAACAATTTGCGACTAACAGGAATCTAACGTCGTTAGTTGCAAGTCGCCGGAAAAACATTTTTGGCCGGAAAATTTACTTTTTTTTTTCATGAAAACTACATTTTCGTCCCATACATCTTTGTACCCTTGGATCTGACCTTTAGAAACCTTTTTATAGTAAAAGCCCGAATTATTAAGGTTTCCGGAACCCTAAAACCATTGTCGGAATCGGTTGATAGTGCTCAGGTGGTGGTGATGAGTCATTTGGTGGTGGCGGTGTTCATGGGGTTTCAAGATGAGAATTCTGGCAAAAAAAATGTGACTTTTCCGGCCAAAAGCATTTTTCTGACGACCTACAAGTAATGACGTTAGGAATCTGTTAGTCCAGACCATTGGGAATAAATATGTTAAAAGATGGGACAGTCAGTAGCCAATTCGTTAGTTGGGACCGACAGGCAGCCACCAAAATATGATAGTTGGGATTAATAAAAACCAATACACCAATTTATAATCATTAATCATCATATGTTTCCTCTTACTAATAATAATACTCAAACTCCATTCAGGATGCACTAGAGATCAGATCATATCTACATGATCGCGCACTCATGCAATACGCAGATAAGCTAGAAGCTTCTAAAAACTGCCTGGCTGAGCTTCTAAACCTTGCCACATCAGATCTTGCTACTAAATTCTCCATGAAAAGAGGACACATTGCGCGGTTCATGGACCGCGGATCACAATGTGAACCTGATCCCATACCACATTCATTTTCACTCCCACCACGAAAATTAACGGTCCCACCATCCCGGACCATAACAAGACCAAAACTACAAACCATGTCAACACAAAGCACTATAGCATATGATGCAACCATTGAGCAGTCTATAGCTGACTTCAAAATAAAAGATGGGTATATTTTTAAAGGCATTGTGGCTGCATTGCCCGATGAGCCACGCGCATGCGGGTGCATACAACCGCCACCTATAGTCGACAATGTGGCACCATATTCTAGCATTGAGAATATATCAGTTCAGAAGCTGACTCCTGAGTATAAGATTGGTATGGAGAGGTTGGTTAAGTCAAAGGCACCACCTATGCGTGCTTCGGACTTGTGGCGTGAGCGCCCGACGCTGCTTCTTTGTATTCGTCGGCCCGGGTGTATTATGTGTAGAGCTGAGGCACATAAGCTTTATTCTAAGAAGCCTATTTTTGATGCTTTAGGGATTAATATGGTGGCTGTTCTTCATGAACATATAGAATCCGAGGTAATAGACTAGCTGCGTTTTATCTACGGGTGTCAATCGTGTTGGGTTGAATTGTTCAACCTAAACATGACCCGTACATTTATTCATGTCAAAATCGTCAACCCAAACCCACACACAATAAGGTCGTGTAACCCGAACAAGACTTGTTTAACTTGTATATCTAAACGTGCCTGGTGGGTAATAATCAAGATGTAAACGTGTTAATCGAGTTGATGGGTTGTAAAAAGTGGGTTAAACAGGTTGACCTGTTTAACTAAATGAGTTAAACAAGTCAACCCAGACGCTACTTGTTTAACCCATTTATGTAAATGTGTCAAATCGGTTGGCGGGTTATAGTAAAGTTGTAAACATGTTAATAGAGTTGTTTTGTTGTAAAAATGGGTTTAACGGGTTATTGACGGGTTAGTGGATCGACATGTTTAACTAAGCAGTAGGGGTGCAAACAAGCCGAGCCCGAGCTTGACTAGCTCGAGCTCGGCTCGTGAGTAGAATTTGAAGCTCGAGCTCGGCTCATTTACTATTTATCAGTTATTTTTTATATAATTATACTTATTTTTATACATTTTATTCTATTATAATTTTATGTATAAAATAATTTTATTTATTTTTTCATAACATTAGATATATTAATTAATAATTATTAAATATATATTTTTAAAAATTATACAAATGATAGGCTCGTTTAGGCTAACGAGCCAGCTTGAGCTCGATAAGTGAAGCTCGGATTCAGGCTCGTTTATTAAACAAGCTTAATTTTAGGCTTGAGCTCGGGCTCGGGCTCGATCAAGCTTTTTAACAAGCTGATCTCTAGTAGCTCGCGAGCAGCTCAGCTCGTTTGCATCTCTACTAAACGGGTTAAACAGGTCAACCTACACATGAACTGTTAAATCCATTTATGTAAACATGTTAAACGGGTTGGCAAGTGATAATAAGTTGTAAACGTGTTAATAGAGTTGAATGATTGACTAAACAGATCAACCCCAACCTGTTTTCTAAACATGTTAGACATGACAATCCAAAACCTAATCATTATTGTGTCGTGTTTGAATCGTTTTGAAATTCGCACCCCTAGTTTTATTTCATTGGTTAAAAGATATTAGTGTGGTCCCACTAGTTTTTCACAATTTCCAAAAAAAAAACAAAGAAAAAGCAACCAACTTTTATATTTTCTGTTTTATATAAAACTTGTCAGTTAATATAGTTATTGTATCTAACCAGGTGAGAGATTTCTGGCCCAGATATTGGGGTGGTGTTGTACTTCTTGACAAGAACATGGACTTTTTCAAAGCACTTGGTGGAGGCTCATTACTCAAGGATAAATTCATATCCGGGTTTTTATTTAACCCTAGAGCGCGCGCTAATTATAAACGCGCGAAAGCCATGGGGATTGAGCAAAACTTTAGAGGTGAAGGTGAGATTAAAGGTGGACTATTTATACTTGGCAAAGGAAAAAGTGGAGTTGCATATCAATTTATAGAAAGAAATTTTGGTGATTGGGCTCCACTTAGTGAAATCATTGAGATAAGTACTAGATTGAAGGTACAAATATTTTAGTTAGATTGGTTAATGTGACATGTTTTAATGTTTGTTACATCATTGTTTTAATAATTTTTTTAATGTTTTTTTTTCAGAATCAACAAGTATACATTGACGAATCGGTAGCTTCGCGGGATTATGAATGAGTTGATTTTGGTTATGAAAAGTCTGGTTTTGGTTGTTGAATTTAGTTATTATGTAGTTGCGATTATTTGTGTTTTTATCTTTACATATGGTTAAAATAGTTTGACTACTAAAATAATGTAATGACAAAATAAAATAAAATTTGTGAGTTGTTCGTAATTAATTTAGATAGCACTAGTTGATATAAGGGTTGAGTGTAGGGGTGAGCATGGGTCTGCCCGTTTCGGTTATGGGTTAAATCCAAACCTATAACCAATGTTTTTTTTTGGTTTGAATGTGATTTGGATTTAAGGTAATTTCAATTGATAAATTTAATTACTTCTCAAGTCAAATAAAATATTAACAATTCTCTTATGTTTACAAAAGGAAATAAGCGATGGCTAATATGTTACTTGTAAAATTATTATGGCTTATAAAAAATTAAAATTATAATATTTTTTTTAATAAAAAGTTTTGTAAAGATGGTTTTTAATAAGAAAAATAAGAACTAAAAAGGTTGGTTTAAGTGTCAATATATTTCAGTTAATTCGGTTATTTATACGCATAACAATTTCTCTTTCCTTTTTTCGTCCCCATGTCACCACACCGGCGGCATGGGGACGAAAAAAGGGGGATCCTATCAACTTGTTCCGACCTGAGATAATAAGCTCATGAGCTTGGTCTTACTTCACTGTCGAGAAACGAAAGAAGACTTCCATCTCCAAGTTTAACTCAGACGTAGCTCCCTTCTTTTTGGGTGTGAAGCAGTGTCAAACCAAAATACCCAACAAGCATTAGCTCTCCCTGAAAAGGAGGTGATCCAGCCGCACCTTCCAGTACGGCTACCTTGTTACGACTTCACTCCAGTCACTAGCCCTGCCTTCGGCATCCCCCTCCTTGCGGTTAAGGTAACGACTTCGAGCTACTGTTTGAAAGAGAGTAAAACAACCCGAAATCCCAGGAGCTAATCCAAAATCACCTACTCGATTGACAAGCATAGCTTTTATAGCTGCTTTATCTGCCTGAAGTCGTGTAAACCAGAAATGAATTAACAAATATGAAGCAAGACCTACTCCCTCCCATCCCAGGAATAATTGAAGAGAGTTATCTCCAGTCACCAACATTAGCATAAAAAAAGAAGGAATGGATAAATAACAGGTGACGACGACGTCGAGTTGACGGCAGAGAAAGACTGGGCATTCAGGCGAATCGGTTATCAAAAATAATTATAAACAAAACAAACAATATCTCAATCAGTTCGGTTTTTTCGGTCTGGTTTTTTAATTATGAGCTTTCAATTATGGTTTAGCTATTCAGATTTTTCAAACATAACCCTACATACAAAGATTCTATGTACAAAGATCCAAACATGTAAACTACAAACATTAAGATCCATATGCAAGAATCCAAACACACAAGTCACTATATTAACTGCCTGCTCCCTAACTAACCCACTATCCTTTTCATTTGACTTTGACTAAAAGTCTAACACCATAAAGTCAACAACATAAATCAATTTCACTAAAAACATGTTTTAAGTATAAAGAAAACAACCAAACTGTTCTAAAACAATCACATATTACATATTACAAACAAAGATTTTTTTAACAAAATAAAACACGACCGATAAGTCCAAATAATCACGGATGCAGATTCGTCGGCTGCTTTACAATTCAAGTCGATAAAATCATATAACGAGCAACTCGAGTCCCATCCGTGAATTATTTATTATCACCTTCTCTTGCATTTTATATATAAAAAAGAATACCCACAGATTAATTACATCACCCGAGACTCGACCCGAGATTCTTCTAATCTTTTCATGAAACGCCTAAATCGTCAGTTTTTAAGGTTCGGCTTTTAGATGGCCTGGAGGTGTAGATCCTGTGTAAAATTTAAAGCCAAAGGTTATACTATAAAATAAATAAATAAAATTTTATAAATTTGTAAAAATATAAATATATATCTTTAATTAAAGTACCTAAATTTTGGCTGCTAATTGGAGTACTAGGATTTAATCCCATTTGAACAATGTTGTGAAGCTCGTCGTCCCACGAACTAGGTACCTGTCTTTAAAAAATATGTTATATACTTTTATTTCTATAAAACACTACAGTAAATATAAAGTCAACATTTAGTAATTTACCTGCGAAGCAGGATCTTTAAACCCTCCACCGATAGCCATCAAATGAGAACTGAGTGTTCTTCTAACTGCATCCGAAGAGCTTCCAATATTAGGAATCCCGCCTTGCATAATCGCCATTTGTGATTGGTTAGAAGCATACGGCATCGCCATGTCACCACTAAAACCAAGCGAACCAGATGATCTCAATCTTGATTCAAGTATCTAATTCAAATAATATTAAAAAAAAAGTTTGAATAAAAAACAATAGTGATATTTGTTTATTATTAAGTATCATTTTATAAAAATACGGCTTACATCTTTTGATAAGAGTCCTTCAAGGTTAAAATCCATTCGAGGATTAACAGTCGCGAGTTTCATCGACAAAAACTGCAAAAATCAAACCTTTATTACATAAAAAATGTAAAAAGATTTAGTAACGAAAAGATGTTACTTTTGGTCATCAATCATCATACCTCGACCTGTCGTTGTAACGACTGTACATAGTTAATGATTTCATCCAACATAACCGCTTTGCCTGTGACCTTAAAAAACAATCAAAATATATGAGATTAATGTAACGTATGTCGCGTACAAATTCAAGATTTTGGAATTAAACTTTATAATAAATTATGTATCAATAACTAACCTTGCTACAACCGGGAACAAGGTCTTGAAGGAACTTCATTCTTTCACTAATCTTTTCCCTCCTCACCTATTATTAATTCAAAACTCATTTAGTTAAACAAATTGCTTTCAGAGGTCGTTCTGATACGCGTTTTGTACAACATCCAAACACGCCAAAAAGTAAATGCAACACTTATTAAAGTGATGATTATGGTCAAATACAATATCCTTATTTATGACAATTATTGGATACATTAGATACTTTTACCAACAATGAAAAATATCCATTTAATCCACTTGTACCATCCACAACTTGCATTTATTTTGTCACATAAATAGAAATAAAGACAGAAATATAATAATCACACAACATTTTTAAGGAAAGTCTTATTCTTTCTGCAAGACTATGACTATTGGTTGCTTGACCTCTTCGCGCACGCACGTGAATGTATTCCTCCTTTTGTACATCGGATGATTGAGATACTTGTTTACCGTGTTTCCCACTCGATTTATTAGCAGCTGAACTCGGGTTATTAATATTATTATTATTATTATTATTGTCACCCTTTTGTTGAATCTCATTATTGTTCTTTGCCGTTTCACTAGGCGTTTGTGGGGATCGTTTGACTTGATTGTACTCATCGTCCTGTCATTTATGAACAGTCAACAAAAGTCAAACATCACATTTCTTCACAACTTAAAGAAACTAGTCAAAAGGACAAACACCCTTTATAGATTGCATTCAAGACATGCTAATTCAACCACTACAAAGTACAACCTTAAACGACAATAGTCAACAAAAGTCAAACAACACCTTAAATGACAAGAGTTTATAGATTGGGGTTAAAAGATTAATTAGCTATTGCATAAAAATATAAAAAGCTTTAATCAAGATTATGTAGTGATTAACACTTACATGATCATTTCTTCTTCTTTTCTTCGAGGAGTTAGAATTCTCATCTTGACCACCACCAACACTGACGCCGCCGCCGCCACTAAATTCACTTTCACCAGGCAAATTATTACCAGAAAAACCCAAACCGCCCTGTTTCGGTTGACTTTCATCACGGGTCCCACAGTCAACAGGCAAGGTCAAATCTTTAGGCCCATCACCGGATACCGACTTGAACCCATTTCCGCCAAAACCCTCTTGTGGTTGCACCTGTAGTCGACTCGAATAAGCGTTCAAAGATGATTCAGGTGCAGTGCCAAACGGGTTCATTATATCTTCAAAATTGCCTGCACTAAATGATGATAACCTAGCTGCCCTTTCAATAAACCCCGAATCGGCCGGAAACTGAGATAACGCGTGAGGAAGCATTGCAGAACCGGCTGGCGGCAAGAACATACCCGGACCCCTTTTAACGACAGAATTCGGGCCCCAACCCATATCAAGATTTCTTGGATGGGTTAAAAGATTCCCTTTTCTAAACCCTAATGAGAATGATGATGTGGCTGCATTGTTTTGCATATTCATATCACAAAAAGCCCCAAAATTTTGTGAATTAGTGGGATAAATCGACGCATTCGCAAGATCATTCGGGTTATTATTAAACCCCCAATCTGAATTATAATGCACTTGTTCCTCATTTCCATTCCCATTTCCATTTACACTCTCAATTTCATCCTCACCAGCCATTATCCCCAAAAAAACCCTAATTTCCAACCCTAAAAAATTAAAACCCTAAATTTAACAAAGATGATCCAAACATCAAATTGATCACAAGGGAGTAAAAAAGGTTGGAACTTTAATGATAAAAAACCCTAATTTTCAAATAAATCCCCCCCCCCCCCAAAAAAAAAAAAAAAAATCAAAACATCAAATTTATAAAATTTATCAGAGGGAAGTAACAAAGATTGGAACTTTAATAATAAAGATTAACAAGACTGTTCCAAGATTGATGATAAAGAAACCCTAATTTCAACTAAAGCCCCAAATTGAATAAAAATGAACAAAAGGTTGGAAATTTAATGAAAAAGATTGACAAGACTGTTCATAAATGGATGATTGGAGATTCAAATAAATACCTAATTTACAGAAACAGATGCATCACCCAATGACAAGAAAAACCCCATTAATAATAATACTACTAATAATAATAATGAGCTCTGAAACCTGAAAAGTGTTCCTGAAGCAGTTAATTCAGGTACAGATTGATTCAGTCTCATAAATAATAATAATAACAACAAGCCCACCAATTATTTCATCATTCTGACCAACTTTTAGCAATACCCACTTCAAGAAACACAATAAAGCACAAATCTTGATCTTTAAACTGGGTCAAAAGACCATGTTCTTGATTTCTTGATGCAGATTATGAATACCCACAAAAAGTTAAAGAAAACCCAGAAATTATTTAAGGATTTGAGTGAGTTTTGAGGTGTAAATGTGTGTGTTTTTTTTATAAAAAAAAAGATGGGTTCTTTGAAGAGAAGCTGAAACTGAAAGAGAAGCTTGTTAATGGCAAAAGTCCCTGCATTTATGCCCACGCCTGCATGAAAAACAGAGCTGTTGATGATTAACCACCGCCACTGCTGCTGTTAAAATATTGGGTAAATCTTTTCCCCAGAATTATTTAATTCAAATGTGTGATTTCAGTGACTTGTACATTGTGCATTAGGAGGTGTATCTTGGCACTGAAATGAATCTGACTTTGTTTGATATCTTCAAAGGGGCCTACACTATCGTAAGCCTCGAGTTTTTCAGTGTAGACTCAAGTTTGACCTCTCCTCGTGTTATTTCGGGGTTAATATTGGCAATAAAATATTTGACTTAATTTTTGCGAGGTTTTCAGTTCGAATCTCGAGCTCCTTTAGGTTTTCGTCCCACCTTGTATATTGTCAGGGTTCTGCTCTTGTGGCGGCATCATGACTGTCATGTGCAGCCGGCGGTATGGTTTTGGGGGGAACGTTTACGTCAAACTCTGAAGTCAGGCCCGGTTAAGACAACAAAATTTGGACATGGTAAAACAACGGAGCTCTTCAAATAAAAAGTACGGTGAACTAAACACTAAAAAAAGAAACTCGACTGTTCTAAAAAAAATTTATTATATATAGTGGTATACTTAATGTATATGGCTTTATGTGTAGCAGCACTTTCTGTAATGTAAGAATATTGTGTGGCTGTATGTGTGATTCTTTTAAGTTGTTCATCTTATCTTTGACCAAATTCATCATTTGATTTTGATATATTTTGTTACCATTTTTAAATCTAAGATGTGAATAAATGGTTTAGTAAATAAATTGGAAAAAAAGATTTGTTTAATGATTGGGTAGACAGTAATATTTAGGTACTTGATTAAAATACTATAATCAAGGTTTAATATATGTAAATGCCAGCTTTGAGGTTTAGAGGAATTGTCATTGCCAACTGTTAAAACATATTGTTTTTTAATTGTAAATCTTGGAGTTAGAGCTCATAGCAAGTGTGTCATGATTTTAAACTCTAATTCACACTTGCAACATAAGTGGCCAATAGAATCACTTGTAATCAGATTTTATTATAATAAATTTAACAATTTATCCATGTTACTATATTCAGTAGAGGAAGATTTGTATGAAAGAAATGGCTTAAAGCTTAATGTGATGCATTCAAAAGCAATGGAAGCATCAAAAGTGGTTAAAGCTTTGATTATCATATTCAGTTTTTCTTTCTAAAACTTTGACTAAAGATAAACTAGTAGATCTAATGAAGTTTGTGAACTTTTATCTTGTGTTTAAACATATAAGTTATAGTTGTTAGTATTCGAGCAAGAAAAATAGTGAGGTTAGTTTTGGTGGATGCTAATATACGCTCAATGTCGTAAGAGTTTGTAATTCACAAAGTGCCCTAATCATATATTTATATATGACTCAATTAGTTTCTTGGACTATGGCTACAAAAGTATGGTATGCATACTTTTTGACTCTTCAACTTTCATTATAAACTTTGGTTTATCAGACTTTTGTCACGAAGTTTCACATATATACCTATGTAACTCTCCACTTTGGCTACAAAAGTATGGTATGCATACTTTTTGACTCTTCAACTTTCATTATAAACTTTGGTTTATCAGACTTTTGTCACGAAGTTTCACATATATACCTATGTAACTCTCCACTTTAGTTTCAGATGTTAACATTTTGGTCCCTAAACTTTAGTAACAAGACTTTCTTTCAATTTACATTTATACTTTTTAGCACCTCAACCAATGTAACGAAATTATTGTCACAAAACACTTACCATAACGATTCAAACCGATATCAATTGACATCCCGCTGTGTACCCGCCATAACGTATGGTAGCTTTAGAACATGTAACGCAAGTAACTCATTCCCGAATGTTTCTTTTACTTTGTGATGATATATTGATATATTAATTGGTGCCCTAAAGCCCATCTTCACTTGTTGAATTAGATTATTATTTGGAATTCATCCTTAAGTGTTCAAATAGGGCTACCATATCATGTATACTCATACACGATAAAACACGAACACGAAATGTGTATACATGTACACAACATGAAAACTTATCGTGTACCTGTATCCCAAACACGAACATGAACCTGTTACTATCTGGTATACGATAATACACGATAAGAGCTATTTAGAAACATATATTTGACAACCTGTTTAGTAAAACAAAAGTCAGAGAGGGAATGTTCGTGAGTGGTGACTGCTGAGAAACAGAGAGTGTGAATGTTTTAAGAATTTAGGGTTTAAGATAACTTATAATTATATATATTTAATTATAAAAATCTAACCAGGTACTTAACATATGCCTAAAAGGTAAACAAGTATTTTACCTATTTAAACACGAAAATTAACATGTAAATTTGTGTCTACCTATTTAGTACAAGAAATCTATTAAGGTCTTACATGTTGTCTGTTAAAGTCGTGTAGGTATGTATCTTATATTCGTGTCTCGTGAATAAATTGTTTGTACTATGTTCAAGGACAAGTATGAA
The DNA here is from genome assembly GCF_021521415.1 of Bidens hawaiensis. Classification (NCBI taxonomy): domain Eukaryota; kingdom Viridiplantae; phylum Streptophyta; class Magnoliopsida; order Asterales; family Asteraceae; genus Bidens; species Bidens hawaiensis. Next base: position 314,144 of record NW_027493654.1, read on the forward strand.
GAATATTAGTAGAGTTTCAAAGCCTAGGGAGTATGTTGAGTCTAATGTACTTTGGATATACATATGTTGTTCAAAGCATGTACAAAATGTACAAATAAACAAGCAATGCCTATATATTGAATGACTCTAGTCATAGCTAGTTATATAACATATCATTGTCAATGTACTATCATAATATATTTATTACAAAAATAACACCATTATTGTTATCACAAGTCGTTATTGCTAGATACCCCAAGTCGTTATCATGCATAAGTATCAAGTCACACTAATATTTTATATATATTGAGCAACACAATTCATTAATGTGGTCTTTAAATTATCAACAACAAAAACAACTTTCAAGCTTTAAAAATATTAACTCAATGGAGGTATAGATAAAAGAATGTCCCAAAATGAACATATAATAAAAAACACATTGAAAAACTTAATTTTGTAAGGCAACAATAGTGACAACATACAGGTGTACTCTTAATGTGATTTTCTATCATAAAAAACCGTCATGGTACCTTGAATCGTTAAATTAATCATTGTAAATAGTAAAATTTTTGTTTTGAAAACAAACCTCTTAAGATAAGAAATTGTTTATATCTGAATTTATAGTGATTACATGATATAGTTTTACATTGTATATATATTTGCATTTTTTTCACGTATCCTATTTCGTGACTAAAGTGAAGGCTTGTAATGACGATACTCGGTAATGAAACTCATATCGGTTAATTCAACATATGCTTTGAATATATGCAATAATATCTATACTTCAAGTGAATGTAAATCTTACATATGAAAGTAAAAACTTTTACATAAGGAAAATAAAATGGTCATATGTCATACTTTCAACTTTCAAGTGAATCTATATCTAAAATGTTATGTAATATTGTGATTTACTTATCTATGAGATGTAATATTGTTATATATGCCATTGCCTTCAATGATGATGTTTAAAACATGAATTACCACATATGCCCTTCATATTTGATATGCATTTAGCCTAGTGGCATCTTGGTGGTGGTATAAGGCTTAGGGACCATAAGGTCCTGGGTTCGAATCCCATAAGGGGTTTTCCCAAGATTTATTGGGTTTTCTCCTGAATTAGTGGTTAGGCATTATTGCCTAGTGGAGATGGATATGATCGCGTGGTTCTGCTGGTGACACGATGATACTCCAGTAGTCCGTGAGTGATCCTAATCTGCCGTTCAAAAAAATATATATATATTTGATATGCTTTTGGTGGTGGATCCTGTTCATGAATATTCTTTCGAGGTCATACGCGTCACCCAAAACCTTTGTGATTTAGATCATTATTCAATGTGATAATTATTATTTATTTGTTGGTTCCCTATCTTAGTCAAGCATTGTTTTCATAAAACCAAATTTACTAAAATTTTTGTTTTATGACATAAATGACAACCTTTTATTGATAAATGATTCACACATTTAGTTTTTCTTTCGTTTATTTTTTTCTAAAAAGTTAAATTTTACTTAATAAAAAGAAAAAACTATATATTAGATATTTTAAATTCCAAATATATGGATGAAACATATAAGTAAACGCTCTAGCTTAGAATAAGAGAAATGATGTAAGTACAATTTTGCTAATTTTCCCTTGTAATTTGAGTCATGTTTTTCGGGACTGTATTGTACTTTTCTTTTCTTGTATGTTGTTTAGTCTCTTGCTACTTGTAAGTTGTCACATTTTCATGTTTTAATACTATTGGTTTTTAATAAAATTTGTAAAAATAAAATAATGTACATCTTTGATAGATGATACATGGTAAGCGTATAATCGGAGATGTTTCGGTTTTAATTTCAATTCAGCGTGTTTTTGCTATAGCCTCTTGAATGTCACATTCCCAATGCAAATTACATTTTTCCTGATTATGTGAACGCAAGATATGAAGAGCTCTCAAAAAATTTTCGATAACGATTATTATTATTATTACTCGGCTTGTTGTGTTACTACTGATCGTGTTACTACTGATCACAAATTAAATATAATACAATAATGTAACACAAAAATAAATAAAATAAGTATCTATCTTTATACAAATAAAACAAGCAACACCATGAAAGGGAAGAATTAAACAAACTAAATTAATTGTACGGACACTTTGATGATGGGTTGTCATTTTGGCAATTTGGCCTCCCTTTTATGGGAAAACTTAAACTAACCACTTCAACTCATCTATGCATTTGACTCTCCCTTTACATCTACATAATACATATGTATATACATACGAATCTAGAAGAAAAAAAAGATGGATATTGGATGGCAAATTACATATTCATCTCATTTTCTAAAGTATTTAGATTTTTGTTTTCCTAATTTTGAATTTAAGAAGAGTGTTTTTATGGCATCAGATATCATATTTAATATGTTCATTTCTCTTTTTAATAGTATTCTCATTATGTTTAAAAGGAAAATTAAAAGTCAATTTAAACCGGGTTAGCCTATTATATAACAGGTTGTTAGACAACCCGTTAGGTTTTAATTAGCTTGGTGTACATATTGTCATTGTATACCACACAATAATATAATACAAAAGATATATTGTACTTTGTTTAGGTATGAGCCCTCGAAGACTTGTTGCTTTCATCCTCTATTTCTTCTCCAATGTCATCATCCTATAGAAAAATGACGGTATTACTTTAATGGCGCTTATCAACGGTGTTATTGTTTTAGCATTATCCTGACGCCAGTCACGCCATCTTGTTGGGAGTTTAGTAACGAGCATTTGACATTCAACTCTATGATCACATCCATATCATGTCAGTCACCTTCATTACTCTCTTTATGGTCTCAAACACACTCATCACACCTTGTTTCATCACCTCTACTAAGCCTTGGCCCTTGGTTACACTTGGGGTCCTTTTAACTATCTTATAGATATACAACTATCCTAGTATGCCTTTTGTCTTATTTATCACAATAGTAAATTTTACAACTTCTAAAACTCGGTTTCTTGGTATTTATAATTATAAGACAAATTCATGCTCGCTTCCCGAATCAAAGTGCAAGCCCGGGTTAATACCAATTCAAGTTACTTGTCGGTTTGCATTTCTTCGAGTTACTTGTTGCCCTTCGCTATGTGCATATCAATTCAAGGAGATATTAGGTCAGTCCATGTAAAATGATTCATTAGACCCATCAGATTTCTGTTAGCTTAGTCCATGGATTCGACTACATGTAAAATGTAAATTATAAAAAAGAAATATTATATATATATATATATTATGAATAATTAGTATTGATTATGTTATTCTTTTGTGTGTCATAGGTCATAGCCCATAGTTATGTTGTAATAAAGTAAACCAAATAATTATATTTGATCTTTAATCAATTAGGGAATAGCACGTTTGAAAGATCGAAGGTTTATATTGTGCCCTAAAAGGCCAAAACCATCACTTGTTTTCTACAGAAATATGTGCCCATTTTTAGTTATTAAGCTTTTCTAGTACTTAAAGTATTTATTGATATCATTGAAAGGTAGTTAAATTAGTCTTGCATACTTAATACTTTTGTACAAATCACTTTTTACTATCATTAAAGGTGGTCAAGTAGTCATACATGCTTTTAAAACAACTTATATTTTATTTAAGGGCAAATATATATCATGAAAAAATATATAGTACATATAAAAAAGAGAAGGAACATAGTTATTGCAATCATGGAGTTGAGATCATCAAAATTAACAAGCTTCAATAACACCTAGAGAGATGCAAAGTTACAAACTACTCTTCTTTTTATTTACTTTTTTTTTTTAATTTGAGGATAATAGCTATAGAACAACATCATGAGATTTTGCAAAATGATTGTTTCCTAACTTTTAGGTGCTTTTGGCCATACCATTATGCATGATATGCTCATCTTTGTAATTATTGAAATATGCTTCTTACTCTTTCTAGCTTCTTTTTGCTCCATATCCAATATATTTCTTTAGTTGGTTTTTGAATTTGTAGTTGTTTGTTTGAGTCTTATTGTTAACATGATGATATATCATATATGTGTTATATTTCTTTATAGTTTTATCTAGAAACTAAATATTTGTGTTACGTTTTGCTATAAGAAAACTTTAATATCTTAAGTTATGTCAAAAGTGTCAAGAACGATACTTTCTTACCAAACAAATCATGCTCCACAACGTCCTAATCTAATTATGATTTAAGAGCATTCATAATAGTAAGTCTTAAAACCGAATCTACATAATTAGCTGGCCAAGCTGTTTTCATATCAGGGCCGGTCCAAGAATTTTGGTGGCCTAAAGCGAGTAAAAAATCAGAGGCCTTTTCTATAAATTTAGAGTTGTAATTTCCAAAAGAAAAGTCACTTGGCTTCACATTCAATTAAATGATTAGATTAAATTTTTAACTAAAATAGTTTCCGTTCTCTTTAGATACTCTATTTTATATAACCTAGTATATAATATTTTTGTCTTTAAACAATACAACAATAATTTAAATATGTTGAAACACTCATGATACAACTTGATAGGAGAATACTAAAACATCATGTGGAAAACAACACACATATTGGTCTTTTTTAACATTGACGCTTACAATTATAATGCACCTATATCATTTTAATTTCGAGAAAAAATAAATTGGATAAGATAATGTCTGAATATTAACCTTACGAACTCGAAACAAGTTTTGAGTGCTAATTAGGAACATATGCTTAAATTATTATTTATTTTTTTTAACAACATAGTCATTGAATTAATACATATTTTAATTTAAAATTAGTTTTTTTAAGACACATGCCGAACAGACAAATAGAAATAGAAATAGAAAAGAGGTGGGTGAAATATAGAGAGATTATTTTGTTATTTTTGTGCTCTAAAAAATATTGGATCTGTTGAGAGGTATGAGACTCGAACCTTGGTCACCATTATCATCACAAAGAAAAACGGAGACATACCACCACTGTGGTATAAGAATAAATAATATATGTGTTAGATATATAACTCTATTTAAAATGGGCCCAAAGCTCTAGCTTGGGTTTGATACACAGTTGGGTCGGCCCTGCCTCTCATAAGCCCAAAATGAGTATAACTCCTCATTTCAACTTAATTTTATTTATGTTTAAACTTGATTTGACCTAAGGTAACGTGATACTTTTTTATAGGGTGATGATTATCGGATCTAAAGTAGACCGCACCAGATAGAACTCAGAACCAGAACCACAAAAGGGTAAAGATAACCAAGAATGATGGGTAATATTGGTCGGTTTCGGATTCAGTTAGAGAGTAGTGGTTTCACAGTTGGTCAAGTTGCTTCATGATATGTGACTAAACATGAGAAGACGTGTCTTAACAACCAACATCATTTATACCTTTTCCTTTTGACACTTTTGTTTTCCTCGCGTCTGAAGCTGTGAAGTTACATATCTGAGCTCTACGAATCATGCATAGTAATGTTATGACTCCAAGATCAGTCAACGTATTTTTTAAAAGACTTAATTTTACAATTCAAAATGGGTTAGCAGGATAGCTTGTTGTCCAATTATCTTTTATACTACTTTTTTAAACAGATAAATAAATAGCTTGTTATCGAGTTCTTGATTGAACCCGGTTTATATATGTGTGCGCCGTGAACGTCTTGTATTTGAACTTTGAAGATAAATGGTGTCCAAAAAAGGAGTCTAGAATTGCGATGAGACAATATATAATTGAAGTTTATACCAAATATGACGAAACAAATATTGGTCCACTTGTAAATAGTAATGGAGCCTTTGGCAACGTGTCTAGCACACAAATACACGATAGGATAGCCGATATATGTCCCCATAATTGGCATTATCTACATAAACTCTACACTCTCTCATTTGTCCTTTTAATGTTTGGCATTATTATACTGAATTATTAAGAGACTTGAGTGATTGAGTGATTAATAAGTAACATTAAGAGACCCTATTAATTATTAATAGATGTATTTTAAATGAACTAAACATATTCTATCTCTGACCGATTCAAATATAGACTATTAACAGAATTATTAAGAGGCAATCAAACAACCTCTTTTTTTCGAACGATGACTTTTATAGCTAAGTTATCTCACTACGCGAACACGTTGCGCCCCGCCACCCCACTCAGGCAAACTATGTTGACATGATCGGGATCAACGCTGGCATCCGAGTTTGGCTTGACGTTCCCGGTAAAACCCAGTTGGCTCACCCCGTCCAAAGGCACGACAGGTTTTAATGCTCTGGTAAAATCCGGTCGAAATCAGGATTCAAACCCGGGACATTCGGGTCATCCATCATGTTCCTGGCCATTGGGGCAAGCCCCGCTGGTTAATCAAACAACCTCTTAACAGTAACACTTTAGCTTTTCAAGTTTATATATATATATTTATATATATATATATATATATATTCGTAAGTTTCGAATATGGATTGTGGATGGTAATTAGTTGGGTATTGTTAGTGGCGGATACATAATTTTCTTTTGTTGGGAGCATAACACATCAAGCAAAACAAAATAACACAATTCATTAAACACTTTTAGGCATGTTTTTAGCACTTTAAACATTTAATTTTCATTGCATATATTGCATTAATCAGATCCTATTCTATTATTTTGTAACACTTGTTTTGGTAGATCGGAGTCTACTTTGGATAGTTTTATAGTTTTTGTAGCGTGTAGGTATGAGGTGTCTGCAGTAGACGAGGAGACGAAGCGGTTATATCTATGGTTAGTTTAAAGAGAACGAGCTTAAATGACTCAATTAAAGTGATTAATTACATTTACAAATTTGAGATGAAAAATCTATCTATAATATATATAAACGAAAACCCAAAAATCCTACGTGTCGCGATGTGGTCGCCCCCCCTGTTTTTGGAGTCAACAGATTTGCTTGATTTTTTAAATAGAGGTTTCTCATGCATTTGACCCAAATTCACGGGTACGCGGGTCTTATCAAACCCAGATATTTCTTAAACGGGTTATAACAATCCATTAAATTAAAATTTAATCTCACATAATATTTGATATAAAAATCCCATAAAGTAAGGATATACTAAAAATTAATATCTTATTTATTTAAATAAAGATATATATTATTTATAATGAAAAAACCAATTTTATAGTAAAAAAAATAAATGCGTCTTGGATATCATCAAACTCATATAGTTTTTAAACCAAGTTATAACATCTCATTTATTTGTTAAACAATTTATCATCAAACCATAAGTATATTATTAACTTTCATACAATAATTTTTTTTTAAAAAAAAATAAACAAATAATATAAAACAACCCCTTAATATGTGGGATAAAAATTAGTATGGTTATATAGAAAGAAAATGATGAATAAATTGTGGGAATTGGTTACAGTGAAAGAACGTTATATTTACAAGAATAATGAATTAAAACGGCTTTGGAATGTCCGACAAAAATGAATTGGTAAGTTACATAAATTTAATTTCCAAAATGAGGTTCAATGGTAATACGGATTTGTGGGCTTGGAGCAGTTTGGATGGGTCTAGATCAACTATTGTTTTTTCGGACACGTAAACTGGCCCACGTCAGACCGTCCCAGGCTCATCACATGAGAGGTAAATCTGTCTCACTTAGCGGCAAGACGATGGTCGTTTAGAATCGGTTTAGAACCCACGACCTTTAGGTTATTGTTCCAAGTCTTACACCCCCTTAATCAACTGACCTACACAACAGACCTACATTGGGAAATTGATAACTCGGAACAATAGGTAGTCGATTTTTTTAGTTTTGGTTAAAATGGGTTCTAATTAAGGTTAATTGTTTTATATGACTATCATTGTTTGATCATGTTTCTATTAAAGTAGCACTAATTTATCAAGGTATGACGTGGACGACTGGAGTTGCGGGTTTTGTGAAGTAGCCCCCAGAATCAACGTTACACATAACCTTGCAATGCCATATAACAAAAATGGCGGGTCAATTGTGCATGATTGGGTCAAACCGTCGCTTCTTTTTCACTTCATTCATGTTCGGGATTTACTTGAATATCCTTGCAAACATAATAAGAACAAGGAGGAAGGTCTTGCGGTACAAGCAGTTTTGGCGATTACGTGCTGGTCTATTTGGAAATCAAGCAATGCTAATCTTTAATGGAAAACCTTTCTCGATGGAAAACGTTATAAATGATATCAAGATCAATTCTTCGGGTGGAGAACCGGAGCAAAAGATCCTCATTGGAGTGGGAACAGTAATATAGATTCAACTTTTGTAACTTATCGATAAAGTTTTTTTTCGAACGGTGACTTTCACAGTTAAGCTATCTCACTGCAGAAACACGTCGCGCCCCGCCACCCCACTCAGGCCAACTATGTTGACATGATCGGGATCCACGCTGGCATCCGAGTTTGGCTTGGCGTTCTCGGTAAAACCCAGTTGGCTCACCCCGCCGAGGCACGACAGGTTTTAATGCTCTGGTAAAATCCAGTCGGAATCAGGATTCGAACCCGGGACATCCGGATCATTCATCATGTTCCTGACCATTAGGGCAAACCCCGCTGGTTTATCGTTATAAAGTTACTTGTAAGTTTCCCATTTTTTTTTCTGTAAATAAATTAACCTTTCGAAAACAAAAAAATAAAACAAGAATGGGCTTAAGAATAAATGGTATTAGACTTGATTTAAATGGGCTATCAAACTCCATTGAGATGTGGGCCGCAAGTTCGGTTATTTAAATATTAGAATGTAGGAGATGTGTACAAAACCGGTTTTTACAAACCGAACCGGTTGAGGTTTGCATGTTTAAAACCGGTTTAAGCATAGAACTACTCAAATTGATCCGGACCGGTTCAGTAAACCGCTTGTGAAATACCCAAACCGCTATACGAACCTCCGGTTTGGTTCAGTTTAGGAACCGGTTTGGCATAAACTGGTTTTAGGAACAAACCGGTCAGGTTTCCGGGTAACCGGTTTTTTTACACTTCTAGCTAGTTTGACGACAAAAAAAAACATGAGTTGAAATTAATTGGCAATTTGATTCGAGTAATCATCTTTTTACCGTTGGTCTATAATCATCAAAATTATTATTATTTTTTCACTAGTCCCATTTTTGTTCTATTTTGTTTCACCGGGCCTTGTTAAAGAAAACTTTAATACCGTTAAATTTTTTTTCCGAATTTCAAACTGAGTTTAATGACTTTTGATCGGAATGGTGAAATCTCGAAATGGTGCTCCATATGACGAAGCAGTACTTCAATTCGGATGTTTAAATTTCCAATTTAATATATATATATATATATATATATATATATATATATATATATATATATATATATATATATATATATATATATATATATATGCGCTACTACGATTTGTTTTTATCTATCCGTCTAAAAGAAAAACGTACTTTTAATTTATATATTTCTGAGACTTTGAACAACTTAACATTAAATATGATTTATAGTCATATTATATAACATAACGTACAAGAAAAACAATTAGGAATAGTAGACATTAATACCAAAGAATATGATTTATTTAGTGAATACATTAATGCTTGAGATACAATACAAATACCATAATTTCACTAGTTGTGACAAGTGCAATGACCGTCACACAATAACCTATACCAATACCACGACAAATATCCACGCATTCGGAACTGAGCGTTTTATGCTGTATTGATCGGTTTTATATCGTTCTGGTTGGATTGCCGATCTTTTATCATCCGAAGCACAAGATGTTTGAATACCTGCAAATCAAAATTCAATGGTATGATTAAACAAACTTTCATGTTGAATATGTCGAATATAACAAGGGAGTACCAGAGAAGAAAATCAGTAACATGACCAAAAACGACATCATCTTCAATGGAGCTTGCTCCATGTTCGTAGATAATATCGTCTTTTGTGACTATTGACATGCGTGTGTGTACATGTATATATACACGTATAAAAGATAAAATTAAATAAACATTTATGGTACGATATATATATGAATTAATGCTTTTTTATATGAGTTGTTTCACTAATGTATGTTGCATGATAATAATGGAATATACGTGTAATTAATGAATAAGCTAAAACATTAAACGATAATAATATATATTTGCCCACTATAAAAATAATAATTAATCTACCTATTCGGATATTCTAATAAAAAAATAACTGAGTATACATGTTATTCGGAGAATTTATTCCTAGCCTAAATTCCCTCTCAAACTATTCTTCTATTTTTAATTAAATATATTTGTGTCAGTGTAATTAAAACATATTAATCCATCATTTAATCAAATTACCAATTAACTAAATTATAAAGATTAAAAATATAGATATTTATGTCAATATATTTATATCTTTAATATATAGTTTTTCTTATTAAACATATATAGTTTTTCTTATTAAATCAATTTATATACACTTTCGAATATAGGAGATGAATATGATAAAATTCAATAAATTATATTTATAGGTCTAAGATTATAAAGAGAAAAAGAAAATATAAATGAATAACAATTCTATTCTCACATATTCATTCGACCTCCATGTATCCATGTTGTTTTCTTCCATCTATTTCAAAACTGTAATACAAAAGCGCGTTTTATTCGTGCTAATTTTATATATGATGTTTTTTTATGTCATTCATAATGAAACACCTTATCATCTTTTGTTAGATTCGCTATTCCATTAAAGAATATAATTTCAACTTATAAAATTATTAGGTGCATCTTTTTCATGAGAATACACCACATATTCGTATAAATATTCCATTAGAAAATATAATTTGAACTTATAAAATCATTTAATTTGAAAAAATATAGGGTTTTTTTTACATTTAATTATTTATTCTATAGCTTAATTAAATTTCTTTTAAGCATCATGTGCATCACAGGGGTTCTAACGCTAGGTTTGTTGTGTCAAAAAGTTGGGGTCTTCTAAAAAAGTTTAGAATCTGATGTGACATTGATGTGTCGGTTTGTGAACGCTTGCTGTTGTGAATGCAATTATAACTGAATAAGGTCACCAATTTCAGCTCCCGTGTTAGCATATATTGATGTAACTAACATTACTAGACGAACATTGCTCATAGGCTTCTCTCTCGCCAATTTGCACTTGATCTATTTAATTTGTAATAGAGTTTGTGAAATCCTCAGCTATGCATATCCCAATCTTTCCTCCAATCTGGAAATTCTCATCGAATTAATTATCATCAAAACCATAGGATAACTAAACTTCGTGAACCATTTATTAAAATTTAAATAAACGAACATGAACGAAAACGTTCATTTTAAAAAAAATGAATAAATAAGAATACAAATATTTGTTCGATTACATGTTCGTGTTCGTTAGGATATCTTTAATGCTTTCACGGTCGAATTTTATGTTTTAGTTAATACAACTTTAAAATGGTTATACCTTCTTCTTGAGCACGATATTGATTTTAACATTATCTGGTCATGTGAATAAAAGAAGTTTAGTTGAACATATTGTACAAACTCATATAATTCTTTATATGAAAGTGTAGACATTTATAGTTAACGACTTAACGATGTGTTAGACCTCCAAACACATAGTCAAAAATGTGTTATGCATCCAAACACGTGGTCAAAGATATGTTAGCAACTTCTTTATTTTTTTTAATCTACTATTATAATAAACAAAAACATTATTGTGCCACATGGCACCTAATTGTCCTATATTTGTGTCAAGTGGCATCATTGTTGTTTAACATTGAAAATCAAAACTATCTAATTATAACAATTAATCAATATTTTAAACATTCAATATTAATGATTTATCTATGATTTTATAGTAGTAAATAAAGTTAAATAAATAAATAAAAGAATGTATGTAGAACTTTTGAAACTCATTTTAGTGTGTGTAAATTCGTGTTGTGTGTTTTTAGTTTATTAGTGACTAATTCAGAATGTGTCACTATTTGTCTTTACTCTGAGTAATACGAAGTGGTTTATCTCACTTGATTGCTTTTTACTTTTAATTGTATATAATAAACGTTTTTATATGTATTGATAACTTTTGCTAAATTGACATTATTCAACACCTCAAGGAGAATAATTGATTGATGATTGTGCATATTAGTGCTCTTTCTTTTATATATAACTATTATGTGATTTTTTTATGTAACATGTTAACTAAAGGTGAAATTCATTGTGCTTATTATATTTCATTTGCAGGTAATGTATTATACAAACTTGAATAAACTATAGTTTCAGGCCAAACTGATATAAAAATAGAGTTGTTTTTATCCCCGTGATACAGTGGTACCATAGTGAGTGTTTGTTTATATTCATGAAGCAAAATTCATATCTTCTTGGATGACTATCATTGTGTTGTATATTACTGGAACAACACTCATTTTTTTTTGTTTTTTTTTTAATATCAAATCTTGCAAGTTGAAACCATAAATTATAAATGACTATTATAAATGATAGGGAAATTATTGTAATTATGGGTGTTACAAACCGATTCTATTCAAAATCATTGTAAGATCATGAGTAGGGCGTTTGACTTTTAAAATAATAATTTGTTTCTTTAAGTTGGTTGTTTAATATTATGATTTATTTGTGTTATATCTTTATACAAGAATCCCGAAATTGTTTGATATAAGGGACGAATGATGGTTTGGATTTTAGTGAGATACTTATTTGTTGTGAATAAAACATTTGCAACAAATGTTTTACTCTGATTTACGTATTGGGTCACAACAAGTTCCACTTGAAACAGACCCACTATTAGTATGACTTGGGACATGTTGGGCAAGTTCAACTTGTATTTGACCCTTTAAGTAAATGGGTCAAATTTGCTACTTGTGTTTTCTTATAGCTGGCAAATGGACGAGTCGTGTCAGTTGGCACAACGCATAAGAATCAATTTGGTCAGCACACAAATTTTTTTTTACTTTTACACACAAATATAAAACTCATTATAATCGTTAAGTTTCTTGTATATTGTTGGAGTTGAGTAAAATGTGTTAAGATCATCTAAAGTTATAAGTTTCGAAAGACGGCATGTTTGAAATTGAAAAAAATTGTTATAAAATGCCTATAACTTTATTGGTGTGACACTTTCGTTGCTGATATTACCAAATATGTAGTTGTCATACTTATTAGTTTATAACATAAGACATGAATTAGAAAAGAAGACATGAAGTAAGGCACACAAGTTTATCTTTTATAGTTATGGATGGTTAATGATTAATATCAATAAACCCCAAATTTTAATACTTTGGTAATTTTTTTACCAATAGAAACTATTGTAGTTGTTAGTTTAGTAGAAAGATATGTTGAGACTAAACGTACCACCCCCTCCTATACTTGTCATACCACATCCCCTAAACTTTTCATTCTTTTAACAATCTTATTTGGCATATTACTCCTCTATAACAGTTTTTTACATTTTATAGTTTTCTTTTAAAATATCGAACCAAAAAATATAAAATTTTTATCTTTATATTTATTTATTTATTTTTTGTATGTCACTCTCTTGTGCTTATTTTTTTATCATAATAATAATTATTTATTATTATTAGTGTCCATGTATGTATGTATGTATGTATGTGTGTGTGTGTATTGATATATGTTTGGTCATATTCATGTACATTAAAAAGCTACATTAGAAAACTTTCATAATATGAAATTTGTTTTAAAAAAATACAAACTATTTCTAAAAACTATTTAAAAAACAACTACCTTGATGTGACATGAGTGTGAAGAGCGTTCAAGAATTGATTTTCTTTTTATAAAGAAATTAAACAATTATAGAAATAGACATATTTTTAAACAATAAAAAATGTTTATTATAAATAAGAAAAAATGATATTTTGTTATTTAAAAAAATAATTTCTAAAATATTAAAATAATAATAATAATAAATAACAAAATGAGAAAAAAAAACAAAAAAAAGTTTGAATTGTATTAATGAAATACTTGAGAGAGGGAGTATATTTAGTAAAAATGAGGGAGGTGTGGTACGTTTAGCAGCACCCTTTGCAACATAAAGAACATAATTCATATAATAAGAAAATGATTGAGATTTAATTTGTAAAACCCGTGTAATACACGAGTTTCTAACCTAGTATTATAATATAATAACTAATTTACTTATATTTTGTTTTCTTTTATAACTTTTTAATATATAAAGTTTCATATAATTACGAATATACCATCGATCCATGTTTTTTTCTACATGTTGATATAATATTTTTAAACCATTCCGAGTCAAATTTAATTGAGCATTTCGATATTAATTTAACATGACTCAGTTTTGAGATAAAATTTATGTCGGTTTGTAGATTAAAAAAAACACTTCTCGATGGTATATTCAAAATTATATAAAACTTTATATATTAAAAGTTATAAAAGAAAACAGAGTATAGGTAAATTTAGTTATGATATTATAATATTAAAAAACAAAGAAGAGGCTAACACATCTTTAACCATGTGTTTTTTTTACAATATAACTTTTATATAATTTACTATAAAACGATTACAATAAAGTGGTAGGCAAATGGGCAACAAGCTGCGCCGCAACCCCCTTTTGAATAGCAAAGCCAATCCTGCTAAAAACGAAGCTTTGGGACCTAGAAGTTGAAGAGGTTCCGTGTACGACGCGTTGAACCCTACTCAAAAATTTCACAGCCTCTGGAGCCAAAAAACCAAATGTATCAAAGACAAATGGTAGAAAGACATGTTGATTATTTAAACAAACTTTCTCGTGTTTAACAACTTTGCCCGATTCAGCCTTCAACGCAGCTTGACCCACAACAAACCCACGGTCCCTGAGCCCAACAAGAGGAGACACTCCTGTAAGATCCACACAGGTGTGTTTCCCCCCTGCCCACCCGAACACAAGAATATCAGCTGGTCGTAAAGTAGACCTTCTTTCAAGAGGATCCGTGAGAAGGTTAACAAGGACCTCCTTTTTAGCAGAAATCCCTGCCCGTTTAAGAACATCACACAGAACATCCCTAACACATCTTTGGCTATGTGTTTGGAGATTTAACACATCATTGATCATGTGTTTGGAGGCCTAACGTATCGCTGACTATGTGTTAGCTAACTCGTCGGTGTGGGGGGGGGGGGGGCTACCTAATACATCGTTGAAGATGCGTTAAAAAATAGAGAAATCTGGAAAAACGACTTTGAGGGGACAAATTTATAATCTCTCAATATTAAAAGGCTATTTTGGGATTTTTCCAAAATTATTAAAATGGACCTTATTTGAAAAGAGATTCCACTTTTGTCCTCTAATTTTAGAATTCTAAAAATGTCTCCCTCTAACTCATCTTTAACTATATGTTAGGAAATCTAACGCATCTTTGACGACGTGTATGTAAAACACATCGTCAAATATGTGTTAGAGTTCCAAACACATCATCAAATATGCGTTAGACTTCCTAACACATTGTCAAATATGAGTTAGGTATCCAAACACATGGCGATGTGTTAGGAAGTCTAACGCATCTTTGACGATGTGTTATGAAGTAACACATCTTTGATAATGTGTTTTACAAACACGTCGTCAAAGATGTGTTATATTTTCTAACAAATCGTCAAAGATGAGTTAGGGTGGGGGACACTTTTGGAATTTCAAAATTTAGAGAACAAAAATGAAATATTTCATATTTGAAATTTTCTCTTACAAAAATAAGTCATAAATGCAAATTAATCTCACTAAAAGCTATTAAAAAGAAACTTAGAACGGCCATTAATACGTATTAAATGTTTAGCATATCTTTTTATTTAATGGATGTATATTACAAACAAACAAAAATGAACAAGTATTTTATTTTACTATATACAATTACGGACTTTTGTGTCGTTTAGTCCCAGTTGAGCCTCTTGACAACACCGTATTAGTCTTTGATATTTCTTTTAGTTTATGGTACTGTAACGAATGTAACAGAAATCGATCGAACGTTATTTTTGTGTTTTTTTGTTTGTTTTAAAACCAATACAATAATGGACATGGCGAAAACCAACCGAATTCACCAACCGAACGTCAATTTTGTGTATATTTGTTTGTTTTAATTCTAGCACAGTAACGAACATGAAGGAAACCGATCGAAATCACGTAAACTCACTACCTCTACGCTCGGCTTTTACCAACATCCGAGTTTACCGACCGAATTCGTGTCGACTTACCGCCTCAATGCCCGGACCCGACAATGCTTGAGTTTTACCATCGCCTGGGTTTACCGACTAAATAAACGTCAAATACTCTGGTTTTAGTTCCAGTTAATAATGCATGTAACAAAAAAAAACTGAATTCGCGTCGACTTACAAACTCAACGCTAGGGTTTTAACCTGCCCAACAAAACACCCCGGGTAAAACACTAGTTTGCAATATAAGTAGAATTTATTACATAATCAAAAGAATTGCAGAAATTGAAAAAAAAACCAAAAATGCATTATTCATTCATTTAACAATTACCGGGATTCACTACTATCTTCATTAGCCAAAGTATTACACAAGTATAAATGCATGTAAAGTTTCCACCCGTCTAAATTTATGGTTAGGTTCAATGTGACGACACAAGTAATAACCGGGGGCATATCTTTAAAATATTTTGAAAGTTTTCCTTTGATCGGTGGTATTATATCGGAAAAAGGTTTACCTCTAAATCATAACTCATCTAGTTAATTATATAGCATATAACAACACTAAGGGATTGGAGTTCTTTAGATGACTGAATTTTGCTGTTTTGAAATATGCAATATACAACGGCTAAAACACTAAGAGATTGGAGTTCTTTAGACGCTTGGGGGTGGTGTTCCCGACACTTTAAAAACGTTTTGAATGGGAGGAAAACGTTCTACTACCCATAGTCTTATTATCAGGCGTTCAATTGTTTTTAACTATTTTTCCATATCATCATAAACTTGTAAAATGATTGGTTGTCAATTTCAATATTAGGCCACTTGACAATTATTAATTTGATTTGTATGTAATAACCTTCTAATCTACAGGGGAAGTCTTTCAACAACGATGAACCAACGGAAAACAATATTATATTGAAAATATTATTCTAAAAGATAAATAACTTTTTCAGTTGTAACAGGAGCAATGACCCTTGTAACAAGATCTGTGGCCAGTACTACAAAGTTTACTGCAATCAAGATTGTTATTACAATGGGGAATCTCACGCTTGATGTTCATGTCCCCGTTGTTTTTGGATAGTTCTTGCGGTGACAGGTTATAACAGGAGCAATGACCCTTGTAACACGATCCGTGGCCAGTACTACAAAGTTTCCAGCAATCAAGATCGTTATTACAATGGGGAACCTCACGCTTGCTGTTCATGTCCCCATTGTTTTTGGATAGTTTTTGTGGTGACAAGTTATAACAGGAGCAATGACCCTTGTAAAAAGATCCGTGGCCAGTACTACAAAGTTTACTGCAATCAAGATCGTAATTACAATGGGGAACCTCACGCTTGATGTTCATGTCCCCATTGTTTTTGGATAGTTCTTGCGGTGACAGGTTATAACAGGAGCAATGACCCTTGTAACACGATCCGTGGCCAGTACTACAAAGTTTCCAGCAATCAAGATCGTTATTACAATGGGGAACCTCACGCTTGCTGTTCATGTCCCCATTGTTTTTGGATAGTTTTTGTGGTGACAAGTTATAACAGGAGCAATGACCCTTGTAAAAAGATCCGTGGCCAGTACTACAAAGTTTACTGCAATCAAGATCGTAATTACAATGGGGAACCTCACGCTTGCTGTTCATGTCCCCACTGTTTTTGGATAGTTCTTGCGGTGACAGGTTATAACAGGAGCAATGACCCTTGTAACAAGATCTGTGGCCAGTACTACAAAGTTTCCAGCAATCAAGATCGTTATTACAATGGGGAACCTCACGCTTGTTGTTCATGTCCCCGTTGTTTTTGGATAGTTCTTGCGGTGACAGGTTATAACAGGAGAAATGACCATTGTAACAAGATCCGTGGCCAGTACTACAAAGTTTACTGCAATCAGAATCGTTATTACAATGGGGAACCTCACGCTTGTTGTTCATGTCCCCATTGTTTTTGTGTAGTTCTTGCGGTGACATGTTGTAACAGAAACAATGACCCTTAACATACGTTCCATGGCCAGTACTACAAAGTTTACTGCTGTCAAGATCGTTATTACAATGGGGAACCTCACGCTTGATGTTGATATCGCCATTGTTATTATTAAGTGCACGTGTTGACGGGTTCGCCATCAATTCTTTCTTATCAATTCTTTTTTAGAGAAAACACATGACATTTGCAGACCTGTAAAACATATTTCATCATTATTCATTAAGCTTGGAATTAGACATATTGGAATTTTTTTTTAAATTGCAACATTTTAAAGATTAATACCTGATATGAAAAATAACAATATTGTGACTAAAAACCCCATCTTCAAAGAAGCCTGCTTCATGTTTTAGTAAATCTAAAAGTAAAGTAATTACCTTGTTGATTCATTGATCAAAACACAGTATATATAGATATATGTATACACAGGAGGACCAAAGTTTGACTACAATATATGGTACATCAATCATATAATATACACAAAATTAGATATAATACTGAAGAGGTATGTACCCGCCTCAACACCGAGCGAGGCGGGTCAACCCACAAGATACAGACAAGAGACTTGAAATCAAGATATTATGAAGGCACAAAGCCAAAACCTATGCGCATGGCGCATATCACATATGCTCACGCATATCACATATGCTCATGCATTACATGCTCAGGCATCACACATGCTCAGGCATCACACATGCTCACGCATATCACATCTGCGCGTGGCGCATATCACATGCTTGTGCATATCACATCTGCGCATGAAACATCTGCGGGTAAGAATAAAGAGAAGACCTCGCGCATCCTCAGGATAGGCGCATATCACACATGCACATAATCAACCTCGTCCTTATCCAAATCAGGATTAGGGCAACCTTGATTGTGCACGTCAGACAACCTTCCAGAAGGTATCTTTTTAAGGAATAAGAATATGCTGATGTTGACAGCTGCCAGATGAAAGGTGGACAACTCAGCATAACTCATGTGCTACCACGTGATTATAACCAATGAAAAAGCACCAGGTGTCCCCAAGGACACGTGGCGCAAATCAATTGGAGGATGCTAACAAAACCCTAATTGGGTCTGAGCCCAATCAGTGGAAACCCTAGCACTATAAATACAGCATCAACTCCACAAGGAAAGGAGACACAGTTACAGCCAGTAACACACAATCATCCAATCACATCCAATTACAGAGTATTCAGCTATTAAGCAATACACTCCATTTTCCTTACTCTCATATCATTATCTTCTCCTACAAACACTTATTCTCACACCGGAGGGTTACCCCAAAGAGGACCCCTCTGTCCCTTTCTGAGGGGTAAGTTTACGGTGCTGTTCATTTTGTAGGTGGAAGAATCCAGATCCAAGAAAACCATCGGTGAAGAAGCATAATCACACCCGAGGAAAGTAGATCGTCTACCAGTGAGTCGATCCACGTCTCTTCATTGGCGCCATCCACTGTTACAACGGCAACAAGATCTCATCAGATCTATAAAAAACAAATTTTCACCATGGTTTCTGGCGTTCGTAACGTTGATCAAGTTCTGGAGGATATTGAACGTGAGGATGTTAATGAGGGACAGCAGTTTCTGAGGGTGCCGCGTGATTCTACGCGCACCACCAGTAACCGTCCCTTCATCACAACTCCTCATGGCCAGACTGAAACTCCTCCAGACGATCTCACGTTACAAAATCTTGCCGGCGCGAAACAAAAAGGACCAATGGGTCAAGAAGATGAAACAAATGACCCAAAAGAATGGCTCATAAACGAGCAACGGTGTCTAATGGACAAGTACAATGAGATGGTCAAACACAAAAAGTCAGCCGACTTAACACAAAAGCAAGCGTTTGATAAGCAAACCGTTCATGGAACAAAATGGGCGCGCGCGCCGGAAGAAGGACATTCTGTTCACACTGCACACACTGAGTTTAGTGATGAAGAAGTGCACAGCATGAAGAAGACACGAGATACTCATGCAGGAGGCTCACAGCTCCGCGCGCACGTGAACACGGCGCCTGGAGCCAGAGCCGATCTGGATCTGCACATACCGTACAGCCCACCAGTTAGAGGGCAAGTGGACGTAACCACACCGTACAGACCAGCCATCTTGGTGAAACATTCAAAGTTCACTGAGCGCATCGCGAAGGCTCCCATCCAGCACAAAACCAAGATGCCAAGTGGTTTGGGCAAATATAACGGCACAACAGATCCAGACGATTTCTTGCAAGGTTTTTACAACACGGGAAACCTAGAGAGCTGGACGATGCCAACATGGTGTCACATGTTTGCTCGCTGCCTCACGGGCGCGGCGCGTGTCTGGTTCGAGAGCTTGCCGACTGGGCAAATCGATGGGTTCGAGGAACTATTGGAAAAGTTCCAAGCCCACTTCGTACAGCAGCGCAGACACACGCGCGACCCTGATGACATCATGCACTGCGTGCGCAGGAATGATGAAACGATTGAAGACTACATAACACGTTTCTATCAGGAATCTCTAGCAATCGGAGGTATAACTGAGCAACTCCTGCGCGTAGCCTTTATACAAGGCTGCGCGCAGTGATCAACTCCGCCGAGCTCTCGTAAGCAGAGATGGCATGCCCACCACTTGGGCCAAACTAATGGAAGCATCGCGAGTCTTCGCGAGAAATGAAAAACAAATTGCCCAAGATAGGGCAAGAGAAAGAGCGCATCAAGCTGAGTCACCGCGCAGCAACGAAAAAAGGGGCAAACACAACTCTGTATGGTCCAGGTTGCAACCAACCAGTTTTTCTTCCGCAGAAAAGCAGGCGCAACCAAGCTCACCCCAGCCCCAAAAAGACGTTCGTAATCGCGGGGAGAGTGACAAGAGGGAAGGCGGCAGAGATCCTAACAGACCTCTGCCAAGAATATGGACTCCCCTCACTAAAACGCCTTCACAGGTGTTAAGCACTGAGAAGGTCCAATTCAAAAGCCCCAAGCCACTACACTACAAGGGACCATCAGACAGTGGCAAGTACTGTGAGTTTCACAAGTCCACAGGACACAACACTGATGCATGCCACCACTTGAAGGATGCAATTGAAAAAGATGTGAAATCAGGCAAGCTGGCTCACCTGGTGAAAAACTCAAGACCAGAAAATGAACAATCAGGAGCCTCAGCCAGCAAAAAGTACAAAAGAATCTGTGTAGCCGAGGGAGGAAGGCAAGGGCAAATATCAAGAAAGAGAAGCGCGCAAATCCAAGGAGATTGGCGCGAGCAACAAGTCATCTTCCCAAGAATCAGGGGAGGCCCTTCCATCAGCAGTCCTCTTGTCATCACTACACACATTGCTCATTATGAAGTGTCAAAAGTCCTGGTGGACACTGGCAGCGAATCAGACATCATGTATGAGCAATGTTTCAGGAAACTGGATCCGGCAGACCAAGCAAGGCTTGAAATTGTGAATGCACCAATCTCTGGTGTTTCAAATGAAATCATTCATCCCCTAGGTCAAATACAATTTGAGCTAACTATGGGGGATGACAAACACAAGCGAGCCGAAGTTGTCAACTTCTTGGTCTTGCCCACCACTTCATGCCACAATATGATCTTGGGTAGGGGAACGATTGCCCAATTCAACGCCATACCGTCGCCAGCGCACGGCGCGTTAGGGTTCCCAACACCAACAGGTGTAACTTTTGTATACCGAGATCATTTGTGTGCAGTGACAAATACTCCGCGGGAAGGGAGAATGAAACTTCCAATGGCAGATAACGCGCCAGAGGAATGGATTCTCAACCCAAAATTCCCGGAGCAGAAGATCACAATTGGCGCAACGATATCAGACGACACGAGGTTGAGAATGAAAAGATTGCTCACAGCACATATGTCGGTCTTCGCGTGGCAACACTCTGATATGACTGGGGTTCCGCGAGACCTGGCACAACATTCTCTCAACACGTACAAGTCTGTAGAGCCAATTGCTCAAAAGAAGAGAGTCATGGGGGATGAGAAAGCGAGGGCCATGAATGAGCAGGTTGAGGATTTACTGCGCGCAAACATCATCCGCCCGATACGATACCAGACGTGGGTAGCCAATCCTGTGATGGTAAAGAAAAGTAACGGGTCGTGGAGGATGTGCATTGACTTCAAAGACCTCAACAAAGCGTGCCCAAAAGATTGTTACCCCCTCCCAAACATCGACGCAAAGGTGGACTCCGTGGCGCCATTCAAGCTCAAATGTTTTCTGGATGCCTACAAGGGCTATCACCAGATTCAAATGGCACCACAAGATGAGGACAAGACCGCCTTCAGAACTGACAAGGGTGTTTTTTGTTACACAAAAATGCCCTTTGGTTTGAAGAATGCGGGCGCCACCTACCAAAGACTTATGGATGCCGTTTTCAACGAGCAAATTGGAAGAAACCTAGAAGTCTATGTGGATGATTTGGTGATCAAAAGCAGGGAGGAAAAACAAATGCTCAAAGACATCGAGGAAACCCTTGGGCGCCTAAAGGAAGTTAACATGAAGCTCAATCCGAGCAAATGCACTTTCGGCGTACAAGAGGGAAAATTTCTAGGTGTAATGGTCACCAAGGATGGTTTCAAGGTGAATCCTGAGAAGGTGGAGGCCATCCTTGACATGCCTTCGCCATCCACCATGAAAGAAGTCCAGAAGCTGAATGGTAGATTGGTTTCAATCAACAGGTTCCTAGCGAACCATGCAAGCAAATCTACCCCATTTGTCAACACATTGAGAAATTGCTTAAAGAAAAGCCAATTCAAATGGACTCCTGAGGCCGAGCAAGCTTTCAGTGAGATACAAGAGTGTTTGATAAATCTGCCCGCGCTCACAGCTCCACTTCCTGGTGAAATCTTGACATTGTACCTATCGGCAGGGGAGCGCGCCATCGGCGCAGTATTGTTGGTGGATCGCAAGGGAATCCAAACGCCAATATACTATGTGAGTCGGGTGCTGACAGATCCTGAGACGCGCTACTCCATCATGGAAAAGTTAGTTTTGTCACTAACACACGCGTCGCGCAAGCTTCATAGATACTTCAATGGTCATCCCATTGAGGTTCTGACTGGTTACAACATCCAGCAAGTCTTGCGGCGTCCCGCGCTCTCAGGAAGGCTGACAAAGTGGGCGCTGGAGTTAGGAGAGCACACGATCGCCTATAAGCCCCGTCCAGCAATAAAGGGACAAGTTTTGGCTGATTTCATTGCAGAAGTCCCCGAAGGAAAAATTGAAGAGGCTCAGCGCGAGGCAGACCCTCCGCGAGCCAATGATGAAGAAAATGTTTGGAGATTGTTCACTGACGGAGCTTCAAACAACGAAGGGTCCGGCGCAGGCCTAAAACTGGTGGATCCAGAGAATCATGAATATACTTACGCCATCAGGTTGGACTTCAAAAGCACCAACAATGAGGCTGAGTATGAAGCCCTGCTGGCTGGCCTGCGCATCGCGCAAAAATTCGGAGTCAAAAGGCTAGAGGCCCATGTTGATTCATACTTGGTAGCAGCACAGGTCAATGGCCTTTATGATGCCAAGGAGAATACCATGCCTCTGTGTCTAGAGCAGGCGAAAAAGCTCATCGAGCAATTTGACAGCTTCAGAATCATTCATATTCCGCGCAGTGAAAACAAATCTGCCGACGCGCTGAGTAAGATGGCATCAACCAGTTTCGATCACTTTGGCAAAGATGTCAGGGTAGAAGTAATGAGCAACCCGTCGGTGGTAGCGAAGTCTGTCCTTGTAACTCATACAACCCCTTCATCATGGATAACTCCAATAATGGAATTCTTGAAGGAGGGAAAGGTACCGGACAATCGCGCACAGGCGAGGAAGATAAGGCACAAATCGCAGAACTATGAACTGCTTGATGGCACATTATATCGACGCTCTTATCTTGGGCCGCTCATGAAATGCCTAGATGCTGAGGAAGCAAGCTATGTGATCAGAGAGATACATGAAGGAATCTGTGGAATACATGCTGGCCCACGCATGGTGGTTGCCAAGGCAATGAGCGCAGGTTACTATTGGCCAGGCATGTACTTGGACGCTCTAAAAGAGATCCAAAAATGCAAAGCATGTCAGAGCTATGCGCCAAACACCATGCGGCCAAAGAACAAGTTGATTCCAGTGACCTCCGCATGGCCTTTCCACAAATGGGCAATCGACATTGTGGGTCCCCTTTCGCAAGCGCAAGGGCGAGTAAAATTTTTGGTAGTGGCAATAGACTATTTCACAAAATGGGTCGAAGCCAAGCCACTAGCAAAAATCACAGCCGAGGCGATGAAGCAGTTTATTTGGAGCCACATCATATGCCGTTTTGGCTTGCCCATGGAAATTGTGAGCGACAATGGCAAACAATTCACTGACAAGAAGATATCCAGCTGGCTCAAGGAATTGCGCATCAACCAAATTTTCACTTCAGTTTATCACCCTCAGGGGAATGGACAAGTGGAACGCGCGAACCAAAGCTTGTTAAATGGGCTGAAGAAAAGGTTGGAGGGAGAATCCCATTCTTGGGTCGAAGAGCTACCTAATGTCCTGTGGGCACACAGGACATTAAGCAAAACCAGCAATGGCGAATCCCCGTTCAGCATAACCTATGGAACGGAGGCAATGATTCCAGCAGAAATTGGATGCCCATCCCATAGAGTGCTCATGATGAACAAGATTGATAACGAGCGCGAAAGGAGGTTGGATCTCAACTTACATGAAGGGCGCAGAGAGGCGGCTATCATCAGTGAAGCCAAGTACAAGAAAAAACTGGAAAAATATTACAACCAGCGCGTGAAAGAATGCCACTTCAAGAAAAATGATTTTGTCCTTCGAAACAATGAAGCTAGCCGAGCGATACCCCCGGGAAAAATGTCCCCCAATTGGGAGGGACCTTATCAAGTCTTGGAAGAATTGGGAAAAGGCGCATACGCCTTAAAAGATTTGAATGGAAAGAAGATCCCGCGCGCATGGAACGCGGCACAGCTTAGAAAATGTTTCATGTAAAAATTGTCAAGTTTGTAATCAAGGCTTTTTAAGCCATTATGAATAATGATACGCGCTATCTTCTCTTAATGTGGATTCTATTACCTTTTGCATACATGTTTCACACTTCCCTTTATTAATTTTGAGCAATATGACAACATTGTATTGACATCAAAACGAAATAAAAACGAAGTAAAACATACATGCGCGAGCTTAAAGCTCAAACGCGTTAACGAGTCTTAACTCTAAAACGTCAGGGCCTTAGCCTAATTCTATTACCTTTTGCATACATGTTTCACACTTCCCTTTATTAATTTTGAGCAATATGATAACATTGTATTGACATCAAAACGAAATAAAACGAAGTAAAACATACATGCGCGAGCTTCAAGCTCAAACGCGTTAATGAGTCTTAACTCTAAAACGTCAGGGCCTTAGCCCAATAATATGAGCCTTAGCTCAGGGCCTTAGCCCAATAATGTGAGCCTTAGCTCAAATCACTCACAACATCCATCCTACATGCTGCGCAGACTGACCATAAAAATACCTAAGCACAACTAAGGCAAAGCGAATGCCAAAACATAGTTGTTAAGATCTCAGGTCGAGGTCGCGCATGAAATTGTAATGGATATCTGAGTAACACATATTGACACGTAAAGGCTAAAAAACTCATAATTCCATGCGCGATAACGTCGCGCAAAAGAGGAATAATGAAAACGCCAAGGCACGTGTCAATATAATCAAGATATGGCAAAATCACATACAATATGACAAGGGTTAAGTATAATAAATTCCTTACAACCTTGTTCTTATTCCATCGTGCAAGCATATCTTATATTCAACAAGCAAACATGCAATATAAAGAGATGAATGGGAATGCACAAGATGCGAAGAAGGGAAAAACAAAATTTCATTCCAAAGCATTGAAATTTACAAGTTTACAAGATGATGAGATACAAATTACAAATAAAAATAAAAAAACATGAAGGGCTTCTCAGGTCTCCACGTCGACTTCAGCCTCTTCATCATCCTCATCACCGCCCTCAGCATCTGGCGCAGCCTGCTCCTCGTCATCTCCAAACTGACCATAGTCAAGTTGTTCATCCTGAATGGATTCTTCTATCACAATAGTGTCAGGAGCGGATCCTTTGGCCACGCCAGAGCCGCTAGCAGGGGCAGCATCCCCCGCGCCATCATCGCCTCCGCCAGCCCCTTCGCACTCGTCAAGTAAATTCTTTAGCGCGCCAAGATCGGGCTGGTCAGCAAGCGCGGATATCTGCAAATCATAAGGAAAAATATGAGTACAAAAAGACTTGGAAAATAAGTCAAGGTAATCTCATTAAAGTTAAAATACCTGCGCAAGGACGGGAATGGGAGTATTCAAATACTTCTCCCCCATCGCGGCCATGTCCGCGCAGGCAACGTCGCTCTGATAAGGGTAATCGGATGGGTTCTTCTTCAGCATGCCATATTCATAGCCATCCTTAAACCCTTCAGCTCGACCCACCAGGCGCGCGGCAGCGTTGCAATCCATCACCAGGGCCTGAAACTCGTCTGAGTATTTCATCGCGTAAGCGCAACGAGTCATACCCTGTGAGACTAGCCATTGGCGATCTTGCGCGAGAGAAGAAACAGTCGTCTCGAGGGCAGGAATCTGAGAGTTTAACAACTCAACAGTTTCCTTAGTCTGTTTCAGCTCCTCTTTGTCGGACGCTGCTGCCGCTAAGGCTTCTTCCTTTTCCGCTCGCGCAAGGTCAAGTGCTTCCTGGCTAGACGCTGCCGTCGCCAAGGCTTCATCTTTTTCGGCCTGCGCGGCCGCCAGCTCCTTCTTCAGGCGGGCAACCTCACTCTCCAGTGATGATTTGTCAATTATAGACTGGACAAGAGCTTGGTCACGCGCCTCCGCTTCCAGCTCCAAGTCGCGCACTCTACGCGCGTACTTGGCAGCGTCCGCCTCGGCCGCCTGTAGCTTCTCCCTCGCAGCCTGTAGCTCATGACCGCGCTTCACGAAGGCGGTGTTGGCACTTGCCCTGTTCTCACTGAGCTCTACTTGGAGCTTTTCAGCTCTCTCTCGAGCATCAGAAAGATGCCAAGCAGACACTTTAGCCTCTTGCTTGGCCTCCGCAAGAGCATCACGTACCTTTACGTAATCATAACGAAGCTCTTGGGAGGCAGCAAAGAAAGCCGACCCAGCGAACAGATGATCGTTGAGCAAGTCATCGCGAGCGCGGCCCTCCTGAAACCTCCTTTCAGCTAGAGGCACAGAATGAGCCCAGAATTCCGCACACACACCCATGGATTGAAAGGAGCTGTCCTCAGTAATATTCCATCTCGGGCGGTAAATGTGATCGGCTTCCTGCAAACACAAAGTAAGGATCTAAGTCATCAATACACTAATATGGAAGTCCATGCAGCGGAGCAAAAAACGAACTAATACCTGCGGGGACGAAGCAGAAAAGTCAGCGCCAGGCCCACGAGAAGACGGCGCCGCGAAACCTCGTGGCGCTGCAGGGCTGGCGCGGCCACCATCGGAGCCTTCAGCTTGAACCTCCTCATCCTCCTCTGAAACAGGCCTTTTCTCCTGCGACCTAGAACCAAAATCAGTCTCGCGAGGAGGGCTGCGCGCGGGAGGAGGTGAGGGAGGTCCCGACGCCGCCAGATCGGCGCGTAAAACGGCCTCCTGCTCCTTAGTAATCCCGATGAGGGGAGGTTCAGCGCTTGCAGGAGCAGGAGCAGAACCAGCGGCGCTGGCACTGGCGCCAGGAGTGCCGCCAACAGCTTGTACGCCAGCAATGGCCCCTATGAAAAATCAACAAAAAGAAATGGTTCTTGACTTGATCTAAAAGAAAAAAGTCAGAAAATAAAAGGGCAATACATACCTTGGCGCAACTCCGTTCGCGAGACAAACATCGCCATGAAGTCCATTCTCCCCTTTTTGGAGGGTAAAACAAGGGACTTCGAACCGACCTCCGGCGCAGGCTCGGCACCTTGTTGCGCCTGAGGTTCGTCCACCAGGGTCGCCGGCTCTACAAACATTTGAGTGAGCAAGGATTCATTAGTAATTCTATCAGAATCGCGCTCATAGAACCATAAAAGATAACCAAAGGATAAGCAAAGTATACCTGTCGAGGGCGCAACACCGCTTCCCTTTTCCGCCGCGCGAAGGGAGGAGGTAGTGGCACCATACCTCAGGTGGACAGGAGGTCTGCCCACTTTTTGAGGCAGGGAAGACAAGGAAAACTTGGTGGTAAACACCTCGGTTTTCTCAGGTCCATTCGCCTGAGTAGGAAGATCCTGAACAACAGGGGCATCATCTTTCTTCTGTTTCTTGCTGGCCCCTGCGCCAGTTTTCCCCTTAGCTTTACGCTTTAGTTGGGGCGGCTCCTCTTCCTCCTCCTCTTCCGAGAGCTCCAGCTCGTAGTTTTCGAGCGCATCTAAAATACACGCAACAGAAGTGTTAGCCAAATTTGGTATTATAAAGGCAAAGGCATAAGTACAAAGGCTTACCAGGCGCATCGCTGTCAAAAAGAAATCCAGATCAACAGGGATGAACATGTCATCAAAGCGATCGGGGAAACCAACCTCCCCAGCGCCGAGCGCGACGGAGCCACCCTCCATATGCTCATCGTAGGCGGCGTGGATATACTCCTTGGTGACTGCACAAAATAAGTCAAATGATATCAGCAAAACGAATTATATTCGCGCAGAAGTAAAGCAATGAGATTGACTTACACAAGCCGTCAACTTGGATAACGGGCTCAGTCACGCTGTCCGCCCACCTCCTGCTCATACCAACCCCCACCAGCGCCTCCTCACAAATGTTCTTGGCGGGGGATGGTTCAGCGGTCAACTTATTTACCCAGGCGCCAGTTGGGTTCTTGAGGACACCCACATCCGCAGGCGCAGAAGAGATCGCGCGCATGGTCATACGGATGGGGATCACACCAGCCCTTATATAGAAAAACCTCTCAGACCAGTCATGAAAGCTCTTGAATGAAACAGTGCAGCACTTCACCTTCTGACTGCGAGGAATAAAGGAGAACCAAGAATCTTGGATCTTGGGCTTATAAAAAAACTGAAAGCGCCGAGGGGTGGGCTCCTCGCGCTGAGATTTGCACATGAACTCAAAATGAGTCATGCGCACGAGTCCAAACGGATGGACTTGGGATATATGAATCCCATAAAACCTAAGCACCGCACCTACAAACCTTGTCATCGGGAGACGAAGGTTGCAGTGGGTGAAAAAATGGCAGTACAAGGATATATAACCGGTAGGCGGGTCCGCCGCCGTTTGCCCGGCCCCAGGCAACATGCAGCCAAACTCAGGGAGAAAACCCTGAGAGGCGATAAGGCTGTCAAAATCAGCCTGCCTCAGTTTGCAGGGGATCTCATCCCACTTCTTCACTGCTTTGGTCCTCCCTACCTCCTCCGATGAGGCCTCAGCAGCCTTCTTCCCCTTGCCGGTCTTCTTCAAAGTTGACATTACTAGCGATTTAACACGGCGATTGTAACACCCCGACCAAAGGCGGATTATACATCGGGGCGCCACATATTGTTTCATTACTCGTGACACTATTGGGTGTCAATATTTAATAAATACATTCATTCGCGCACGCGCAGGGTAAACACAAGATAACATAAATCATCATAAATCAATATATTATAAATCATAATATTCGGACAACAATAACTTGTCTTGATACATTTTAATCTAGGTCCAAAATAAAGAAAACTTCCTATGTGTCCACAAGCTCCAAAACAGCTACTGCAAACCTGAACATGTGTTAAAATAAACGTCAAACACTTGCGTGTTGGTGAGAAATCAAGTTTAATACAATACATAGATAACAATAAATCTGCGCGCAACATGTGTATGTCTGGTTTTCAACAAGGGTGTAATCTGATCGGGACCAACTCTAAGATTCATAAGACTGCCAGTGCTCACAATTGAGCTCACAAACAAGACAAACTGTGCATGTGTAAACAAAAGAGAAAATCATAAACGGTAGTTCTCCCGTGTTCATCTAATGGTACCATGAGAACTGCGGAATAGACCGACAAGACGGTTAATGATCCACACATACAAATAAACAGCCAAGTCTACGTCCTCAACACATGGGATACTGCGCGACTAAAGTTCATAAACAAGTTTAAGACTCTAAGTTTGTATGAACACATGAACATCCCAAAACATTAAAAGCAAAAAGGGATTAGGTACGAAATTACTCACTTGATAAACGATGCGGTGTAAGATAAAGCAAGAACCAACTTTAAACAAGCACAAGTTAACCTATAAATAAGATTATTGTTTTAATGAATTGATTTAAGTCTTGATTATAAGTTAGCATAATTAATAAGTAAATTATTATATATATTACCGGAAAAGCAGGACAGAACAGGGAGGAAGACGGAGGCAGAGAGGGAGGCGGCAGAGAGCAAGGAAAACAGGAGAGATTTTGTGTGTGTAGTGTTATGAAAATATTATTATTATTTATAGGAAAACCCTAGGAGACATAATCCCTAGAAAAGGGGAAAGGATCTTTAACAGGATCAAGCAAAAGATATCAAAAAGCATAAGAATCCAAAAGCAAAAGATATGGAAAGATATGGCAGCTGCAGAGGCAAGATAAAGCTGACAGGGAACAGTAAAAAGCATGGGCGGGTCAGATAAAGGTACTGGTCAAGCATGGAAAAAGCAGATCTCCAAAGATAATGTCAGTCACTTTTTCTGCCAACCAATGGGGTTGGTGCGCATGCTGCGCCGAAAGTAACTTTTCAGACATAAAGCAGATTAGGTCAACAGCACAAAAGATAAGAACACAAAAGCAAAAGGCTAGATTAAACAGAAGAAAACTCAAAGGGTTTAGCGCGAGAAGGCTCGAGCGCGAAGGCAGACACAGAAGGTCAAGAGAGCGCGAGCGCGAAGGCAGACGGAACCAACCTTAACGCGTCGCGGAAAGAACTACATTTCTAAGCGCGCCGCGGGAAGAATCACATTTCTTAGCGCGCCGCGGGAGGAATTAAAATTCCTAGCGCGCCGCGGGAAGAACTATAATTCTTCGCGCGTCGAGGGATGAACTACGATTCTTAGCGTGGTGCGAGAAGAACTACAAATCCTTAGCGCGTCGCGGGAAGAACTACCGTTCTTAGCACGCTGCGAGAAGAATTACAATTCTTAGCGCGCTGCGAGAAGAGTTCGTCTCGCGTATCGCTGAAACATGTGGTCTTCACGCCGGATTCCTTGTAAGGGGTCTGGCGCGTGGAGCTGCGCAGACAACCTTAGGCGGGAAGGAACAAAGGACAAGCAAAGAGTTAGAAGAAAGAGGGAAACAAGGCGTAAGGGCGGGACGGCGACAAGAGGGAAAAGACGACGGAAAGAGAGGAGAGGGACGGGACGGCGGAAAGAAAGAGAGAGAAAGAGGCGGGAAGGAAAATATATATTATTATTAAAAGTAAAATATAAGTATAAATATTAAATCATAAAAGAAAGAGATCGGATCGGAGAAACGGGTACCTGGGTCGGGTCGGATCGGGGCAGATGTCACAGTCTCCCCTACTTTAAGAAATTTCGTCCCGAAATTTATCTCGAAGTAGGTTGCGCAGAGAACAGGTGCGAGTACTTGATCTTCATTTGATCTTCCCTTTCCCATGTAAACTCGGCTCCGCGCTTGGACTCCCAGCGAACTTTCACGATAGGGATACGACTGCGCTTGGTTTGCTTTACCTCGCGATCCATAATCTCAACAGGCTTCTCAACGAAATGCATAGTTTCATCAACTTGAACTTCATCAAGTGGAATGTGAAGGTTCTCGTCAGCTAAACACTTCTTGAGATTGGATACATGGAACGTTGGATGCACATTGCTGAGCGCGGGCGGCAGGTCAAGTCTGTAGGCAACTTTTCCTACACGCGCGAGAATCTTAAATGGTCCAACATATCGAGGAGCAAGCTTACCTTTCTTCCCAAAGCGGACAACACCCTTCCAGGGCGATACTTTGAGGAGAACAAGATCACCAACTTGAAATTCGAGAGGCTTCCGCCTACGATCTGCGTAACTCTTCTGTCGGCTTCTGGCAGTCAGCAGATGATCACGGATCTTGGCGATTTTATCGGTTGTCTCTTGAACAAGTTCGGGTCCTGTGATTTGAGTTTCACCCACTTCGCTCCAACAAATCGGGGAGCGGCACTTACGACCGTAAAGTGCTTCAAATGGGGCCATACCGATACTGGAATGATAGCTGTTATTATAAGAGAACTCAATCAAAGGCAGGTGTGAATCCCAATTACCTCCAAAATCAAGAACACAAGATCGGAGCATATCCTCAAGAGTTTGAATAGTTCGCTCAGACTGACCGTCAGTCTGAGGATGATATGCCGTACTCATGTCCAAGCGAGTTCCTAGCGCAGATTGGAGAAATTTCCAAAAGCGAGATATAAAACGGCTATCGCGATCGGATATGATGCTCAAAGGAGTACCATGGCGGCAGACAATTTCCTTGACATAAAGCTGCGCGAGTTGCTCAACACGGTAGTTTTCACGAATGGGCAGAAAGTGAGCAGACTTAGTCAAACGATCCACTATTACCCAAATGCTATCATGTTTGCTTGCTGTCAAAGGTAACTTGGAAATAAAGTCCATCGCTATACCTTCCCATTTCCACGTAGGAATTTCTGGTTGTTCGAGCAAACCAGATGGGCGTTGGTGTTCAGCTTTCACTTTAGAACAAGTCAGGCATCTAGCTACGAACACAGCAATATCCTTTTTCATACCGGGCCACCAATAAGTAATGCGCAAATCCTTGTACATCTTATCAGCGCCAGGATGAATAGAATACCGAGATTTGTGTGCTTCACTCAGGATATCAGCGCGAAGATTCTCATCAAAGGGAATCCAGATGCGATTAAGATAGCAGAGATTTCCACTCAGATTAGGGACAAAGTGCGCTTCCGCGCCACACGCTAACTCGGCGCGAAGGTTACCATTACTGATGGATGCGCGCTGCGCGTCACGAATACGCGATTCAAGGTTGCTTTGAATCGGCGCAAAGTGAAGATGCGTGCGCGGCAAGATACAGTTAAGCTGGCAGGGTTTTCGGCTGAGCGCATCGGCTACCACATTAGCCTTACCAGGATGATACCGGATCTCACAATCGTAATCGCTGATGAGTTCGTTCCATCGGCGTTGCCTCATGTTGAGTTCCTTTTGATCAAAGATATGCTGAAGGCTTTTATGGTCAGTGTAGAGGATACACTTAGTACCATAAAGGTAGTGTCTCCAGATCTTCAAGGCAAAAACAACTGCACCTAGTTCGAGGTCGTGAGTTGTATAATTCTTTTCATGAACCTTGAGTTGCCTTGATGCGTAAGCGATAACCTTGCCTCGTTGCATAAGAACACAACCGAGACCTTGGTTGGAGGCATCGCAGTACACGACAAAATCATCATTACCCTCAGGTAGCGCAAGAACAGGAGCTTCACACAACAATCGCTTGAGCGATAGAAAGGCTTCTTCTTGCTTCGAGCCCCAAATATACGGTTTTCCTTTGTGCGTTAGAGCTGTTAAAGGCAAAGCGATCTTCGAGAAGTTCGAAATGAATCGCCGGTAGTAACCAGCTAAGCCCAGAAAGGAACGGATCTCGGTAGGAGAGGATGGCGTAGTCCAGTTCTTGATTGCTTCAATTTTGGATGGGTCGACATGAATACCCATCTTGTTCACAACATGGCCAAGAAACTGTACTTCATCAGACCAGAATTCACACTTGGAAAGCTTAGCATAGAGTTGCTCGGTTCGAAGCTTTTGCAATACCAACCGAAGATGTTGCTCGTGCTCGGCCTTGGTCTTAGAATACACCAGAACATCATCGATAAACACAATCACGAATTTATCCAAGAAAGGCCTACACACCCGATTCATTAGATCCATGAAAACGGCGGGTGCGTTGGTTAGACCGAAGGACATGACCAAGAATTCAAAATGGCCATAACGAGTTCGAAAAGCAGTCTTCGGAACATCTTCATCGCGGATGCGCAACTGGTGATAGCCAGAGCGGAGATCAATCTTGGAGAAACAAGAGGCACCTTGGAGTTGATCAAAGAGGTCGTCAATACGTGGTAAGGGATACCGGTTTTTAATGGTGAGTTTGTTCAACTCGCGGTAATCAACACACATGCGAAACGATCCATCTTTCTTTTTAACGAACAACACCGGAGCACCCCAGGGCGAAGAGCTAGGGCGGATGAATCCTTTAGCAGTCAACTCTTGAAGTTGGCTTGCCAATTCTTGCATCTCAGCGGGTGCAAGACGGTAAGGAGATTTAGCTACGGGGGAAGCACCAGGGACAAGATCAATACGGAACTCGACTTCACGAGCGGGAGGGATACCAGGAAGATCATCAGGAAAAACTTCAGGGAAATCACGCACAACAGGGATATCGCGAAGCTTCTTTTCTTCAGCAGGTTTAACCACATGGGCTAGAAATGCAATACACTTCTTCCGCATGAGCCTACGGGCTTCGGCGCAAGACATAAGTTTAAGACCACTGGAGGGTTTTTCGCCGTAAATATGAAGATCACCATTTTCTCGAGGAATGCGAATCAACTTCTTGGCGCAAATAACTTCGGCGCGATTCTTCGAGAGCCAGTCCATACCAATGATAACATCAAAGCTTCCAAGAGGCATGGGGATGAGGTCGATTAGAAAATCGTTCTCGTTAAGGTTAAGCGTGCAATCTTTAATCACCGAGTTAATTAAAACAGTTTCACCGTTAGCTAATTCAACTGAAAAATCTTCTTTTAAATCGCTGCGCGGTCGCGCAAGCTTCTGCTCGAACGCGCGAGAAATAAAACTTCGATCGGCGCCAGTATCAAAAAGTACAGAAGCATAAAATCCGTTAAGCAAAAATGTACCATTAACTACGTCATTATTCGCTTGCGCTTGGTGCGCGGTTATGTTAAAAGCTCGTCCACGCGTCACTTGGTTCGAAATCTGGTTCACCGGATTCGCTTGCGTAATCTGAACTTGTAGTCTCGGGCACGCGTTCCGGAAATGACTGGGATCACCGCAGTTAAAGCACGATCTGGGTCGTGGGTTTTGGTAGGTTGGTTGTGGGTTCTGCGGGTAGACTGGTGGTGTTGGCGCAATTGGATTGGCGAGAAGGACTCTACAGTTTTCTGCAAGGTGACCAGCGCGGCCACATCGGGTACAAAGTCGACACGGGGTTTGGGTTGGGTGGTGAAATCTACAGGTTGGGCAAAAGGGGTGGTTTCCTGTGTAAGGTTTCTTAGTTGGCGGGGCAGGGAGTGCTGGATTGGTTAAGGCATAGTTATGGGCTACAGGAGGTGTTGGGTAGGTTGACAGAGGGTTAGGCGCGTAAACTGGAGGTTGGTAAATGGGTTGCTGGACAATGGGCGGGTTGGTAAGCGCATAGGCCTTGCGCCTGCGCTTGAGGTTGTTACGGTTTGAGGGTTCTGGTTTGGTTTCTGTTGGTTCAGGGGCAGTCTTGGTGAGTTTGGTCTTCTCAGTTCCCCGCAGGAACAGGGTTCCTGCTCTGACATGGTTGTCGCTGAGCACAGCGGCCAACTCGATGGCGTCAGAGAGGGTAACTGGGTTTCTGGCCCATACAGAATCTTGAATTTCCATGGGGAGACCCCCAAGGAATTTCTCTATGGCTCGGCGGGAAGGGGTAACAAGGTGAGGGACAAGCAGGCTTAGTTCATGGAAGCGCGTCGCGTACTCGCGCGCTTCACCGCTGTATTGCTTAAGATTCCAAAATTCCTCCTCCAGGCGCTTAACTTCGTTGGGAGGGCAGAATTCTTGCGTAAGAATTTCCTTGAATTCCTCCCATGTCATGCTAGAAGCAGCCTCTGCGCCACGCGCATGAGCTACTCCATTCTACCATGTAAGCGCTCTAGATTCCAGGACACTGGAAGCATACAGGGTTCGTCTGTCTGAGGGGCATTGGGTGTGGAGGAAAGTGTTTTCTATTTTCTCAAGCCACTGGAGCATCACGGTGGCTCCTTCAAGACCTGTGAACTTTGGAGGGTTACCCGCGTTAAAGGATTTAATGTTATAACTGGAGGTATTATTTTGGCTCAAGGCTTGGGCTATCGCGGCGGCCATTTCCTGGGAACGTTGCTGTCTACGCATGCGCGAGGCTTCTCTTCTCTGAAATCGGCGAGATAGCGGAGGCATTCTATAAAAATTTTAATTTTAGTTAATATCTTGGTTTTAGCGCAAAGTTTTAATCTTATAAAGCTTGGTTTCGCGGAGTCAGTTACTGTCAAAAGTTAAAGTAAAATAAATGACCCTAAATGCAGACTTAATAAAGGTAACAAATTCGAATCAAGAATCGACAATTCATGTATCACCATGACTTTCCGAATTCCC
This sequence comes from Bidens hawaiensis, assembly GCF_021521415.1. Taxonomy (NCBI): domain Eukaryota; kingdom Viridiplantae; phylum Streptophyta; class Magnoliopsida; order Asterales; family Asteraceae; genus Bidens; species Bidens hawaiensis. The sequence goes on from NW_027493654.1 coordinate 350,512, forward strand.
AATTTAAAATATACGAGCAAACGAGTATTGGAGATTGACGATTCATGTATCACCATGACTTTTCAATCTTCAATATAAAATACATAAGAAAATGAGTATTGGAAGTTGACAATTCATGTATCACCATGACTTTTCAAGTCTCCAACCTCAGAACATAATCGTAAATGGAAATTAAAAATCAACTATTCATGTATCACCATGACTTTTCGGATTTTCAAACCCAACAAACGAATATGTAAGTAAAATCAATAAAATCGAAATTCAACAAAAATCGAAATATCGCGAAATAAAACATAAAATCATACACTGCGCAAGCGCGAGCATATTCATAAATAACGAGTAATTAACAATAAGCGCGCAAACATGAGATTTCTCTCATGCGCGAGAAGGGACTCTTAGGTATTCTAGGCCGTTACGTCTAACCACCTATCCTAAAGTCAACGAGCTCTGATACCAATCTGTAACACCCCGACCAAAGGCGGATTATACATCGGGGCGCCACATATTGTTTCATTACTCGTGACACTATTGGGTGTCAATATTTAATAAATACATTCATTCGCGCACGCGCAGGGTAAACACAAGATAACATAAATCATCATAAATCAATATATTATAAATCATAATATTCGGACAACAATAACTTGTCTTGATACATTTTAATCTAGGTCCAAAATAAAGAAAACTTCCTATGTGTCCACAAGCTCCAAAACAGCTACTGCAAACCTGAACATGTGTTAAAATAAACGTCAAACACTTGCGTGTTGGTGAGAAATCAAGTTTAATACAATACATAGATAACAATAAATCTGCGAGCAACATGTGTATGTCTGGTTTTCAACAAGGGTGTAATCTGATCGGGACCAACTCTAAGATTCATAAGACTGCCAGTGCTCACAATTGAGCTCACAAACAAGACAAACTGTGCATGTGTAAACAAAAGAGAAAATCATAAACGATAGTTCTCCCGTGTTCATCTAATGGTACCATGAGAACTGCGGAATAGACCGACAAGACGGTTAATGATCCACACATACAAATAAACAGCCAAGTCTACGTCCTCAACACATGGGATACTGCGCGACTAAAGTTCATAAACAAGTTTAAGACTCTAAGTTTGTATGAACACATGAACATCCCAAAACATTAAAAGCAAAAAGGGATTAGGTACGAGATTACTCACTTGATAAACGATGCGGTGTAAGATAAAGCAAGAACCAACTTTAAACAAGCAAAAGTTAACCTATAAATAAGATTATTGTTTTAATGAATTGATTTAAGTCTTGATTATAAGTTAGCATAATTAATAAGTAAATTATTATATATATTACCGGAAAAGCAGGACAGAACAGGGAGGAAGACGGAGGCAGAGAGGGAGGCGGCAGAGAGCAAGGAAAACAGGAGAGATTTTGTGTGTGTAGTGTTATGAAAATATTATTATTATTTATAGGAAAACCCTAGGAGACATAATCCCTAGAAAAGGGGAAAGGATCTTTAACAGGATCAAGCAAAAGATATCAAAAAGCATAAGAATCCAAAAGCAAAAGATATGGAAAGATATGGCAGCTGCAGAGGCAAGATAAAGCTGACAGGGAACAGTAAAAAGCATGGGCGGGTCAGATAAAGGTACTGGTCAAGCATGGAAAAAGCAGATCTCCAAAGATAATGTCAGTCACTTTTTCTGCCAACCAATGGGGTTGGTGCGCATGCTGCGCCGAAAGTAACTTTTCAGACATAAAGCAGATTAGGTCAACAGCACAAAAGATAAGAACACAAAAGCAAAAGGCTAGATTAAACAGAAGAAAACTCAAAGGGTTTAGCGCGAGAAGGCTCGAGCGCGAAGGCAGACACAGAAGGTCAAGAGAGCGCGAGCGCGAAGGCAGACGGAACCAACCTTAACGCGTCGCGGAAAGAACTACATTTCTAAGCGCGCCGCGGGAAGAATCACATTTCTTAGCGCGCCGCGGGAGGAATTAAAATTCCTAGCGTGCCGCGGGAAGAACTATAATTCTTCGCGCGTCGAGGGATGAACTACGATTCTTAGCGTGGTGCGAGAAGAACTACAAATCCTTAGCGCGTCGCGGGAAGAACTACCGTTCTTAGCGCGCTGCGAGAAGAATTACAATTCTTAGCGCGCTGCGAGAAGAGTTCGTCTCGCGTATCGCTGAAACATGTGGTCTTCACGCAGGATTCCTTGTAAGGGGTCTGGCGCGTGGAGCTGCGCAGACAACCTTAGGCGGGAAGGAACAAAGGACAAGCAAAGAGTTAGAAGAAAGAGGGAAACAAGGCGTAAGGGCGGGACGGCGACAAGAGGGAAAAGACGACGGAAAGAGAGGAGAGGGACGGGACGGCGGAAAGAAAGAGAGAGAAAGAGGCGGGAAGGAAAATATATATTATTATTAAAAGTAAAATATAAGTATAAATATTAAATCATAAAAGAAAGAGATCGGATCGGAGAAACGGGTACCTGGGTCGGGTCGGATCGGGGCAGATGTCACAGCGATTGTTGGGGGAGATTGTGTTGTCTGAACTATCAGACATACAAGTGTAAAAACGAACGGAGGATGCTTCTGAAGAACAGAGATCTGGAAGCAGAAAAGTAATCGGAATAGAATGAAACAAAGGAAAACTTTGAATTAAACAGCAAAGAAGATGAAGAATAAAACTCTAAGGGCTGGCTTTTATAGGCCCAGGAGAGAGAAAATTTGATACTGATCGGACTCCACGCGCCACCACTCGCAGGTGTAAGCCAACGCGAGCGCGACACGTGTCCCTGACACTGTGTGAGGGGACACCAAAAGAAACGATACAGCTGCCACCAGAGTTCACGCGCCACCACTCGAAGGTACGGACCAACGCGAGCGCGACACGTGTTCCTGACACTATGTGAGGGGACATGAAAGGCAACTGTAGCACCTCGAGCACACGAAAAGTCTGACACGTCTCCATCATGTACAGGGACGACTCGTTTTCAACCAAAAGGATAGATCTTCGCGCAACGACGAGTAATAAGAAGAAAAAGACAAAACCCTATTAAAAGAGCAAACTATTAAGTCTAATATCTATCTTACCTCGCTAGCGCGAGACAAGACACACATTAGACTGGGGGGCTTGAAAAGGTATGTACCCGCCTCAACACCGAGCGAGGCGGGTCAACCCACAAGATACAGACAAGAGACTTGAAATCAAGATATTATGAAGGCACAAAGCCAAAACCTATGCGCATGGCGCATATCACATATGCTCACGCATATCACATATGCTCATGCATTACATGCTCAGGCACCACAGATGCTCAGGCATCACACATTCTCAGGCATCACACATGCTCAGGCATCACATATGCTCACGCATATCACATCTGCGCGTGGCGCATATCACATGCTTGTGCATATCACATCTGCGCATGAAACATCTGCGCGTGAGAATAAAGAGAAGACCTCGCGCATCCTCAGGATAGGCGCATGTCACACATGCACATAATCAACCTCGTCCTTATCCAAATCAGGATTAGGGCAACCTTGATTGTGCACGTCAGACAACCTTCCAGAAGGTATCTTTTTAAGGAATAAGAATATGCTGATGTTGACAGCTGCCAGATGAAAGGTGGACAACTCAGCATAACTCATTTGCTACCACGTGATTATAACCAATGAAAAAGCACCAGGTGTCCCCAAGGACACGTGGCGCAAATCAATTGGAGGATGCCAACAAAACCCTAATTGGGTCTGAGCCCAATCAGTGGAAACCCTAGCACTATAAATACAGCATCAACTCCACAAGGAAAGGAGACACAGTTACAGCCAGTAACACACAATCATCCAATCACATCCAATTACAGAGTATTCAGCTATTAAGCAATACACTCCATTTTCCTTACTCTCATATCATTATCTTCTCCTACAAACACTTATTCTCACACCGGAGGGTTACCCCAAAGAGGACCCCTCTGTCCCTTTCTGAGGGGTAAGTTTACGGTGCTGTTCATTTTGTAGGTGGAAGAATCCAGATCCAAGAAAACCATCGGTGAAGAAGCATAATCACACCCGAGGAAAGTAGATCGTCTACCAGTGAGTCGATACACGTCTCTTCAAA